>NC_137457.1:97853299-98453299 GCF_964235325.1 Thermobia domestica
AATCCACTTCATATCACAACAGTATAAAATTCTTAATTCTCTTCGTAATTTTTTATTCCTTCAGTGTGTTTTTAAGCGTACAAACTCGTTTTACTTATATATCTGTTTTCAACAGATGATGACAATGTCAAACAGCCGAAATTGCTTTTGTATAGTTTTTACATTGATATTAGTAGTTACCTTTATATTTTTATATAATACGTAGTACGTTCAATGATACCGTAAGCGGAAACTCCGATGCTTCGTGCATGTATTGCAGACACTAGATGAAAAACATTTTATTTTATTTTATTTTTGTCTTTTTTTTTTAACATTGAGGTGAGTAGTGATTAGTATATTATCACCCGCTCTGAGTTGGAGTGTTAGTATTGTTTTCAAATTGTAACATTTTTTTTTCAGTAGCACCCGTTCCATTATACGCGCGTAAACACAATTTATTTTCTATCACTTTTAGCCAATTGCATTTCTGGTGTTACTTTGTCTGAGAAGCTCACTGGAAAGAGAACGAAAATATAAATGAATACTAGAAAGTGATCATCTTTTACTGTTAGTTAGTCAATACTAATATTTAACAGTGCGCCATTTTTGCTCCACTTTTGTACTTCTAAATCAAATTATCTGCATTTTCCAGATGTTGTCGCAAAGTTCTCAGGATATAATGTCACAACACATCGAATTATACACATTATCCATTTGTCCTATTTTATTCACCGTTTGGCTCTAAGCTTAAAGTTCTTGTTCACGCTGCATTGCATTTAAGCTTTCCGTTCAAATGTTTGTATATAGGAAAAGAGTACTTACGAATATACACACGAAGATATTGGAGCAATTTTCGGTGTAAGAAACCAGAATCATGCGGACGAAAACCCGTAGGACTTAGAGCCTCAGTTGAAAATTTCCTTCTACTCTCACCGGTAATGGAAAACAGGTCGCCAGATTGGCAGTAGGTCACTTTACCGACTAGATTACATGTCAGCCCAAGGTCAGAAAACAGAGATTATAAATAGTTATTTTATTTTATTAATAGTTTTTTAAAATAAAGAAGCCATTTTTTGGGAAGAATTTAAATGTTGGAAACTTAATTTTTTCGTTTGCAAATTTACTGGCTTATAATGTCAATCTTTTTTTAAAAAAAAAAAAACTGTGCTATTCAAAGGAAAAAAAGCAGCTTTTGGCACAAGGCCGCAAAGGACATGTAGATTTCTTTGAAGCATGTATTTTCTTGATGCGCGACGTATTGCACGGACTTCTCTTGATAGATTGAAATATACAAATACTGAGAAATAACCTTCTTCCCTCCCGAGTAGAGCCACCTGATTGGCGGTGTGGTTAGACGCGTTCGGCTGCTGTCCGCACGGTTGTGAGGGTAATGGTTACGATTCCCGCCTTGGGCTTGGGTGTTGTTGTCCAGTGTCGTGGTTGTTCTTGTGGAATGTATTAAGCGGAAATCGGTAATCAGAAATTAGTATATGTGGTATGAATGTGTAACAAAGATTGGCGTGAAAGTTCAAAAAAAAGTGGTCTAAGGCATAGGTTCAGTTATGCAAGAGTCCCTAGTTCGATCATCGTTCACGGGAAGATAGCTTTTTCTTTCTTTTTTTATTTTGCTTCTTTGAACGGCCGCCACTTTGAAATTTTCTAACTGCTCGTTCTGATTTTCACACACATCTAGTGTTAATCTCGACATTTTGGTCAAATATGGAGCAGATCGGTTCATAATTGTAAAAATTATCAACTTTTTGAAAGTTCAAATGGCCGCCGTTTTGAAATGTTTCATCCGATCATTCTGGCTAACGAACTCATTCGAGCTATTAATACGACCAATTTTTGTATCAAGTTTGGTTTCAATACGTGAAAAATTACGGCAGCTAGAGCGTGCACAAGAAACTATATATATATATATATATATATATATATATATATATATATATATATATATATATATATATGAACTTAGGGTGGTTTTAGTGTCAGGTAGTCATGATCGACAAAATATATAGAAATTTTCCGGAAGTGCCAACATGATAGTCTCCGTAATAGGCAATTTTTAAAGAAAACTACCTAAAAAGCTGGGGGAGGGGAGGATGGTAAAAATAAAACTTTTCCTAGTACAAACTAAGAAATTCTTCAAATATCTTTTTTCATATGTCTCAGACTTTCTAGAACATGCTTAAGGAAGCTCATGTACACAATTTCTCCTAGTGTGTACTAAGAAAAGTTTTTTTTTCATCTTCATGAAAAGTTTTTGGGCAATGGTTATTATTATTATTATTATTATTATTATTATTATTATTATTATTATTATTATTATTATTATTATTATTATTATTATTATTATTTTAATGCTACGTCCTGGGTAAGGAGTTACGTAGAGGACTAAAATATGATGCTGATGATGATACCGAAAGGTAGCTACATTTTCTTTGCGAGCATATTCGTAAAAGCTATTTCCCCTATTTGATTTACCAATTTGCCTTTAGACGCCTTTTGTTGTTCTGTATGTACATATAAGGAATTTTAAAAACAGTTTAAAATTTTCCTGTCGTAATAATTGTCCAGAGTAAGCGCAAAAAACAAAGAAGTTTGTGTTAGCTGAGTCAACGAGACAGATGCACGGGTTTGTATCCGCTTTTCACAGAATACCTTCTAATTTTTCAATAACATAGGGACAGTCTGAATTCTGGTTAGCCCTCTGTAGTTCAATGTATTGTTGATGTTCGTCACCAATCATGCAGGATGTAGAAGATAGATAGATTAACTCTGTATCTGTCATCACTATTTATATGTACTGGGATATTTTCCTAAGAATAACAAGAACCTTCATCTTATTTTAATTCGGTTTATAATAATAATAAATCACAGCCATATTCGATCCACTACTGGATGAGGCCTCTTCCCAGAGGGAGGAATTGGTCTACTGCTAACACGTTGACCAGACGGGTTGGGAGAGGAGTGCCGAAGCTTCACTGTGATCGTCACTATCTTCATTCATAGCAGTTCCCCAATTGCATTACGATGCTGGGTGGGCACCGTTCCAGACCCACGCCTCGGAAACCACCGCAGCGTCGGGGATCGAACCCGGGACCCCTCAGTCCGTAGTCAGCGTCGCTAACCACTAGACCACTATCGGGGCGGTCTTTAATTCGGTTTATTTGATAATATATTTTTAGTAGTTTCACTGCTTAAGCACCAGGTTTTAATTGAAAACTAAGTCCTGAGAAAATGGCTTCTAATCTTGCTAAATGTCTAAGTTTCTCAGACCTTTACTTAGTTTCACCAAATCAGTGTTCAAACACTATCTTCACAATTTTTTTCTTGGTACTACTTCTTAATCATTGCAGGGGAAAATAGAATTTTCTGAAGTTCTCATGCACGATAGAACTGTACAAACCTCAGTAGTGTTCTTATATTACTAAAAGGTTGTAAATTAATTTGAGAAATGTCCAACGAACATTTAGTAATACTATTTTAGCCCTAACTACTTTCAAACACTTAAAATTTTAACAATACATTTCTGATACAAAAATGACAATTTGATTCCGAAAATTAGACAAGTAAATTCAGGATTGCTAATAAAATTAACTTTGTAGCACTTCCAGTAAAATCTTATGATTCAGCACCAGTGGCACCATGAATTGAAAGGGTACATGATGTAACAAATGAGGGCACTTATCCAATTAGCCAACCCTTTTTAACATTATTTTTCATTTCTTCGTGATTGAGGTTTTACAAGTGTTAGTTTTTATCCCGATATGAACTCCCATCTTTCCATATACATATACGTCCGTGTAACGGCATGCTATCCTATTTGTTCTCTTGTATTTCTGATTTTCTAAATACTCATTTAAAAGCCCCATCTCCGGTTTTCTACTGATCTCAGGGTACAAAAGTCTGCAACACTTGCTGCCAGTGCTGCTGGTTTAAGTGTGGGTTTCAAACTTGTTTGGATAAACTTTCATTCCCTTAGATGATTTAAAGAAAAAGTTCTAATACACAGAAATTACAAATAACTGGTCTTGCACGAAATTTTGTTGCAAATCTATCCCTAATGAAATCTAGAGTTATTGTGTAATAGAAGCATTTATATTTCTTTTACAGACAAAATCCTATTGAATATAGATGCCTAAGAGTGACCACCGTGTTTTATCTTCAACTGCATACGAAAGAATAAGGAGAGAGGTCAACCGACAGTTTGAAGATATAGTGGCAAGTGTTGAACTCTCTAGAAATAATGAATCAGACAGTACTATTGTTTGTAACAAAGATGAGTTTCATTAGGTACAAGGAAACAGCACATGTACACCAGCACATGAAGTCAGTGTTAGTGACATCGAATTAATGAATGTAGTGAATTCAGTATTACTGATGTTGAAAGTACTGCACAAAGTGACTGCGCGATATATATTGAAGAAACAATTTATTTTTCCAACTTTTCCGTAGAAAAGCCAGATAGGCATATGCACGTTCTACACCCGTAAATCTTGTATTATTTTTTCAGTCGTAAAAGACCCTGCCCTTTTCTTATGGAAAATGGCTCTCGGTCAATTTATTATTTCTAACTATGCCACGGTTCCCACCCACCTGAAAAACCGGGAAAAGTCAGGGAATTTCATGAAAATCTGCCAACACCTTGAAAAGTCAGGGAATTTCAATATGAGTTTATGACTTTCAAATCTAATTTTTAACTTTTATAGTGCTAAGCAGGAATTTCTTCTGGTTCATTGCAAGACGAGCCAGTACTTTGACATTTCTTTTTTAAAATGATGTTACGGCTTTTAAATGACGAATATAAATGTACATGCACAGTATACCTCTGGTCCGAAGAAATAAAGTTCCTTCTTTATATTATATATAGCCCTGGAAATTTATAAATTGAGCCCTGGAAAACCTGCAAAAGTCAGGGAATTCATGCTTGCCAAATAAGTAGAAACCCTTTATGCACAAACGAAAGGTCTTGATGTGTAAGTAGAACGTCTCCATGGGCACAAATCTCTAACAATTATACTTCTCGAGTTGTATGGGTATAAAGTCACGCGATGTCATGAAATCCGCGTGAAATGAAACTGCAATCTGCGCGTACTGCACTGACATTCGGCTTGATACATTATTCGCCAAAATATTACTTCGGAGGATGCGATGCCAGTTAGTCAATGACATCAAAGCTAGCAGAAACTCATAAGCATTGGCTGACTGGCTTTCGATCCCCTCGAAGCTGCATTTTCGCGAATAATGCATCACGCGGGTTGTCGAAGTAGCTTGTAGTTCACGATGTGATCACAGACGTTGCGCAGTCCCTCGTCTGTGGCCATATTGTGAACTACAAGCACTTAGGCAAGGTCCGTCCGGTCATGGGTACATTACAGTTTTATTTCACGCGGTTTTCATGACATCACCTAACTGTAAACCCATATAACTCAAGAAATATAATATTTAGAAATTCGTGCCCGTTGGAGATTTTTATCGACACATCAAGGCCTTTCGTTTGCGCATAGTTAGAAATAATTTGACCGAGAGCCATTTTCCATAAGAAAGGAGCGGGGTCCTTTGAATTAAACACATATATTTTCCTTGTGATATAGCTTGAACATATTGACCATTTGCACTTTTCTTTAGATTTCCTCTAGTTTTGTGTTTATAAATAAGCGTTTGTTTGAATAAAGTGAGATTTTAGTTTTAATTACTTTCTTTGGTTCTTTCCAGATTTTATGCCTTCGTATATTTACTTTAAAATTCATTATTAACTTCTGTAACACTGTCGTAGTGATGCACAATCAATGCATTATTTTCTAATAAGGCTAGTTCAATTTGCCACACAAATGGAGGTGAGAACTCGTGGTTCGTAAGTGCAGAATCTCTCATAATTTATATTTACAGTTTGTGCACTTTAGTCCCTACAGTCAAACATTCCAACAGGTAATAGCTTACCAACATGTATATTTTAAATCTAAAATCGAAGGATGTATGTCACGATTGAAAAGGGTTTATTTTTTAACTCTGCTTGGCAACACATGTCTTAATTCTTATCTCCTCGATGTATTTTTTACACTTATTTGTTGCTTCAACCAAGGTCAGTGCAAGAAGTTTAATTGTTGAAACTTTGCATTCAAAAATGATAACGCAAATGTAAAGTAAAAAAAAAAGAATCATCAGACAATAATAGCAAAATATAATCTTGTGGAATTCACCATGTCTGACAATTTTAACATTCTCGGTTGGCATTTTTATCGACTGCGAGGAATTATATTTTAGAGTAAAAATATATTCGGGAGATAGAAAGATGTAGGAGCGATGGAGGAACGCCTATATGTTAATTTTTTCTCTTATTGGATCTTTTTAGTTGGTGTCCAACAATTCCCCAATATCCTGAATAGTATAAATAATTCTTGAATTATATTTTGCTTCAAATTATGTGAAATTCTTTGTTATCGTTAATAATTGTCAAAACTCCTTCGTCAGTTTGTTGTCCACGTCCTCGTCCCACTCGCCATATTGTCCGCCTCCTTGATTTTCCACCAATTAGCAAGAAGCTTCTGCCAACACAGAATACTGTACTTTGTAGTCCCAACATGCCTGACGTGATTTAATTTTTTAAACAATAGCTATAGTAAGAATAAAAAAAAATTACTTGTTCTTAATGCAATTGTTTTATGCTTATAAATGGTTATTCAAATGCACTTTCTTCCATTTTTATTCATAGAGATTTTGACTCAAAATCTGCAGAAACAGAATAAAGCAGATGATATTCCTGCAGATTTTGAGCCAATGCTGTGAAACCTCTATGAATAAAAATGAAAGAAAGTGCATTTGAATACCCATTACTTCAACAACAAGCAATTACTTCTTTTTATTCTTAGCTATGGTTACTATAATTCAATCACATCAGGTAATGTTTGGACTACAAAATACGGTGTTCCATGTTGGCAGAAAAAGCATCTGCTAATTGGTGGAACACAGGCGTTTCGTGGCGGCGGGACCGCCGATTTCTGTCACTGGTGGGCCACCCAACAGTAAAATTGGAAAAACGGAAACCGGGCCGCCCGCGAGCGTCGCCACTGACCCACCAATTTCTAGCGACGCGACGCTAGTGGGCCATCCAACTGTAACATAACAAAAATATATAAGCGAGCCGCTGGCGATTGTCGCGGCGGGACCACCGATTTCTGTCACTGATGGGCCACCTACCAGTAAAATTGGAAAAACGGACACTGGGTCGCAAGCGAGCGTCGCTTCGAGGCCACCACTTCTTAGCGACGTGTCGCAGGCAGCCCATCAGTGGCCCACAGGCGTTTACAGCATGGGGTCTGCGATTGGGTTTTATTTAAATATATAAAATGAGAAAGTTTCCTTTCCTGGGGGAGCAATCGCCCCCTGGATCCGCCACTGCTGTAATGTCAGAATTGGGCCAAACACTGAGGCACCAGAATTGGCGGGAAATATATTCCTTCAGAATATTATGTTGCCAACACTTCTACAAATATTATCGTGGTGGGTTCCAATATCAGTTTTTCGTTTATATGTGCTTAAATTCATTATGAAGTAAATGTAGAAGTGTTTCTTTCATTTTCTTTCTTTCTTTCTTCTCATGTTTCTCATCCTCGCTCTCCTTTCCCCACCGTCTTAAAATTTGAATACTATCCTCCTGTAAGGTTGTTTCTCTCCACAGACCAATGTTTAAAGAGACCAACCTGATATAGCTAACTATTAGCAGAACTGTACCAATACATTAGGAAGAGCGCCGTAACATAAATTTTTTTCTGGGGGGCAAGCATTAATACGTGTATTTGGGCCTCCTAGAGGCAGTTGCTTTTCTCATTCTTGGGCTCCCCTCTTTCTATCTTTTTCTTACTATTTATCCCCCCGGAGTCTGTGGGCCCTCCCTCACGGCAAGGTTAGCAGGGCATAGGTGTCCAAACTCGCGAGCCCGGCGCTCATGAGCTTGGCACTCGCGCTCAAACGGGCTCGAGCTCAATAATTAAGCGCGGGCCCGAGTAAGCCTGAGCATCAATGAAATAAGTGAGCGCGAGCCCAAGTGATTGCGAGTCCAGTTGAGAGAAGTGAGCGCGAGTCCGAGTGAGCTCGAACCCACTTGAGATTAGTGAGCGCGAGCCCCAGTGAGCGCGAACCCAATCGAGAGAATTGAGTGCGAGCCCAGTCAAGAGAGGAGCGCGAGCCCGAATAAGTGCAAGCTCAGTTGAGAAAAGTGATCGCGAGCCCAGTTAAGACAGGTGAGCGCGAGCCCGAGTGAGTGCGAGCCCAGTTAAAAAAAAACGATCGTGAGTGCGAATGAGCGCGAACTATGCTGAGAGAAGTGAGTGCGAGCCCAGTCAAGAGAGATGAGCGCGAGCCCGTGTGAGTGCGAGCATAGATGAGAGAAATGGTCGCGAGTGCTAGTGAGCGCGAGCCCAGTTGAGACAGATGAGCGCGAGCCCGAGTGAGTGCGAGCCCAGTCAAGAGAGAGGAGCGCGAGGCCGAATAAGTTGAGAAAAGTGACTCAGTTGAGAAAAGTAATCGCGAGCCCAGTTGAGATAATTGAGCGCGAGATCGCGTTCACTTCGCACTCACGTGGACTTATTCGGTTCAGAGCCAAAAAGATAGGAAACGCATTCCATGTGCAGAATTGGAAAGGAAGATTGAAACAACTTATAAAAAGAAAATGCACATTCTTGAGGTCTGAGCTGCCATTTTATTCTTCAAAGAACTTCAAACATCTTCGATGATTAAAAAACACATTTATTTTTCATGGTTATTATGAGGAGATGGTATTTGTTTGAGGCAGGTGTTTATTTTTGTTGTTTTAGTGGCAACTTCCATGACTGAAGTTTTTTTTTTTTTTAATTAGGATTATAAAGTAAGGAAACTGATTGAGCTTCCAAAGTAGGAAATTTATATACAAGCAACTAATGAAGCTGTGGCTTCATAGAAAAGTCGAGCGAAATATGTATTATCTAATTATAGCTTCTTTAATTCAAAATAAACAAGAATAGCTCTTAAGAATGTTGAATACCTGCACCATCATGGTTCGTTGAAATTTAGCTACTGTATTATATAATTTTAATATTTATAAATAAAAACTTAAACAAAATTACATTTAGACATTAGCAAAAATCCCAGGGGGTGAAGAAGGTTATGTCCCCATCAATCTTAGAATTGGGGTGCTGTCCCCCCAATAATCCAATTTGAAAGTGTTTTTGGGGGATAAGTGAGATTTGTATCCGTCTGCCACAAAAGAAAGTGAAATGAAATTGATTTCTCTTGGCTTTTCCATTTCACCTTAATGATGTAAAGATTTGAAACTTCATTACATTAAATTTATCATTAATTAGTTACTTTGTTTCAAACTATTTGTTTAATTCCTGTAGCGATTGTTATAATGCTATTGAGATCACCATCATATTGTTGTGTCATACATAATTGATTTTCTTTCTTCATAGTTTCAGGGAAATCGTTATTTATATTATTATAAAACAAGTGTAATAAAATTTTAATGTGGATCATTGTGGATGCCTGAGTAGAAACGTATCAATTATGAATATGCATATATTCAGATTTCAGAATGTGTTCACGACACTGATTTGTACCACTACTTCATGTAGATCGCCTGATATATAATACAACAGAGTTATTAGATTAATCTACTGTAATATGAGTCTCATCTCCCCCTCCCCCATTCCCGGAATAAGCATCAAATCTGACAGCCTTCTAATGTTGACGACAATTGTGCTCCCTTCATCTTCCATTGTGCATTGTTTTTCAACTTCATAAATATTTGAACATCGCTATATATAAAAAACGTTATGGGAACATTCTTACCCATTCCCCGGAAAGTTGAAGACAGATTTGCGCCGCTGCGTTTATATATAAGAATATTTTAAAGCAAGGAATATTTATAGAAATATTAAATGTAATTCGGAATGGATATTTAAATAGATCATTGCAACTTTTCACAACATAAGGAGGAATGCTATCAGGACTACAATATGCTTTTGGTTTAAACGCTCGTATAGAATTTTCTATTTCTTCGAGGTTTATTTCATTTCATTCAAAATTATTTAATATATTACATTCGATCCGATTAGAAAGCGGAGTCAACGTTTTATGTGGCGGGTACATTGTTGTAAACTATATGAAAATAATGTGCAAATGCCTGTGCTATTTCATTGGCACGTTGGATATTATGGCTATGGTACGTAAGGGTGCTTGATAACAAATGTGTTTAGCGTTTAAGAAAACAACAGATCTGGTTTGGGTCTTTTTCGATAGAGCATTCTAAGTTTAAAATAAAAGTATAGTAGGTTACTTTTGTCAGATTTTATTTCTTTAGGCAGTATTCCAAATCGACCGCGACGATAAAGTGCATTTATTGATCTCTTTTTCCTCTTGTTAGGGTAGTATAATGAATGTTATTTTCCTAATTATAAGTAAACCAACATATGGATAACTTCCGCTGATATGTCTTTTGGTTGGAACACATACAGAAAATATTTTGTTAATCATTTGATAGAAGTTTGTTACTGCAATATTTACGTCATCCGATTGCAAAAGGCAATGCCAGTTTACTTGATAGTTATATGCACATCTTTTCGAAACCTGCTTTTCTGAAATTAAAACCCGATTCGTTAACTTATTTCTTATGTTTCTGGAGGTGTTTAAATGGGAAAGAGATAAGTAAAGCTGGGAGATGAAATCACTAGTAACAAGAGAACACACTTTTATTACAGAAACGTCGTTAACATTTAAGAGTACTAAGTCTAAGATTCAACCATTACTATTTTGAATGTCATTATGGGACATTTAGTCACACAGAGACATGAAGTTATTTAATTATTTACATTTATTTGTTGAAAGTAGGCCAAAATTATAACATGTTATTTGATTTATATTAAAGTCCCCTATGCAAAGAACGTTGCTTCTTATTGGAACATTACTCTCAATAATTCATAAAACAATTCATATGTCGTTACTGTTGTATTCGGAGGAATGTATACTGCACAAATAAACATCTTTAATGAGTGACTGGAAGCTTGACAATTACATATTCAAAATTTAAATGACAAGAATGCACATAGGATATATTGTTATTTTCGATACTGTTATTATTACAACCTTCCTTTGTAATTATTTGATAGTTCAAGATTTCTGTCTTGACGAAAAACTAGATATCTTTTATCACAGAATTATCCATCAATATGAAAGTCTGTTAAAAAAAAAAAAACTTTCGATGATTGTGATTACATCACAATTATTTGATAGGGCTTTGGCCCATAAGCCAAAATTAGTTTGATAAAAGACTGACAATTTACAGGTATGATTTTGAAACGTAGTTTCGGATACATTGCTATTACCTACAGAGCACGACAATGAACGTGCCTCGAGGCTTGGCAATACATAAGAACTTGAAGTTGAAGGTCTGCTTTAAAACATCTGGGATTTACTAGTTTTGTTGTATACTTACCAACTGATGCAGTTCCTGACCACAAAATTCGCATCCGTTGTGGGTCGATTTCCGCTTCACTGACTCGGGGTTGGGTAGTTGGTTTCTTAACAATGAGGATGGGACGAAGGAGGGTTAACATTCTTCAGAGAACTAATGCTTTCACTTTGAATGCCTTAGGCTGATTTGGTGACAGAATTTATGAGGCTGACAAGAAAGATGTAAGCTGGATTGTCGACCACATAATGGTTCAATTCTTGCACTATCACATTCACAATAGTTTATCATACTCTAATTTCGACACCTTCGTAACCTTGACTAAACGATAATAAATAAAATCACATGTAATTTATTCCTAATAAAAAAATAAACAACATTATTGCAAGCCTTTCTCACTGGTCTAAGGGCTAGTAAGCGTGCCTTTGTTGATCGATTCCCGGTGAGGGAGCTTTGAACTACAGTGGTTCGGATTTCACGTCAAAACTGTGTACCTCGTCCACGTCTCATAAGGCCTGGCTGATGAAAGGAAACGCTAAACGATAATCAACCAATCAATTAATCAGTTAGCAGTAGGCCTATTTCAAATTTTAGCTGCGTAAACATGTGTTGTTGGACAGGTTAAATTCATTTTGTTGAAGCAATTGTTTTAACAAAATTTCAAAATGCTCCGGATTTTTAAATGTTCTTTGGTTACTAGTAGGCCTAATTCCTCAATAGAAAATAGGCTATATGACTAGGACATATCAGAATAAAATATTAATAATGTTGCAAACTTCAAGTCTTTAGACTGTCATCATACTTGCAGACATATACTCATCAAATGAATCTCTTTCTTATTTACTAAGAACAAAACAACAACTTATGAGCCAAAAAAATCTGTGTTGGTAAATAAGAAAGAGATTTCTTTGAGAGTTGGTCTGCAAGCACGACGGCAGCACTAAGAAGCAAGGCCTAAAATATCTAACTACAATGAATTCGTAAAAAATATCAGAATTCCCAATCCTGTTAGCAAGGAAGCAAATTCTATTATATAAATATTCATGCCTAATCATGAAATTATTTTAATGCAGCAATGAATTGTCCGGCCTATAAGAAAAATTTGGTCCCAAAATTTCCAGGGCCAATATTAGGCCTACTGTCGCCCATGCTTAACACATTAAACTTGCAACATCCTTATCTTCTGGTATCTGGAAATTACTATACGACATTAATAGCTCTACTTTCTACTAAGTTATTAGGTCTATTTACAATTACAGTCAAAGGATGGATTTTAATATCAAGGGCATATTATTAGAAGTTTTTCAAAGTCTGCCCTGTTTTAATACAACACGACTACGCAACATCCTTAAATATATATATATATATATATATATATATATATATATATATATATGAGAAGTGGTATAAAATAGTAGCTCCATTTTCCGTTTTGGAAGTAGCCAAAGCCTAGATTTCAATATTCGGTGAATTTTATTACAAGTCCTTGAAGGGAGTTCATGTTTGCTAGCGGTAAGCTTTTGTCCGCCCTGTAATATAAAACTGCCAGTGAGCTTATATCCGGTAAGCTTTTTGCCACTGAACTTATATCTGACACCCCATTTCATAGATGTCCAAACTCCCTAACCCCATGCTCGTGAGCTCGGAACTCGAGCTCAACCGGACATGGACTCAATAATTGAGCCCAAGCCCGAGTAAGGAAAGTAAGCCCGAGTGCAAGAGAGCGCGAGCCCAATTGAGACAGGTGAGCGATAGCCCGAGTGAGTGTGAGCCCAGTCAAGATAGATCAGCGCGAATCCGAGTGAGTACGAGCTCAGTTGAGACAGGTGAGCGCGAGCCCGAGTGAGTGCGAGCCCAGTCAAAAGAGATGAGCGCGAGCCCAGTTGTGACAGGTGAGCTCGAGCCCGAACGAGCCCAGTGGAAAATGGCCATCTATGCTGTAGGGACGTTACTTAGTTTCCTGGGTCCGTTCCATACGTGACAAATTAATCAAGGGGACAATATTGACAAATCTGAAAGCCATACGAATAAATGTTACTTCTAGGGCCCCTAATAATAGAAGTTTCTTACTGAAGTTGGCCCACGGCTCACTTTTGTTTTATTTACCTTTTGCGCGCTGCTTTATGTAATGTAGTGAAACTGTTAGATGCTTTATTTATAATTTCATGTTCGCATTGTATATGGATTAAGAAAATTTTGAACGGCGGGGAACCTCCCTGGGGAGCAGTTTCCCCTCCCCTTATCCACACAAGTGACGGTCCTGATTAGAGAAAAAGTAAACTCTTTCGAAATTTACGCAACTTGCAAATACCAAACCCTACTAGTGGTAAAATTGATGAGTTAGTGCCAGTGTTATCACTGCTATAAGGGGAAAGTGGGAGAAGGACTGCTAAGATTCGCTGGCCAGGTTTTGTGTCAAAACACAGCGCCAAGCTACAGTAAACGGACAATAGTAAGCCTAGTTCCTCAATAGAAAATAGGCTATATGACTAATGTCTTATAGGTGTTATCAGACATCAGAATAAAATATTAAGAATGATGCAGAGTTCAAGTCTTAAGCCTGTCATCATACTTGCGAACGAACACTCATCAATTGAATCTCTTTGTTATTTACTGAGAACAAAACAACAACTTATGAAACAAAAAAAGCTTGGTGTTAGTAAATAAGAAAGATATATTGTTTGAGTGTTGGTTTGCAAACACGGAGGTAGCACTAAGAAGCAAGGCCTAAATATATCTGAGTGTTATGAATTCGTAAAAAAAAATCACAGTCCAGAATTACCAGTCTTGTTAGCAAGCAAATTCTATTATGCAAGTATAAATGCCTAATCAAAAAAATATTTTAATGCAGTGATAAATTGTCCTGCCTATAAGAAAAATTTGGCTCCAACATTTCCAGGGCCAAAATTAGGCCTACTGCCACCTATGGTTAACACATTAAACTTGCAACATCCCAATTTCACTCTGATATCTGATAACTGCTATACGACATTAGTAGCTCTACTTTCTATTGTTATTAGGCCTACTTGTAATTTTAGTCAAAGGTTAGATTTTAATATCCAGGACATTTTATTACAAGTTCCTCAAGCTCTGCGTACGTTTAATGCAACGCAACTCAGCAACGTCTTTATTATTTTTTATACCTGATAAGTAATGTAAGATAGTAGCTCCATTTTCTGCTTAGGACATACCCAAAGGCTAAATTTCAATATTCGGTGAATTTTATCACAAGTCCCTCAACTGAGCTTGTGTTTGCTATCGGTGAGCTTTTGTCCGCCCATGTAATATAAGACTGTCAATGGGCTCTTTGCCGGTGAGCTTTTGTCCGAAACCCGTATAGTGCCTACACTGTAAAAAATCGTTTTGTTATTTTAAGGACATGCCTATGTGTTAAAAGGGTTGTGTTAAAATATAACAGAAACAGGTGGTTAGAACAATTCACTCTCCATTTTGAGTTGTGTGTCAAATGCCGATAGTTAAAATGTCGCACAGCTTGTGTGTTAAATTAACACAAATGTAGAATCTTCGGTATTGTTTTCTGCGTGATTTTCCAATATGTTGGGCATCTAATTATAAAGGCTTACGTAGAAGCTACAGAAAAACACAGTAGAAAGAAATACTTATACAAATCCAGGTATTCGCAAAATTTCAACATGCAAAACGCGATGTGTTTTCAATTGTCTTACATAATGTTTCTGAAGAAATATGTCAACAGTGAGAAACAACACCATATTACTGTGTCACTTATTACACTGCACCATATTACACTGCACTAGAGCTCACAAGGCAACAACGTGGACTGTGTTTCAAAAATGGAGGAAAACAAGTAGAAAAACAATTAAGAGGCAAGCATATTATAAGGATATAGATAAGAGTTTCCTATCATTCTTTAACAAGATGTTGTTGAAGGTTGTATTCGCAGATTGTGTGTTGAAATAAGAAACTGATGTTGAAATAACATAGAGACCGTGTTATATTGATACATGACAAGGTATAATATTAAAATAAAAAATTAACACACTACACATTGTGTTACGTTCAGCGTATTGGTGCAACATAGCCACAAGTAACATTCAAAACGTTTCCCCACACTACCGACCCTGATATGATGTCGAATCAATACCGAAAATACTAACACATCCGAGTTTAACACCGCTCAACACTGGTTGTGTGTTAAAAACGTAACACACCTCCTGTGTTAAACACTAACATCGCAGGCTCTGTGTTGAAGTAACATCGCATAGTGATAGTCACGCTGAAACCACTGCTCTGTGATAAAATTCAGTTCAATTAACACAACCATTTTACTGTGTGTGTATAGTCTCGTTTAACCAAAAAGGAACATTCATAAGAAGTAAATTTAATACTATGCAAAGTTAAAGGTATCGGCAGTTGTTACTTACTCATTTACGTATGTATTTTCTGTTTGTGGTTGGATCTACATTCATTACGAACCTAGAAATTGCTTGCTTGACCAGTTTAATGCTTGTATTGTCATTAATACATTTGTTTAAATATTACTGAATTTTGCGTTTCACAATTATGCTCTGTAGGCCAAAGGAGATGGATGATTGATAAAATTGTGAATCGTATTATTGAAACATCTGTAGAATAATAATCTGAAAGGGTATGGGAGAACACGCCGAAAAACATGGAAACGATGTTATCTACCACAATTTTACATTGCCTTTGACCGAACTAATTACTTTTTGCACCAGAAGGATAAAAGTACGAAAATACGTAACCATTACGAAAGGAAGAATTATAAAATACTAAATAAATGAGGATTGCTCTAAGTCTTCTTTATTTATTTTTGTAAGTAGGTAGGCGCTATATTCTTAAAAACGGTCAGGAGTCGAGAGTACTCATTACAAATATTAGCATTATAATTCTTTTAAATCCAGAAAGCATGTGGTATCTAAACAAAGTTATTTCCTTATTATTTTTCTGCCTGCGACTTAAAAAAAAAACTTCCCACTTAAATTCGAAAGAATGACATGTTAATAAGGCGTTTCAAACAGTTCAAATAAAACTTTGAAGTAGTTTAAAGTTTAAGGCCCAATTCAGCACAAGGGATATGTTAGATATCTACGGAGATCGATAGCTTGTCATGTAATTCGAACACATGGATTCCTATCAGGGACCGAAGCCGATCTCTTGTAGGAAAGGCGCTTAGGTAAGTTACCATACAGCTACGAGTAACCTATGAAATAATACTTACTGCAGAAATAATTTACCGATATTTGTCAATGTAATGTTCTATGGTGAATACATAAATCAAAGAAGAGAAAGAAGAAGGAGAAGAATGAATCATAAATTAAAATTTCAAGCGTAAAATTTGCATGGTGCTGCAATTCAATGCATTTTGCTTTCATCTATAAGTTGGTTATGTGGAATTGAAGAGCAGTGATTGATTTTGGTCTCAACAGTGTAGATCTACTGCTTAGAAGGAGATCAGATCCTAAATTTAGATTTTTATTGAAGGTTTCGTATTTTCATAGATATCGGTTGTGCATAAGGGTGCTTGCAGCTTTTAACTCACCTTTGACTGAGATGATATGCAAAACTAAAAATTTACCATTTTGAGATATGTACACAAACACCTGGAATTAAAATTTGGGAGATTGAACTTTCTTTGATGAATTGCTGTGTCCGTCACTACACATGAGATCGAACCTGTAATCACATGCACAGAAAGCACAAAGAGTACACACCTGGTGATGAATTGATATA
The DNA here is from genome assembly GCF_964235325.1 of Thermobia domestica. Lineage (NCBI taxonomy): Eukaryota > Metazoa > Arthropoda > Insecta > Zygentoma > Lepismatidae > Thermobia > Thermobia domestica. The sequence continues at coordinate 97,870,461 of NC_137457.1, forward strand.
TAAACTACAATGATTCTGCAATAAAGAATAATGTGAAAAAATAAGAGAAAACGACAGATTATAAAAATTATACTGCTTTTTCTACACATTTTTCTTTATTTCACACAAAAATTGTGAGGCTTTCGGGAAAAGACGGAGATCGAAACGGCGATTTTCGACTCGGGATGTGACAAAGACCAATAGAACTATTTGTCAATTAAGAGAGAATGAGAACAAGTAGAAAAAAGACCAGACATAACAAGTTCACCTAGTTTATATGCGATTGAAGCAGGGATTCTTTGATGTGGGTAAACCTTTTACCACTTTCCCCTGATAAGGGGATCGTCTCAAAAATGGAATGTAATGAAGGGGTGGATAACTTAATTCTATGGCCAATATTTGAAATTCATTGTCCCTTTCCGTTTCCTAATCCATTTCTGCACACGGTAAATAACGTTATTAGTCAGTGTAACTTCTAAAATGGTATCTCTGAATAACGTTATTGGCCGGAATATTCTTTAGTTTGGTACTGTAGTTGAGTTGATTTTGAGTTTAACGTTCCTTTCAGCAGCGACACTATATAACATATGGACATACTGATTATCTGTAGATAGTCACCAAGGTAATAATGTTATTTTTAAAGCCACCTGTGTCCTAATAACGTTATTTGGAGAGCTACCCGTGTCTTATTTGTTTCTGATTATTAAAGTAAAAGTGATTACATTAAGTACCATCTCTCTCTCGAAAACACGTTGTTTTGTTCTTTCGTTTAACGATATAAAATGTATTGAATTTTCAGACCCTTTTTTGTGCAAGCAGACATATTTTCGTTATGATGAGTACCATTTCTATGTCTTTCTTTTCTTTTTCGATTATCTTTTATAATTGTATTTCTTTTTCTCCAAATTCTGATGCTCTTGGTGTTACGTTTCAATAATGTTAAAAACGTAAGACTCTCCATTTTGCTGGTAACCTCCAAGTTTTTTAGTTTGCTTTTTTTCATACTGAAGGTTGAATTAGTACACTAGGACCAATGCACATGTCTTATTCCTTTGAGAATAGAATTATTTTAATTGTTAAAAGAGAAAAGATTATCAAACAGGTTAACAGTGAAATTTTTAATTCAAACTTGTTAATAGGACTTTTATTTCCTTCTGATGATAGTGCCGCTAAGGCTTGAGCTGACTTAACACTAGGAATCGAATCCGGAACCACACACGCCAAACGCGCACGCACTAACAACTAGACAAGCCGCTAGGGCTTTTCATTTGCTTGTTCGTTTGCTTGCTAGCAATTTTATTTATTTTTACAACACTGTCGATATATCAAATATGTTCTACATCTTAATGTGATATCATAATAACAGAAACCTAACGCGTGTATCATAGTTTGAGTACTAGCTACTTAGCCACAAGGTAGTCTTCATCATGATTCGCATAGTTAGGTAAACTGTTCATGTAAAAAACCAAATAGTTACAAACATTCTAGAAGAATGATATCTAACCTGAACGACGGGAACGTGAAAATCGAAATGATCTGCTAAAATATTATATTTAAAAATATATACTGGAAAAATACATAAGCAAAATTTAAACAATTTATAACTGATTTACAAAGAGCCTAGAATGTAAATTAAAATTAAGCTATTTCCTATGATTATTCAACTCACAAATATTACGAATGTTGTGACAAAACGGTTTTAAATACCAAACACAAAGTAACTACTGAGTAAAAACTGTAGTTTCAACAAAGCTGGTGTATCATAATAATAATAATATTACTAATACAAATACTAATAATACTGCACTATAGTGGTATGCAGAAAGAAGTCTTTATGGAAATAAAAATAAATTGACAAAAATGTGGTTATTATTATTATTATTATTATTATTATTATTATTATTATTATTATTATTATTATTATTATTTAAGATTAGATAAATCATGTTCCATCTAAAATCGTAAAATGAGTCGAACAAACACATATGAACAACGAGCGAGAGGAGGGTGCATAAAGTAGGCAGGATTTATTGAAGGGAGCGCGAGAGTTCAAGCTGAAGAACTTCGTGAATAAGAAATGATTGTCTCTGTAAAGCTAAACTGAACTAAGGTTTTGAGACGGAAATATTCTTTACTGTGAAACCGCCGGACACCAGCATGAGAATTTAAAATATTTGCAGGGAACTCTGTAGTCTATTCACAAGAAGAGTTGAAACCGGTTGTGGAGTTGATTCACAGGTTACAAGGTCAGCCCTCGTTCAAACCACTGGAATTCTGGCAGAACTAGTAAAAATATATTTTTTAGAAAGATAGCCAGCATCGGATGAAGACAGAAGGCATATTTGACAACTTTGCATAATAAAGAAAATGTTATTGCTGCTCTAGAAGTGCTTAATTAGGGTTGTTATAATAATAATAATAATAATTTTATTTTTATTATTACTACAACCAGTGATGCTATGCTAGAAGTAGGAAGCGATACTTTTCCTTCATCTCACTAATTAGAACCCGAAACTATAGGAGTAAATCTTTAAGCAGGAACAAAACAAACACTATGTTTTATAAAAAATATAAGCTTTTTGCTTTTAAAGAAAATTTCATTGTGGCTTGCTTTATCACATTACTGACGTATTTCAACTCTAAGCAGAAGAAATGGTTGGAATTCCTCAGAAAAAAATATTCCACCAAAATACATTGATTATGGAATATTTCAACAGGGGGCATTCAATGTAATAGTTGCAAGGCATGTGTGGCTTTTGCGTCCATATCTTAATATAACAAATAATTATTTCTCCGTATCATCTCAAGTATTGAAGGTTAAAACCAGGCACTCTCCCTTCTTACACCACCGGTGGAATGTGTATTTCTTAATCATACGAGTAAGGTGATAAACTAAGTCCTCACTTTTGACTGACTACCAGCATTGCGAATTTGGGAAAGCCTCGTATTGTGTCAAAATCAATTTGATTTTAACACTAGGGGTTCGCACGAGTCGAGTCTAGTCGAGTCGAGATTTAAGCCTGTCTCGACTCGTCTGGAGAAAATGATGTCTTGACTCGTGTCTCAACTCGAATTCGACTCGAGACGTCTCGAAATTGGAGTCGAGACAAAATATATGAGTTAAAATATACACAGACACACATCAGCCAGGCTATTATGACGACCTATCTAATTGTTAGTATGTTCACCTTTTGGCACGGATAACAACGGCGACGCGTCTTGGCATGTTCGCAATGTTCCTCGGTGGGGGCGCTGTAGAGAGTTGGCACCACATATGCACACACAGATCATCTAATTCCCGTAAATTCCTGGGAGGCGGTGATGCGCTCTCACGTTACGTTCAATCACATCCCAGATATGTTCGATTGGGTTCAAATATGGAGAGTTTGGGGCTAGCGCATCACTTGGAAATCGATCCTGTGTTCCTCGAACCACTGCATTACACTCCTGGCCTTGTGACATGGCGCATTATCTTGTCGAAAAATGCCACTTTCGATGGGAAACATGGCGGTTATGAAGGAGTGTACGTAGTCTGCAAGCATCGTGCGATACGCCTCGGCCGTCATGGTGCCTTGCTCGAGCTCCACTAGACACATGGATGCTCACCTGAATGTTCCCCGAATAATAATTAAGCCGCAGCAGGCTTGTCCCGCAGTACAGATGTCAAGGAGCTGTTCCCTTGGAACACGACGGATTCGCACCTTTCACCGTCATGATGAAGAAGATATCAGGATTCATCGGACAATGCAACGCTCTGCCATTGTGCCAAGGTCCAGTGGCAATGGTCACGTGTTCATTTCAGTCGTAGTTGGCGATGTCGTGATGTTACATTCGCACATGAATGGGTCGTCGGCTGCTGAGGCCCATCGTTAGGAGTGTTCGGTGCACTGTGTGTTCAGACTAGTGTTGTGAAGGCCTGTGAAGAAAACGAAAATTTTGGGTAAACAAACAGTTTTTTTACGGATTTTCCGAGCTAGGAAAAAAACGGAAAATTTGAGTATTATCAGAATCATCATTGTAGTTAATCACAGAATCATTTTAGTTAATATGTTCAATCAAACATATATTTCATAAAGATATTTTCCTTGTTCTGTTTATATGAAAATATAGTTTTAAAACTATTTCTTGGCTTGATACTAGTAATCTTACTTGGTGTAACATGTCTGAAACATATGCAGTGGAAAGTCTAAATTCCGAACTATTTGGGACCAAAGGTAGTTCGGATTTTCAAATTGTTCGGATTTTCGAAAATGACCAAGAAAATGCCATTTAGGCTTACATATACTGTACGGTATGTTGTTCTATCAATACAGTGGTTATTCAGTACATAGAGTAATTACAATACATACGTAAGGCTACTTACATTTAATGTTTCTGAAGAACCTGCTTTTGCTCTAAATAACACTCATCTTCTAAGTCACACTCAAAACTTATAGGCCTAAGAAAAAATAAAAATATGTATGACAAACAATTACATGTAAACTAACTTTTGTAAAAACCCTGACTTGCATTTAAGCAAGATTATGTACCAAGTAACGGCTTTACATTGTGAAGATTATATTAGTGAAAATTAAACGAATATAATTTTACAACTTAATATACATATTACTAAGTGTTGAGCTCCCCGCTGCTATGTAGTTAGCGTATGCACCTTTCTCGAACAAGGTTTGATTCATGGTAGGAGCTCGTGTGTTTCAAATCCAACATTAAACTGTAGGTTCACGTTTTGTAGAGCTTTGCTCCTGAAAGTGACGCTAAACTATAATGTAATTTAATATTGCTAAATAATAAAAAATAATGACTTACAAATATAACGTCAATTTGGCAGTCATCAAATCCATTTTATACTTTCACTTAATCCACTGGATATTAATATAACAATTACAAGAGACACTCACATATAAATATTCAGAAACAAGCACATACACACGTACAATATACAAATATGAACACTTCAAATATATTTACATGTGGTGGACTGCGCGGCATCAAGCACTGTTACCTTCGTCATCATCTTCTCATGTACCTGCATTATTTGACTCACCCACAGATTTGTTATTTGTACGCATCATTCATTTTAGCATTTTCGGGAGGGTTCAGCGTTCTTTCTTCATTTAAAAAGTCGGTTCTCTGTATTGGAAAGAGAATTAGTGGTGGAAGGGGGAATTTAAATTTTATGAATGGATAACATTTTAAGAAATATATACAAAATATGCCGCTTCCGACGCAGTACTGAAGAATTTCTTTTAGCGGTATATTACTAGTGGTCCCCTGACGATCATACCCCCTCCCCGCTCAAGTTGTAAAGTGAGAAGGATAGAAACATCCTAGATAACCTCACACTCAGGGTCAGTTGACAATAATAAAACTATGGGTAAGTAAACAACTTGTGCAGAGTCGCGTTTTGCTTATTTTTGAACATTTCTGTGAATTCAACAATACAACAGCGGAAATACTAACTTGTTTTATTACTCCAACCATCGCTTCAACTACGGTCAGTGAACCATCTAAATTTTCGTTACTTTTCTGTTCTCCAGAGAGAAGAATGAAATAATGCTAGATTTTGCCAAGATGCTAAAGTCAAGACGCTAGATGCTAAATGGGAGTGATTTATTTTAGATCTAGCACCAAGATGCTAGATATGGTTTCAATGGCGGGCTTCGATATCTACAGAAGTTTCTGCCAAAGCCTACAAAGGAACTATAGCACAATAGTTTCTATAACATCTGTGTGGTCATTCGGTAGGCTACACATCCGGTAAGAAGCTCAATGCTAATTCTAAAATAGGTAGGAGAAAAGGGTCCGTGGCCAAACCAACACTCGTAGCTGCCTTGTATAGATAATTGAATTCAAATTTTCAAGTATCCATTTACTGAGTGCCCATATCGTGTATGCATGCATTTGTATGCATTATTTGGTAAGTTAGTAAATTACACACACAATTAATTAAGCCAGTGATATACGGTGTTTACACTGAATAAATGGTTATCCTTCGTTTTCATTATCATTTGGTAATGAAACAAACGCCTCACAGATATGCAACTCCTATATACAATTATTTGATGTTGGAATATATAACTCGTAGAGTATGATGCTTTACTTTTTCAAAAATTTGAGTACTTCTAGTGTACCCCTAAAAACGTAATATAGAACTAATGGCCATGTTTTTGTAATATTCAATTAGAACTGGACAATTTACACAAAATTTGGAATCGACAAATGAAAACGGAACGTCACTAGCACTTGCGGGTTCGATATCTCAAAGTTGAAAGTACTGGAGACATATAAACATTTCTGTGAAGAGAAATATATACGCGTAAATCTAGCATTTTAATATATAGATAATAATTTAAATAGTTTTATTTTCGAGTGCTCTTTTTTAATATTCGCAATATTGAAATTTTTGAACTTACATTTTTCACGTGTTTGAAAAAAAAGATATCATTACTAGTAAATTAACCTAATACAAACATTTTTATTTTGTTCAATTTTTCCAATTTTCCGGAAATAAATCGAAAAAAAAACTTTTTAAAAACAGGTACAAAATTTCTGGAAATTTCACAATAGTTCAGACACACTTGTACTTTGTCCAGCATTAAACTCTGATCTTAGTTGCGACGCAGTTCGGTGCGTGTCCTATTTTACCCGTCTCCCCAGCCTACGTCGTCTGATATCTGTAATGATGTGGGGGCTCCCAACCCCTCGACATTTGGACGTCTTTGGTTTCGCCACTTGTTGAAGACAATCACCACAGCACTCCTCGAACACCTGATAAGTCCTGCAGCTTCCGAAATTCGCGTGCCAAGTGTTTCTGAGTGAGTACTTTCTTCAAAATAATATTAAAAATTATAGACAAAATTTCGAGACATTAGAGTTTTTTCGAGATTTTTACCAGCTGTCTCGACTCGACTCGAGTCTCAACTCGAAAATACGTTTGTCTCGACTCGTCTCGAATTTTACAAAGTGGTTCTCGACTCGAATTCGCGACATGTCTCGACTAGTGCGCATCCCTATTTAACACGTTTTTATGTAAGATGTTTTTAAACTTGTGTGGAAGAATAACTTCAATCTCTCGCTTTTGATTGATGTTATATTAATTGAATGATTATGAAACTAAAAAAAAAAAAAAAAAAAAACAGGACCCTTGTCGTTGAACAGGAACGCATGAAAGCATGCCATGGAGAGCTCATAAATGCGACTGGTGTTTTCTTTTTAAGCGTTCAGTTGGATTATTCTTCACATCTTGCTGCGAAATACAAACAGTGCATTTTGTCCAATAGTGGTGACTAAGCGCACTATATGTTATTAGCTTTTAAAATTTCGTGCCAGTGACAACATTGAAAAATGAACCACGCGGACACTGACCGACAGCAGTTCTGTTGAACTCCTTAGTAACATTGTGAAAGCGTACCTTGAAAACGTTTTCCTGAAATTGCAGACAAATTAGATACATGTCATGGTTATCGTCCACGGCTCCACGCAATCGGCAAGCAGAAAAAGTTTGACTCTTGCTATGTGAGTTGATATCGGCTAATGAGGGTCGCCAACAAAAGGTATGCGATTCTCTGAGTATATGGAATAACCTGGAAAGTTTCTTGCATTTGATTGTCACATTTATGAAATATAGATCTGCAATTGTAAACGATAAGGGCTCTAGACGACAATCGTAAATGGTCAGGACAGTAGTTGCATTATGATCCAGTAGCAGTTCCCAAAATCACCATCCACTCACAGGTGATTATGTAATGGTTTGTGATGGGGGTAGGAACTGTACACATGAAATTTTATTATTGATAAAATATCTATATGAGCAATTTTCTTTTCGTTTCGGAAATCCTTGAACTCGATCTACACTGCTCCACGGCACAGATTTCTCCCCGCAGGATATTCAAGTCTAATGTCAACTTCAGAAGTTTTGTTGTCTTGTCACTTAAATTTATAATAGAATCAACTGACTCTAGACGCCAAAAGGCACAACCTTTTATAAATCTCACAAAAAATACTTTCTCATCTCTTACCCGCAATTTTCAAAAGCATGTAAAGAAACCAGAAAGGGGGGATAAGAGTGTTTCCAAAATAGGTCCAGTTCGTTATATTTTAGTACAGATGCATAGATAGAAATTCGATTGAGTAAATGTTTTAAGTTAGATCATGTGGCACTCAAACGTTGAGCTACTTTCCTTTAGCCAGCTTTCTAGAAATGGTTTATCACGTTTGTTGATGAATGATTAGGTCAGTGATAATTTCATGACTTTCTACACACCAGTCTTGATTGACTATCACCAAAAGCAGACTTAAAAAAAAACTAACTAACTAACTCTATGGCCTATGGAACCCGGAGGTTCAATGCCGCGTTCACAAAAGCTCTCCGCTGACTTCTATCCTTAGCTAATTGGATCCAGTTTCCACTTTGTACTCCTATCTCTGCGAGATCCATCTTAATATTATCCTCCCATCTGCGCCTAGGTCTTCCTAATGGTCGTTTTCCTATGGGTCTACCAGTCAAGACTTTGAAAGCGTTTCTACTTTCTTCCATTCTAGCTACATGACCTGCCCACCTAAGCCTCCTAGACTTGACGACCCTAACAATGTTGGGTAAACCGTATAAACTATGTAGTTCCTCGTTATGAAGCTTCCGCCATTCCCCATTCTCGTTCCTCTTGGGTCCGAATATTCTTCTCAGGATCACCAAAAGCAGACTTATACATATTTTCTTTAATTTTCGCCTTTTGTGAGTTGAAATTTGGACATCAATATTTCTAGAATGAATCCACCTGAAACGTCTTTAGTTTCTTGACTTGTCATGAACAATCTTTCGGTTGGCTTTGATAATTGATCTTACCCATGAACATACAAACTTTCTTTACAAGCCTGCGCACATTTGCGCCTTTATTGAAACAAAATTGTAAGTTGAGGCACAGTTCTGTTAGAAGTTCATGACTTTCATGGCATAATACCATAAATTTGACTGCAAAACATCTTTTCTTTTTGCAATCTAATAGCATCAAATGTCACCTGTCAAATTTCGTTAAGCTTAACCCGCTTGGTCCTATATACTCTAGCATTTTTGGGACACTATGGTCATCTCGTGTTCAAAAAGGTTCAAACATTTACACTAGCTGATACCTCTATTTAGTGATAAGAGGAAACTAAATATATGTAAGGTAAAAGACTGTTAGATAATAGTGTTCTTTCTAAGCAACTTAGAGAACAACGATATTTTTTCCTAGTGAAGGGCAAGTCATATCAATGTAAACACTAAGAAAATTACCTATGGTAAGCTAAATATATATTGTCACGTTTTAGAAGGTTTTCTACAAACTATACATATGTAAGATGGTTTAAATAATAACAATATTGTTTTTCATACAGGAAATTAAAATTCTTAGGACCCTTTAACATAGATAATCAGTCAGCATTCTCGTTTCACAATTGAAAGTAGTGCCGATCAACTCCTGCACTAGGTTATTCTGACATGTTTTCCTTGGATTTATCTTCACAAACAAAGACGAAAAAGGTGCGGATTATACTATAGAAACTGTTTGTCTATCCAAAGGAGTACGCCAGGGATGTATGAGGGTTTAAATACTCTCTTGGATGAGATATTATGAAAAATAAGCATTTGTATATTACCACATGAAATGTGCGTTTTTTACACGAGCTAAATAGATTTATGGAAAACATTTCAGTTTCACCTCTACAATACTGTTTTTCAGATTTAAGTCATATGTACACCAATTTGGTTGAAATTGCTTCAGGTGCTTCCGAGCTATGTTGGAGCATACACACACAAAGCGAGACATATTCGTCCACATTTTCATTTATTCCCTTCGGTCCCAGACTCCCAACCTTTTAAAACCATCTTTCAATTGTTCGTCTGCTGAATCATTTGAAATCGTAATTTTCAATTTATTTTTCAGAATTTGAATTTGTTAATTGTTTTACAAAAAATACTATGCCCACGTTTGTGCACATTGGTTCAGTAACAAGCAATTGCATATCTAAATATTTGTGAAAAATTATGATACATTTTATTCCGTTTCTTCCTATACTACACCTTTCTTCTGACATATTATTACATTGTTCTGACACAATAAAACAACAGTTGCATTTCTATACTCAAAATAGCATGAACGTAATACTATACTACTTTATTTAGTAATGTTGCCTTTTACATTTTTCTCCTTCTTGAGAACATAACGTGACATCAAATTGTTTGTTGTGTTTCTCAATATCCATTTTCTTATTCTTGTGGAACAAATAAAAGCAATTTCCATTTCTATTTTTCAAAAACAAACACACATTCAATGTTTTCGTTCTTTTCATTCTAAGGAGAGTTAATCACAGATGGTCTAAATTTGCTTTAGGGTTCAGATATCGGCAATTCAGATAATGATCCACATTTTATGGGTGATGACTCCAATAACTCTAGCAGTGAAGATACCGATGTCGGTGTTGCAAGAGACAAAAAAGGTAAACAATAAATTGTACTCTATTCTAAAGAAGTGAATTATCTACACAAAGTTATTTGGTCAATCACATGCCTGTTTATTTAGAAAATGGCACACTATAGTAATTGAAGTGGCCAAATGGCCCTTCGTCTTTTATTTAGATTGTACAATTTTTTTCTTGGTTGAACAAAAATTGGACAAAATTCTGAGGTAGTTAAAATTCAAATTTTAACGTGTAGCAATAATATATTTGCGCAAAAATTATACTAAATGGACCCGCCTCTGATTGACCAAATAACCTCGTGTATGTAATTCAGTTCTTTAGAACAGGTAACGAGTTCAACAATTTATTGCTTGCCATTTCCGTCTGTTACAACACCGCCATCGCTATCTTCACTGCTTGAGTTGCTGGATTCATTATCCATAAAATCGGAATACCTATCTGGGTCGTCGATATCTGAACATTAAAGCAAACCTAGACCATCTTCTGTGGTTAGCTCTCCTAAGAATGAAAAGAACGAAAGCATTGACTATATGCTTGCAATATTTGTTACAACAATAATTAGCACAAAGGTAGAAATTATTATAGTTACGAATTTTCCTATACTTTCTAATAATGAAAATGAAATAGTGGTATCGTTAAAAATAGCTATTTTACTTTTTCAATGCATTTATATCGTGTTTCGTTTCTAACATGTACAATTTTGTAGCAAAACAAATCTAAAAATATACGAAAGAATATAGAGAAACAATTATCTAATATAAAACCAGTGTACACAATTGGGGACATTAAAAAATAAGTTCTCATTATTTTTTTGTTCTCCAGAGATAAAATTAAGCTAATAATTGCCAACAGGTCTCTGAAGCTTTAATTGTTTATCACAACAATACCTTGATTGTAGCAACAATATATTTGGGCGAAAATGGTACTTGCTTTTTGTACTATAAAAGTCTGTGTTCCACCAACAACTGCCATCTAAAAAGAATTGAAAGGCAGTTGACACTTGCACTCGAGTATACCGGGAAAAGATCTATGTGGTGTTCAGACTTCCACGCGTGTGTACGACAGGAATTAATCGAGCAGATTTAACGAAACGATCAAGAAAAATATATCAATTTGTGTCCACAAATGTGCACATCGGGACCGAATTGGTTAAATGGAACAATGATGGCCAGTTTCTAACGCACCATGGATCAGGACATAATAATAATCAAACCTGGGGACCTTTTCCCACTTTCCTTCCACCCTGAAGCCAGTTTACTAAATGTGTGTAAATTGTACATTTTCTGATTCTTCGTTGTTCTTCGTATCTTGCTTTTTTTGTGAGTAGGCCAACTAAAACCTAAAGAGCGAACATATGAAAGTACCTATATGATACTTGCTTTTTTCAAACAAACTGTCCAGTTCCAACTTGCAGCATGGCTTTAGTAACTGAAATGTTACGAAAATATTTTCACAATTAAAAATCAATTCGCGATTCAGATATATTTTATTGGTCAGCTACAAACATCTTCTTACGTCTGGAGTTAAAAAGTTAATAAATCATACATTATTCAATTCATTTGCGGGCCGAATCTGGTCTGCGGTCTGCCACTTGGGAACTGGTGAAATGCAATATTCCATTCTCTTCTCATCATGAGGTAACGAAAGCCTGTATTACTGAAATAGATAACCAATTTTAACTTTCCCGTGCTGCATGTTGGTGATAGCAGCCATCCAAGCTGGTTTTAAAAATACCAAGACAACAAAAGTATTTAAAATCCACTCCCCTCTTTTGAAGTTGTAACCAGCAACCACAACTTGATTCGCGAACTGTGTTAGGTACAGTTGATTTCGTATCCCAACACATTTTAGGAGCTAAGCGTTGTATTTCTTATCTTGTAGTGTCATCTCGCACTGGTTCTCCTTCTGCGACTAGTAGCTTGATGATTCATGTATAAATGTGGTCGCAAGATCTCACGCTCTACCAAACACATCAGAAAATAGTCTATTGTCGGGAGCACGAAAATTCGGTGTAGGAAATTTCCGTTTAGTCAAATTCGGTGTAAGAAAATTCGGTAGGAAAATTCGGTGTACGGAAAACTCGGTGTGGGGAATGTTAGGTGTAAAGAAAGATTCGTTGTAGTAGGCCGTATGATTTATTAAAAACTCAACTTTGAGGATAAATTAGTGTATTAATTTGAAGTTCAAATTTTGTGTAGAACGTACCTTTACTGTCTACTATCATTTTTACTGTTTACTGTCTACTTTGTATGCCTTTATATTGAATTGTGTTCCTGAAATTATTGGAATTCTAGATTTCGAGGGATTTTAACATTTTATGATTTTTATATGACGAGAAATTTGTCCTGCAATCAGACACTTTAATTTGCTTACCTTAAGGCAAACAAACTAAAGTGTCTAATTGGAGGAGAAGTCAACTATTTGTACAATTATTATATGATAAAACCAACCTACTTTATATTGCCCTTTCCACTAAGACTTTTTTGATCAATACATTTTTGCATCTTTCATATGTATATACAGAGTGATTATTTGAAAACTCACGGATTTTATTTGGCTCTAGAATTTCTAACTGAAGTCAGATTTTCATGTGGTTTGCTGCAGATCATCAAAGAGGGATGGGAGATTTATGGGACTATGTTTACTGGTTTAAATTCAGCCGGGGTAATATAGAGCAGGCCGCAAGAAAAACACCAAATATTCGTCATTGTACGTTACAGTTCGAATGAGATATTGGATATTTGAAGCGAAATCACATGTTGAATAGAGATTTCTTTGGTGACTTAGAGTCGGTACCTGCCATCTTTCACAACATCCGCCAGCGAGGTTCGATGCTTCTCTGTTCCCTCAAAAGCGATCCAGTTTCCTGCAATTTATTCACTACCGACCATATTATGTTCCTGTCTGGGGCAGAACGTGAGGCAAAGAGGCGTGTAAATGTCATTTGCGTAGCAACAACCGATCAAGTTCTCCAAAAAGTTTTAAACGATAAAATTACGTTGCTCCAACGAGTACATTATTGTAACTGTGTCCTGATCATATTGATACAGTAGCACAAAATAATTCTCAATACAACGGCTCAGTTTCTTGTTTCTTATTGACCGTCGCGAGGTTGACATCCAACGAAGAAACTCAAATCTCCACACCACACCTCACCTAATTCCAATTCGATACAGTGGCGAATATTTGCTGTTTTTCTAGAGGCGTGGCCGATATTACCTCAAATGAATTTAAACCAGTAAACATAGTTCCATAAATTTCCCAATATTCCTTGATCATTTGTCACAAACCGCATGAAAATCGGACTTCAGTTAGAAATTATAGACCCAAATGAAATCCGTGAGTATTAAAGAATCACCTTGTATATGTTCTATGATGTACTATAGGAAAGATGTTTTTAGTTGTTCCTATAACTATTCTTTGAACTTATAATTGTTTTATTTCTGACAAAAAGTGTCAGCTTCATTGTGTGATGAAAAGTAGTTTATAGTAATAACCCGCGAAAGACATGCAAGAGATAGTGAAATGAAGGCAAAAAATAAATTTACTTTTCTTGAAATAGAAAATAACATTTTATTCGCTACAATTTATGATTTTCGTTTTCACAATATGAAGTGTCGTAAATTATCGTCAGTGGTAATATTCAATATGTATTACACCGAATCTACCTTACACCTAAATTTCCCCACACCGAGTTTTCCGTACACCGAATTTTCTTACACCGAATTTTCCTATACCGAAATTTTCTAAACCGAATTTTCCTAGACCCGTCTATTGTCATTTATTTAGATTTGGGAAATTCACGGTTAGATGTAACATTTTATTTCTATCATTGTTTGATACTTGTCACTGAACTAAATTCTTGTAAGACAAACGTTTTGTTAATGAAGAGAGTACATTTTCTTAAAATTTGAGTTATATAGAAACCCATTCAACACAATACGAAATTACGGAATAAGGCGTATTGAGTTTTCCGAATTAAAAATAAATGCCTGGAACAATAATAAAGCTAGATACAGTTAAAATTATTTTATTCTTGACAGTATGTAGAATGCAATTTTGTTTCAATGAGTTTTAAAAATAACACCTTTCAAATACTCAGCTCCGTTTTCAATGTATTGAGAGCCTGTTTCGCAAGCTAGTCATGATCGCGAGTCGTATTCCATGGGAAAAGTTTATTTCTTCAGCAGTCTCAGACTTCAGTTTTCGATAGTTCCGTTGAGGTAACCCCACATACAAAAATCGCATTGTGTGAAATCAGGCCATCTACGAGCCTCACTCTTATTACTCCACAAACAGACAAAATAATCAATAAACATTTGTCTTAGTATTTCCATTCAACGACAAGAGATTTAGGTCGTAGTATCATCTTCTTGGAAGCAGATATTTTGTAGGTCATGATCTTACAATAAGTCATCCAACTTCGGTACAAGAAAAGTTCAGGACCGCGATAATGACCTCCCTTGTGGGGTTCCTCAAGGTAGTGTTTTAGGGGCTCTTATTTTCTGCCTTTATATTAGTGACTTTGTACAATCTCTAAAACACTGTAAGTATCACATGTATGCGGACGATGTTCAATTGTATCTATCATCTTACCAAAGCAAATAGTTACTTGTATAACAAAGATAAACGAAGACTTGAGTAATTTGGTTAAATGATCAGCAAATAATTGTTTGTTTACAAATCCAGTCAAATCAAAGTCAATTTTAATTACTTCCAAACGTGCAACGACGTTAATAGATGCTTCACTTGTTCCCAATATAACTTTGGAAGGCGTAGATATTTCCTTCTCTTCCTCTGTGAAAAATCTTGGCGTCATACTTAACAAATATTTAACTTGGTCCGATCAAATTAATGCATCATGCAAGAAGGCTTTAGGAATTTTTCATTCTCTCAGCAAATTAAAAAACTTTTTACCAACACAGTTGAAAAAATTGTTGTTCAAACCCTAGTGGTACCACATTTGGAGTACTGTGACACCGCCTTACCTGACGCTGACATTTACAAAAGCGTTTGCAGCGAGTACAAAATGCTTGTATACGTTTTATTTTTAACTTAAAATTCTCAAATCATCTTACGCCATTCTTTAAAAAGCTGCAATGGCTGAAGATGCAGCAACGGCGAAAGTTGCACTCGTTGGTACTGCTGTATAAAACACTTACTTTTACAGAACCTTCCTATCTTCTAAAACACCTTAATTTTTTAAGCGATTTCTTGAGAGGGACACAAGATCAGGTTTTAATAGCCAACTTGCAATTCTTATTCATATATCAACTTATTTCTCCAAATCATATATAATTTCAACGTGTCGTGATTGGAATACAAGCCAACCTCGGTACGTGAGTCAAAATCTTTAGCATCTTTTAAAAGAGCAGTTTATAATTTATTATTATCGAAGCAGGGTAGAATGGTCACGGAGCCTGAAGAGCCAATAGAGAAGCTTGTCATAAAGATATGAAACTCAACATTTATTACATATTGTAACATGTATGTACTTTCTTGTAGCACTATATTATATTTGTGTGTGTTATGTGTGTGTGTGTTCAAGTGACGGTCTGTTTCTTTTGTTTTTTTTTTACTTTCTAACTTTTCCTTTTGCTATTGTTAGCTATATTCTTTGATTTTTCAATTTTGTGTCATGTTTAGGTGGTAGATAAGGATACATATAGCCTTAAGCTCGACATGTAAAGTAAGTCGAAATAAATACCGGTAAATAATATTGAACAACAGTCACTGTAATGACTTCATGTTTTCCAAAGAAGTAGGGACCTCGAACACCATAATCGAAAACAGCAAACCACACTGCCAGTCGAGAACTTCAAATGAAAGTTCTGAAGGTAATCCGCAGATGAATAGAGGAAATCTTGTTTATTTGCAGTATCGGATAAGTGAAAATGAGCACCATCACTTCAGATTAAAATAGAAGTGGAAGGGATATTCTGCAGAATAGCTACATAAATTTCTTCATATTCCAGTCTTTCTCTTTTACTTCACTTTTGCACCACCTACATCTTATCAGGCTGGATTTTTAGAGCTCTATGAAGGATTCTTCTAACACTGCTGGTAGATAATTCAAGTTCAGAAACATGCTTGCGTGTAGAACAATCGGGGGATTGGAAGACTGAAAGCCGCACTCTAGCCACAATTGCTGCTGATAAAGTCCTGGTTCAGCCTGAACATTTTAAAAGGCCATGTTGAATGCAAATAGTGCATTGTGAACTGTGTACTCTCTGCCATGTGAAAAATGTATTTACTGACATTCGGTTATGGTAGAATGTGTCTCACATGTTCGAGTTTTATAAAGTTACCTAAACAAGTCCACAGCAGAGCTCCTTCGTGGCTAAGCGGTAAGCGTACGCGCATTTGGCTAGGGAGACCCGCGTTCAACTCCGGGCGCGAGCTCATGTGGTTTGGATTCCACGATAATTAGAAGGTCAACATTTCATATAACCTCGCTACTGAACGAGGCGTAAAACTCAAAATACCTTACAAGTCCACAGTGTAATTAATTTAGCTCCTACGGGAGATTTTCCTTCACAAAGGATTTTTAGGAACCCGCTATAGAGCTGTCCCTAATTATTACCTAGTATTATTGGTTATCAGTAATCATTATCGTAATTAGCAAGCTTACATGCTCAACCCTTTCACTGGTATTTGTGGCTCTTGGTTAGAACCTATTTTCAAAGTTAAGAATTCTTTATGTTTAGAATGTAATGCTTTTACAATAAGTTTATGGCATGGTTGCGTAACAGGGGGAGATCGGGAAATACAACTAGGGATGGAAACAACTCGAGTCAAAGGTAATTTTATCCAGTCGAGTTCGAAGTCGAGTCACTGTTTTTAATGTTAAGTTTCGAGTCGAATTGAGTTTGATATATGGCTCCCTCGTTCAGCTCGTTTTAGATCGTTTTGAAATCATGGTATGATTAGAGTGGAAAGCGAAAGCCATGAGAAACGTAAGAAGTAATGTGGAATAAGTTAGTGTTGTTCACGACAGGAGAAAATACTGGCATATCTTCTCGTCTCGATAACAAGAAGACAACAGATGTTTACAAAGAGACAGTCTCAAATGTCGTGAACACCAATATAAATATATAATTACTGTAGTTCTTACCATCTAGGCGGAGACCGGCACGGTCGAATTTTTGAGTTGAGTTGATCTTGAGTATAACGTCCCTTTCAGCAGCGAGGCTATATGAGACGGGACTGGTTAACGTGGAATCCGAACCACATGAGTTCCAGCCGACAATCGAACCCGAGTCTCCCACTCCAAAAGCGCGTGTTCTAACCGCTTAGCCACGAAGGAACTCCGGTTGAATTTTTTAGCCCAATTAGAAAAAGAACCCGGCTAGTGATGTCAATCGACTCGGCTCGGTTCAAGTGAGTGAACAACACGAGCCGGCTCGGTTGGGATTAGCACTGGCTCGGTAGAAGCGAGTCAATCGACTTGGTTCTACCCGGCTCAACTCAGCAGCCGATGGCTCGAGCTGCCTCTGTTTGGGTGAGTCATTAGCTCGGTTCGGTTCGGCTCAAGAGAGTCATCGGCTCGATCCGGCCAGTTCTGTATACATAACATGTTGCACCTTCTGAGCTCGGCTCTGTGGTGAACAAGTCGTGAATCGACCCTTTTAAAGCAATTGCACCATTAGAGTAGGTAAAGTAGTCTCAGGTCAAGTAACATGATCAAAAGTTCGAGTTAGTTCGCTAGAGGTCAGATGTGGCTATTGTGAAAGTGATTGTATATCCGGATCAATTGGTCTTCTTGTATCTGGGGTCTAGTTTAAAGAAATCATTGTTTCGGCTGTGAAGAAGACTATTACGAATCTAAGTTCTTGTACAGTCAGTTGTAAATTTCCAACTTGGTAAATTTCCTATATATCTATCTTGATGAATTAATGGATTGAAGCTGTATTTAGTAGTTTCCATTGGCTTAGGTTGGTGGGTCCATGGGTCCTTTTCCCTTCCTTTGGGTATGACACTGGTGCTCTAAATGGTCTCTTTCTGCGCACTAAGAAAATTAAAAAAAATAAGAAATTTTCTCCTACCGTTTGTTGGAACCGAGGCAACAAACTTGCTGAGAATAGACAAACTTGATGCAAGGTAATGCGTTGCAATTTAAAAGTAACTTAACAAATATTGAACTCTCTCTAGACAAGACATTTCATGTTTCTCTCAAATTATCTTTTAATATCAATAAATTATTTTTATTATTTTGCTTTTAATGTGTCCGTATTATTAAAACTTATCCTATTTCTAAAAAAAGAGATTGGCCTACCTTTTAATAAAATTCATTTTATGATAACTTATAAATATTCTCGCCTACACTTTGAAGGTTGAAAGAACCTCAGCATGTCGCTGGTGCCCAAATTGATACTGAATGCACAGTTTTACTGATATCTCCAACAGCAAAATCCAAAAACAATAAATAAAATGTGAGTTGAGTTGATTTTAATGTCCCGTTCAGCAGCGAGGCTATATGAGAAGTGGATGTATTGATTAACGTTGAATCCGAACCACAGCACCCTCCACCGACATCGAACTCACTTCTCCCACGCCAAAGGCGCGTATGTTAACTGCTTATAAAGAAAATGTGGGTTAATTGTCATTGGAATACCTTATCTATATGGAAAATATTAACAAATCAAGGCACTCTCTAAGATTTTAACGACTACAATTATAAACCAATTATTTTGCCTGTAGTGCTGTATGGGTGAGAAACATTGTCTCTTACGTTAATATATATAAACGCATTAAAATCTCTCGAGAGAACTTTTGAGGGCTCGAGTCGGGTCGGATGAGTGAGCTGTTGGCTCAGCTTACTTCTCTGTTCGGCTCGATAGTTAATGAGCTGTGAGTCGAGCTGCTCGAGTCGTTGACAACTCTAAACCCGGGCCGAGCACTTTTGAACATATTTAGCCCGCGACCTATGGCTTTTAACAAATTTTGGCTCTAGCCCGAATACTTGTTCGTCCGGAACTCATACCATAACCTCGTGAACGATGTCCTTGCCTCTTGAAGACCTCTAGACCACCAAGGTCGACAGTCAATCAATAAACAAATTTTGCAATTTTTACTATTCAGATATGTTTATACATTTTGTTCTATTATTATTATTATTATTATTATTATTATTATTATTATTATTATTATTATTATTATTATTATTAGTATCATTGATAATCATGGCATTATGTAACTAAAAAAATCGTTTCATATAACAAGATGTGCGGTATCATATGGTCATGGTCATGTATGCACAACACGATGCACAATATTTAGTGTTGCCATGTTGAGGAATACCGCAGTGTAAGGATTCTTGACGTGGTAAGGGATTGTGGGAAGATTCTGCTAAAGCTTCTGAAGTACAGGTTGAGTTCAGTTGATTTTGAGTTTAACGTCCCGTTCAGCAGCGGGGCTATATGAGACATGGACCTACTGATTAACGTAAAATCGGAACTACATGAGCTCCCATCGGAAATTGAACCCGGGTCCCCCATGTCGAAAGCGCGTACGCTAACTGCTTAGCCACGAAGGAACTTTCAAATATAGGGATTTTCTGGTTACCTTACGCTTGAAGCATGTATTTTACTTCAATGAATTCTTAAATCGAGTTTATTTTTGCTTTCGGTTTCTGAGTGGATTTGTTTTCACAATTTCCTCTTCCTGTTTGTAAAGCCTGTGCACCTCCCATTGGAGTCACTTGCCCTCCTCTTCACTACAAAAGAAGGAGCGGTCGGTGGTCATGTGTAATAAACCTGCATTCGCAAAGACCACTGACCTTGACAAACCCGACCATTCCCACCTTTCATTGAAAGATACTAACCTATCTTTCCTTCCACCACTTCCGTTAGAATAATTCAAACAGAAATATAAATAAATTAAAGCATATGGGGCCAAGGCAAACGAAAAAAGAAAGAAATTACGTATTTATTCCCTTTTTGGCCGGACAAGTAAGTAGAGATGCAAGGGCCCGAAAAAAAGGCTTTTTGGGGAAAGAACTCCTTTTTTTCTGCTTCGCTTTTTTGCTTGGGAAATTTTTGGCTTTTTTGAAAATTTTGCTTTAAACTGATAAGATAGACTTTGTTTCGCTTCTCTACAACAAAAAACTCATTTAAATAGTGGTTGATGCAGATAATTGTTTGAAGCCTCGAAACTAAACCATGAATTTCAAAAATATATTTTAAAATTCTTAACATATTTACGCTATGAATTCCAAAGGATTAACCTATATATGTAATAATATTTTAACCTCTACAATAAGTACTTTAAAAAATGATATACAAATAACTAGCAAAACAGTATGTAGTATTTTTACTTCAAAATGTCACACAACCTCTTTTTAAAGCAAAATAAAGAAAAATATGAGAAAAATCTGCACATCAAGAACTTCGTTTCGGGTGGTTTTGTACATTTTTAAGTTAAATTTTAACTTTCATGTACATTGTATGAATATTTCGAACAAATTTTTCACTGATTGATCACATACGTAATAATATGTTACCACCTATCAGGTGCTTCGGATCTGCAAAATCGGTAAAGCTCCAAACTCTGTAATGCACTGACTGCTCCTTAAGCTTGTTCAGAATCGGGAAAGTATCGAATTTTCTGTTCATGGATCATATAGGTAATAGACGGTTCATCTGAGCGTATGGTTTCCTAGGCTGTAGAATCACCATCACAATTTACCCAATGCTGAAGGTTTCTGAATTTTTAACAAGAAAATTCAACATAGAGTTACGATACTTTTTTTATAAAAAAGAAAAACTATGGAATACATTTAAAAAGAGTGGAAGAATTAATCATTGTTCCAATTCACAAGGAAGACGACAAATTTGATTGTAATAATTACACTATGAAATACTTTATTTTTATTTTTTATTTTTTATTTTATTTATTTTTTTTTGTCCTTCGGTTGCTATTGTTGATTCCTTAGTCATATTCATTAAACATTTACGAAAATTTGCATAACTCTCATGAAATTTCACTTTTGTAAGTTTAACATCGATTTGTTTCAAAAAACATAACGCTATGAAATATATTAGACATTGCATTTAAATTGATTAAAGGGGTTTGGCAGTAAGTTCTCAACACCCCTATTATAACATCAAAAGAGTAGGCTACTTAAATACTTAACTTGGGTACATAGATATCAGGGGCGCCCCAAGAAGTTTTTTCAGGGGGCCATCACCATGATTGTTATATTACATTTGATATTTCTGGTATTTAATATACATGGTTTGCTATATTACGTATACATTGTCGTGAGTCAGGGGGACTCTCTCTGCCCCCTTCTTGCGACCATGATAGATATCCATGTGTACCTGTGTATACCTTAGAAATGTGTCCTTTTCCTACATTTTCGTTTATGCGTATCATCATTTTCATGAATTAGCCCCTCATCATGTTCTCGTTATATTGTCCTTGGTAACCGCGTTCGAAAGTCATAATGTCTTGGTGAGATCGCTCACCGTCTTCCTCTGTACTCATATTTTCCTTAAAACTGTCCAGAGGAGAGGCAAGAACATGTAACTTAAGTGACATCCTCCAACCCGTTTCGCCATGGTTTGTCACCATGTTCATAATTTAAACACAATTTTCAGCTCTGTAATTTCCTAAGAAACACTGAACAACTGTCACACAACTGCTCCAGGCTTCTTTTTCAATCTCAGTTAGCAACGTGGAGACCTCAGTGGACTGAATTATCATCATCATATGCGGTCCTACAAACACTCCAGCCTCCATCTTAGCATGAGATAGCTCCAGAAACATGTCTTGTAAAAACTTGAATGTGTCAGAATCTCTATCCAAAGCATTCACAAATTGCTTGATAATGCCAAGTTTAATGTGTATAGGTGGTAACAATACCATTATATGTTGCACAAGTGGCTCGTATTTTACGTTATGTGTCCTCACAGTGTTTTATTCCCGTTGTGCTCAGCATCACTACTGTCTCACAAACAAAGGTAACACGAGAATTTGGTGAAACCGCCCAGCAAACACATTAGTAGGGCAATAATTTTGAAGTCCCCTATTACTTGCAACCCATATTTTGTATACTCTAAATTGTCCAAAAGGTCCTCAAGCTGTTAGTCTTCCTTCATAGAGACGGAATGGATCAAAGGAATAGACAGGTGCTTATTTCCATTGTGCAAATGCACAGCCTTGAGACTTCTATACGAGCTGTCTATAAACGAAACCCACTCTTTCAGAATACAGGGTATCTTTAAAGCATAAACACTTATAACCACAATCCAGCTTTCATACAAAAAATTTGGAAAACTGTTCGTGTTGTTTCCTTTGAGCTGTTGCGTTTACTGATTTATCAACTATGTTCCAACCTACCATCTTTACTCAGACTTAGATCTCGCATAAGATCATTTAAATCTGGTTAGGGTGGTAGGGTTGTCTATTAATAGTTCATATCTGCAATGTTTAATAATAAAGGCATGCTATGACACAATTGCAGTATAATAGGATATTCTTTTGTTATAAATATACAAGGTGGCTCAAAAGTAGGTATATAGTACCGTAGTGATCAGCTCATTGCATTTTATATCATTTCTTATTGTTATCCAACATGTAGACTTAGCTTCTTTATTTGTTCTTAATGTGCTTTACTTACATCTTAAGCTCGGAAGAGCCGAAGCAAATATACCCATAAATTAGAATGTTATACTTGATCAATGCAATACCTACTTTAGGGCACCCTGTATATACATATACCTTTAAATCCTTACAAATAGCCATAAAACACTCTGCCCAATGCATGTTGATTCTATCGCAAAACTCTCCGTGTTTGCAAGTTCTTCAATGGAACTTAAATGACACTTAACGCAACGAACATTTTAAGATGCGTTATATAAATTAATTATATAAATTAATTAATATAGGACAAAATTCCATATTTTCGATGCTACTATTTACATAAGCGAAGTTTCATGGAACAATACACCATTTCTAGTCACATTCAAGGTAACAATACAGGAAATCACTATTATAAGACAAGGACCAAATGAGTGTTGCATAGTGTTTTCGAGGCACTTCCTTTAACATTCTATTAATAAGATTGACCACATACGCAGATGAAATTATTGGAGATTATCAGTGTGACTTTAGTCGAAATCGACCAGATATTTACCATTCGACAAATAAATGGCCTATATTACCAAGTACATCAACTGTTTATTGATTTTAGAAAGGCTTACAACTCGGTAAGGAGGTAAACATTGTACAACATTCTTACAGAATTTGGAATACCGAAAAAGCTAGATTTATTAAGTGTTTAAATGAATTCCAGAGTAAAGTCCTAGTAGAAAAATGCGAGTTTCTACGTCGCGATTGGCCTGAAACAAGGATATGCGTTATCGCCGTTATTATTTAGCTTTGTTCCGGAGTGCGCTATAAGAAAAATCAAAGATAGGAACCAGGGCCTAGAGCTAAATTGTATTCACCAGGTTATCGTGTATGCTGATGATGTAAATCTAATAGAACGATCGAAAGAAATGCAAAAGCCTTATTAAACGCTTACTGGGATATGAGAAAATGCAGAGAAATGTGAATACAAAAAAGTTCACAAGGAAGTTGCGGCAAGTAATGAATGCGTTAAAATATCAATGAATACTTTCGACACAGTGGATACTTTCAAACCTCTTGGATCAGTATTACCAGACCAAAATCATACCCACAAAGAAATTAAATGTCGACTAAAATCAGGAAATTCTTGTTATTATTCAGTTGAAAATATTTTGTCGTCGCGAATTCTGTCAAGGAATTTAAAGCATAAAATATATAAAATGATAATCATGCCTGTTATGCTTTATGATTGTGAAACATGGTCGCTTACGCTGAGGTAAGAACGCAGACTGAAATTATTTGAGAATAAAATTTTGAGAAGCATTTTTGGACTCAAGAGAAACGGGAATGGGGAATGGTGGAAACTTCATAAGGAGGAACTACATACTTAATACGGTTTACCAAACTTCGTTAGAGTCATCAAGTCTAGGAGGTTCAGGTGAGCAGGTCATGTAGCCAGAATGGAAGAGAGTAGGAACGCTTTCAAAGTTTTAACTGGAAATCCAATCGGGAAACGTCCATTTCGAAAACCTAGGCCCAGATGGGAGGACCATATTAAGATGGATCTAGCAGAAATAGGAATACAGAGTAGAAACTGGATTGAATTGGATAAGGACAGAAGTCAATGGAGAGCTTTTGTGGCCACAGAGAAAGAAATCCGGGATTCTACCCCGCATTCGACCATTTTGACAAAAGTTTTTCTTAATTCCATCTGTCAATGTAAAGATAGTGAGTCCTGGCCGACTTACTTTATAATCAATTTTAAATTTTTGTTATTATTAATTACCAGCAGTGATGGGTTTACGAAGAGGGTTAGGGTGGGGATGTCTTTCGGATTGAAACCCCTACCCAGTTATTAGGGGATTTCTAAAACAAACTAAATATTAGTTTTGCCTTTACTCATAAACTTCAAGCTGTCCTCAAATAAAAAAAGAAAAATAGCAATTTTTGGAAAAACTAAGGATTAATAAGAAAAGCCCCTCCCAAAATACTTTTCTAAGTCCGCCACTGATTATCAGTATAAAATGGTCTTCAAGGTTGTATCTGGAAGATTATAGCTCAATATACAAAGGAAACGAAATATTTGTTATGCCTGTACTCATAAACTTAAGCTCGTCTTAAATAAAAGTTAGGAATTTTTAGAAAAAACAAACATTATTTAGAAAAAATCTTCCCAAATATGTTTCTAAATCCGATACTGATTATTTCTATCAAATGGTATTCAAGGTTGTGTCCGGAAGATTATTCTTAAATCATTGCACAGCTACAGTATAACGGAAATGTGGAAGTACGCTCTGACAGACATATTGAAAAACGTACGCTCTGATGGATATAGTGAAAAACATAAGATTAATAATGTGCTAGAAACTAGAGTACTAAGCTCTAAGAAGTGAAACAGGGATGACTAAAAAGAAATGATCTAGAGAAGAAAAAATGTCGATAATTCAGAAGTTAAAATAAAGTTAAATAGCTTCTAAAATTGCCCTCAAATACTACGTACTTTATATTTACTTTAATTCATAAACCATGTGCTCCATCCATCATGATGGTGAATTCCAGAGCGAAATATGGCATTCAGGTCATGGAATCTTATTTAACTTTAGAGTATACTATAAGAAAGCTATTTAAACAGAAAAATCATGAAAATGAAAAAAGCCAAAATTTACAAAATTCTAGTTTTTTTCCCCAAAAAAGCCGGATTTTTATGTGCAAAAAACCATCGATTCAGAAAAGCCGGCTCTTTTCCATCTCTACAAGTAGGCCTGCCAATTCCCCTCAGAACGAATAATTTTTAATCTTTTCTTAAACATATTTTCATTTGCTTGCTTGTTTCATTATCAATAGGATATCCACGATTGTTCATATTGACCTCTGAGAGACAAGATAAGATAGCTCTGTGATAGAGCGCTCACCTCTGATGCGCAATGACCCTGGTTCGATCCCAGGCATGCGAATTTGTGGTGGACAACACTGTGTTTTTTGGGTTTACTCGGGGCTAGGGTTGCGCACGAGACGAGTAAAGAAATGATTTTTCTGAAAAACTTCGAGTCGAGTCACGGCTCTTCCAATACAGAAATATGCCTTTTTCAAGTTGAGACATCACTTTTACAGCACATTTTCCAGTTGAGACAGCCACAAATCTTGTCTCGTGGGCATCAATACTCGGCGCGCTCCCACACTCAGTTCCCAGAAACTCTTCATAATCATTCACTATCTTCATTCAGTCGTTCCCTTTAGTAAAAAGAGCATAATCATGAGATGTAAAACTAGAAGATTATTTCTTTCTTTCTTTCCTTCTTTATTTATTTCTACTTTGAGAACTCTGAGTTCATGGTTTTATCAGACAATACGCAATGTTGATAGTAACAACAATTTACAAATGTTAGTATTCTTGGTATATTCCACTATGCTATAGATAAGTTAATTATGTATCAATAATTTTGTCAGTATTTTTAAATTCGGAATTTGTCATTTTTAACAGAAATCAGAAGTTTATTATACAATTTTATTCCTATGTGGGGTGTATCGAATTTTGATTTTTTGTTAACCTAACATTTTGTATATAAATATGGCATTTGTGTTTTCTTGGAGGAGGGGAAAGAAATTAATTGCACATTAATTTAAAATGACGTTGTTTTCATCTTTATATTAATACGTAGTACATATATGATTGAAATAAAGCTTTATTTACAATAACTTATAAAATAAATTATTGCATAACCCACTTTCCAGTTTGTCAATTATTTGCCTATTTCTGATTACTTGCGTGATAGACTCTGTATCCTAAATATACTTTCTCAAGTCTAGAGAGAGATTACATTCCTTACGCTCAACAGAATACAGGGAAAGAATTAGATACAATCGTATGACCTGCTTAAAGCTACCAAGTCTCCTAGACTTGACGACTTGACAAACGTGGGCTTATATGATGTAATAAGCCAGTGCTCATTAAGCACAAACTTCGGAAACCCCTTTACCCAGCGGTCCGAGGGAGAGCTGAGACCTCTTGAATCCCCGCACTTCATGTAATATGCTTGTAGCCTTCACAAATATTCCTATTGTATGTATATTACTTTAATATAGTTTTCAACAGTTTTACTTGCAACGATATCGCACGCTTATATTTGATTCTTTAGGTGAACGGACAAATGACAAAAATACATGGTGTATTAAACGACATTTTTATTCGTGCTTCAAACACAAAGGTATATTATAAAATTGTTGGAAAATTGCACTATCAACATTAATGTACTTTATTGCCACAACGGATCACTTAAGTCATGCCCTATATTTTTCTTTTAAACGAATTTTTAAGATATATGAGAGAAAGGACCGGCGAGTACAACATGAGCTAGTCTGTGGGATCGAATCCTGTTTAGAGCATGATTTATGATTTTACTATCCCATGTTTGCACTATTTTTTACCTTACACAGCAGGGCCGTGGAGTTTAATTTAATGAGATCAAATTTAATCCTCCTGTTTTTCAGGTCAACATGTTGTTGCGTATGGTAGCATACAGCTAGGCACGCGCCATTTTTTCTTGAAAGGATCCAAAGTCAAGACATTTGAGGTGATCCATACCGGTTGGACCCCCGTGAATGCATCCCTGGTGCAGACAAAATACAAGTAGACCTATATCATTCAAAAGGTGTTGCAAACTTTTGATGTGGAGCGTCCGGACACAGTGACCCCGCACTCCGCCCCGCCGTGAATGCACTGTACATGATATCTTTCCATACTAAGTGGAGGGATATTTTTCCAATATGAGGAATATTTGACATTAGTTAGAAGTTTTTTTTTTAAATTATCAGTGAGACCCCGGCAACACACTTGGAACATATACTACAATTGCCGCATTCACGGAATGTTTTAAGTGGTAGGTGACTTGTACTGCACTAACAAGGTTTGGTTTGGTTCGGCATCATTTTGTGAGCTTTACATACTTTACCCTGATACCATTCATTTGACATAGGAAAAAATGGTACACTGTTTTCATCTACGAGGCGATGTCGGGATGGTATATGTATTATAATAGCCCTGACCAGTCTTCTTCCAATTGCATATGGAAAGCTGGAATACCTAAAAAGCATGTTGCTTGAACCATGAACCTAGATATTAAAACAGTAAGATAATCAATTGAACGATTCGAAGTAGAAGAGGAATAGGAATTACATATTAAACAGAAGCTGAGTAGACCGCAAGTGACAGAGGAATACGAACATGTTTCGATTATTATTGAAGCTAACGCTTCAAGTCCGTTCGCTGGTGCAACAAACCTGAAAACAACAATAGATCTGGAATGCAGTGCAGAGACCTCTAACTGTACTCATATTATTTGTTCCGCTTTGCAGGTCAAACTAACAGATGCACATAGACATGCTGGCTTAAAGTTCGCAAGGAAGCACATCAACAAGCCACAGGAAGCATGTACTCGGGAGCAGTGTTGAATTCAGGCATATTCACACGGGGGGAATATGAACTCCTGGGAAGAGGGGAGTTTGGGTGAAGTAATTTCTACATTTTTGATTGAAATTTTGATTTTCTCCGGGGGCATTTAATTTTCTTCGGGGAACAGATTCCCCCGGGCTACCCCCTGAATCAATCTCTGATCGGGAGTGATAAGAAAGAGTTTACTTTATACAAACGAGGGTACCTGTTCAGCAGGGTTGAAAAAAACATGTTTTTTTTTTTAAAAAAGAAAAGAAACGTTTTTTTATTTTTAAAACTTTTTTTTGTTTAAAACGTTTTTAACGTTTAAAACTAAGTACTTTGTTTTAAAAAAACATGTTTAAAATGTTTATTTTGTTTACAACAATAATCTATATATATATATATATATATATATATATATATATATATATATATATATATATATATATATATATTCATCCTCACGGCATTGTCAAGGCTCTATATTTGTATTTTACATTTATTATTGCAACCGGGTGTTACTGACTTCCGTATACGGTAGCCCGATCATCACCCTTGTTCTTCGCGCGCACAGTCATTCGAAGAACTGAAAACGTACTCTGTACACAAACAGTTTATGGTTGTGAACTCGGAAAGCCTGGTACTTCTGCTTGTCAAGGTCAAAAAGTGGGAGAAAAAAGGATGTGTAGAATGTAAAGAGGGTGCAACAGTGACTGATGCTTGTAAGGGAACATATTCATTTGTAGTTCGTGCACATTCCGCCTGTAGCGCTACTGTGGCACGACGTATATTGTAACTGTATAACTCTTGTACACCCCTAGTAGGTCTATTCGCGTTAGTGACGACCGAAACTATGTTGTCAGCTCTGATTGCGATAAGGCACTGCCGTGCTGCTTTTCCTTCTCTTTTTTTCCCCTTTTCCATTTGTGAGACGCCAAACATGTTGTTTTTGCTTGTTGCACGCGCTGAACGTGTTTCGGCGAGCGAAGTATTTAAGAAGTTGACTACATATTCTTGTTTGCGATAGTTTTAAATTGGTAAACTGTTGAAAAATATACGAAAATAAAGCTGTACTTGTTAAGGTATATTAGTCGAGGACGTAGCTACTGACAGTGTTGATTACAGATTTTCTCGAGGAAGAATTTAATTACAGTAGAGGTGAAAAGGAGACGTCCATTTAGACAGCCCCCCCCCTTATCAGACTTAATCGGAAATGGTCTCAATCGTTTGTACACAAATGTGCAGGCTAAATTTTCGTTTGTACACAATTAGGGGCGCTGTCAGAACGAAAACAAAGTGGGGGCTGTCTAAATGGTAGCCCCCCACCAACAAGTCCTATTCAAGCACAAATTGTCGCAATCATTTGTACATCGTTTCTACAGAAATGTGAAGGCGAAATTTTCGTTTGTACACAATTAGGGGCGCCGTCAGAACGAAACCAAAGTGGGGGCTGTCCAAATGGTAGCCCCTCCCACCATGTCCACTTCAATCACAAATTGTCACAATCGTTTTATACATCGTTTGTACAGAAATGTGCAGGCGAAATTTTTGTTTTACACAATTAGGGGCGCCGCCAGAACGGAAACAAAGTCGGGGATGCCTAATTGGTAGCCCCTCCCACCATGTCCAGTTGAATCACAAATTGTCGCAATCGTGTGTACTTCGTTTGTACAGAAATGTGCAGCGAAATTTTCGTTTGTACACAATTAGGGGCGCCGCCAGAACAGAAAAAATGGGGGCTGTTTAAGTGGTAGCCCCCCACCATGTCCCATTGAATCACAAATTGTCGCAACTGTTTGTACTTCGTTTGTGCAGAAATGTGCAGGCGAAATGTATGTTCGCACGCAATTAGGGGCGCCGCCAGAACGAAAAAAATTGGGGGCTGTCTAAGTGGTAGCCCCCGACCATGTCCTATTCAATCACAAATTGTCGCAATCGTTTGTACTTCGTTTGTACAGAAATGTGCACGCGAAATTTTCGTTTGTACATAATTAAGGGCGCCGCCAGAACAGAAAAAAAATGGGAGCTGTCTAAGTGGTAGCCCCCCACCATGTCCAATTCAATCACAAGTTGTCGCATTCGTTTGTGCATCGTTTGTACAGAAATGTGCAGGCGAAATGTTTGTTTGAACAAACTTAGGGGCGCCGCCAGAACGAAAACAAAGTGAGGAGCTGTCTGAGTGGTAGCTCCCCCCACGATGTCCAATTGAATCACAAAGTATCGCAATCGTTTGTACATTGTTTGTACAGAAATGTGCAGGCCAAATTTTCGTTTGTACACTATTAGGGGCGCCGCCAGAACGAAAACAATGTGAGGGCTGTCTCAATGGTAGCCCCTCCCATTTCCAATTCAATCACAAATTGTCACAATCGTTTCTATATCGTTTGTACAGAAATGTGCAGGCTAAATTATTGTTTGTACATAATTAAGGGCGCCGCCAGAACGAAAACAAAGTGGGGGCTGTTTAAGTGATAGCCCCCCACCATGTCCAATTCAATCACAAATTGTCACAATCGTTTGTACATCGTTTGTACAGAAATGTACATGCAAAATTTTCGTTTGTACATAATTAGGGGCGCCGCCAGGGCGAAAACAAAGTGGGGGCTTTCTAAGTGATAGCCCAATCACCATGTTCAATTCAATCACAAATTGTCGCAATCGTTTGTACATCGTTTGTACAGAAATATACAGGCAAAATTTTCGTTTGTATTAAATAATATACGGATGTGAGTATTTTTAGTATCTGCGATCAACATTAACCGGTTTGAATAACGGTTGACGAGTTTGAAAATGGTTCCTATTGCACTAGTTGAAAAAAAAATTCTTTTTCTCTGGCACACGGAAGAACATGCCTGATTCTAATAAAACTTTTCACGTAGAATTCGAATCTGCAATCAGTTTTTCTCCATCACCCTCAGTTTTCCCGTGACAGAGGTGTTTTCGGAAAATTTCCCCTCAAATTTCTGTTCTTTTTCTTTTTTTCTTTTTTTCAAACCATTTTCATACTTGTAGCTTGGGTACCTTAGGTATATAAACGCACAAATTACACTCTGTAAAGTAAAAATGGCGACACTTGCTCGGATATGTTTTTTGCAACATACTTTAATCAATATGATTTTTTACATGAATTCCTGATAATATTACAATTCATATTCCTAATGAGCAGTTCATTCTTAATACTTGCACCAGAGTTTCAGGCTTTTGACATCAATTTAATGAATTTATATGCATATATAAGTAGCTATGTGTGTTTGAGCAAAATCGTTTATAGAAAGAGTTATACATAAAACTGAAAACGAATCAACAACAATAGCAGAAAACAAGAAATGGAATTTCTTAAGGGTAAGACATATTGCGTGCAAACATCGGAAAGTACCATACACTAAACTAGTATTTTGTATGTGCACCATGGGCTTTCTGGAGTGCAGCGAATCATCGGAGCCCTTTGGTAACAAAGCTATTGCAAAATGCAACCTCGATTTCACGCAATAACACCGGGATTATCTGTTCCTTGAATTCCATTCTATTTGAGATTGTTGTCTATTGAATCTTCTGCTCATATTGATCCATAAATTTTCAAGTGGATTCATGTCAGGTGAGTTTGTATGCCACATGAGTCTCTAAATAGTCATATTCTTGAACCACGTATTAACGATTTTCGATCGGTGACATGAAGCATTATCGTCCTGGAAAAGGAAGTAGTGCAAATTTTCTTCAGCAAAGTCATCTTTAGCTGTTGTAAGAACTTTACGTACCAGAATTTGAAGATATTTTCGTGCATCAAACGATTCTTCACATATATCCGTCGTTCTGACGTCTTTAACGGTGAACCAAGCCCAGACAATCACTCAGTAATTGAATATTTACATCTCTTAAACAAAATCCTTGTCAAGTTCCTTGCTTGTTCGTATCCACAACTTCACACCACCATCGTTTCCCACTATTCTAAACTTCTTTTCAACAAAGAAAACGACGTGCTTGCAGTTGCCATAAGTCCAAGTTTTATATCGACTTACAAAACTACATGTTGAAGTCCTCCGTGTTTTGGCAGCTTTGACTTTCTACGCGGTTCTTTCTTTGTAATATCCTCTTCATACATTCAAAACAATACAGTTGTACGAGTAACTACAGTTCCAAGATCATGTCAAACTACAGAAGCGATTTTTGGGAAAATCACTCCTTAAATCTGCAGTGCTATTGATTTCATTTAGCAATCTGCTCTGGGTGATACTTTCTTTTCCCTTTCACACTGTTGACGAAGGGGCGATTTGCTATCCTGTTTCCACTTGTAAATTACTCTTCCTGCCGTAGAATGATGGATTTTCAGTATTCCATCTATTTCCTTAAAGATTTGGCTTAGCTGATCAAAGCAAGAATTATGTCTTGTTCACATGACACCAAGTCACATTTCTTACCCATCTTACTGTTTACAGTCCACATACAAACAACAATATCACACACAAACAACGCCGCACATCAACAATTTTGCCACTTGACGCTATCCAAACAATGAGAAAGCAAAGAACAATCATAAAATGTCATTTACCTCAGCCTACACATCACAAATGCAATGCAGAATTCTCACTACAATAATTTACTAGACGCATTCAGTATCATCTAGCGAAAATATTACTGATACACAAACAATTGGCAAGCGATGTCGTACACCACAAGTGTTACAGATAACGCAAATTAACTATCCCACTCTTCATTTCCTTCTATTCCTCTTCTAACGGGCTGCAACTATGGTTTTCTGTGTAAGTTAGCTTGAGAATTGAGGTGTCGCTATTTTTTCTTTACAGAGTGTATATTGTATGTTAGCCTGGTTTATACTTAGTAAGCCCTCTAAGTTTCATAAGAATAGCATTATTCTATCTAGAGAAATAAACATATTTATATAAAAAATATGCTATGTGTACTGTTCATTTTACAATATTCATTAGTGCAGATAAAATCACATATAACTTCCACGAAAATTACAATATAAGCACGGTTTATATCTTATTGGATTTGAAATAAAACATATTTTCAATGATGTATACACCGTGTCACCATTTTATATCTACTTAATAAATAATACAAAAGAAGTGAGTGGTATCTTCTTAATAAATGTGCACTTACTTACCTCAACTAATATGTTTTAGTTGTCGACTTTCTTCTGTGTTTGGTTTCTGGAACATCTCTTTTAAGTGTCCAACAGTAATCAGCTGGCATTTTTGAACTACACTGTCACTGGTACCTCTTCTCCATGGAGGAAATGTCCTGATGAAAATGTTCCCCATACTCATCACTAACAGCACCAAGCTTTTCAGGAAAGAAATGCAGGTGGGAGTCTAGAAAGTGAACTTTAAGGGACATGTTGCAACCCATTTCATTGAATGATTGCCGGAAATCACTCGCAATTTCACGGTAATTTGGGGCTTTCTTGTTTCCTAAAAATTTCTCTGTTAAACATTTAAATGGACACCAAGCTGCTTTCTCAACCAGAGTTAAGAGATCCTCAAATTTTTGGTCACGAATCAAACATCTTATTTGGGGGTCTACAAAAATCCCTAGCGTCACTAACCCGAGGAATTTTTTCCTTGAGGTAACAAGATCCTGCATTACTTTTGTCCATTGTCCTAACAAAGTTTTTGAAGAGCCCCAACTTTATGTGAAGAGGAGGTAGAATTATCTAATCAGGGCTCACCAGTGAGGAATAAACAGCATTCTTCTGTCCAGGAGTTAATACATGCGTTGGCCATTCCTTCTTGATGTAATGTTCCGCTTTGTTCCTGCTGTCCCATTCGCAGAGGAAACAACAATATTTCGTATAACCAAGCTGCAAACCCATTAACAAAGAAATGACTTGTAAATCACAGCAAACGGTCCACTTGTATTTCTCATACTGAATTTTTTCTAACACTATTTCGATGTTTTCATAGGTTTCCTTCATATTAGTTGCATAAGCCAAAGGCACTGAAGGAAATTTGTTGCTATTGTGCAAAAGGACAGCCTTAAAACTAGTTTTCAAAAAGTCAATAAGCAATCTCCACTCTGTACTTATATGTGCATGTCCAAGTCTATCCATCACAGCACAGACATTATTACAATACACTAAATCATTTTCTTGAGAATAGTAGTTTTGAAACTCTGTATGAAGGTTTCGTAAAATACACACTTTAGTGTCACGATGGAGCAGATTCCAGCCTTAAGTTTAGAATCAAGAAGTTCTGTCTGTGTATTGGAGAGTTTTAAATCCCGTATGAGGTCATTTAGTTCACCCGGAGTTATCAGATGGGAATCCAATGTAGATGTGCTTCCTACATAAGTAGGATCATCATCTTCATTTGGAACTTCAATAGTTGCCTCAAGTACGTAATCCTCATTTACCGTAAGATGAGAAGGAGGTACCGGTACAGGTAATTCTGCACTGTGTGGAACTGGCCTAATTGCTGATGCAAATTAGGGTATTGTACTGTGTGGTTAGATTTACTGCTTATTTCTTTTATCTGTGTCATACAAAAGTAGCAGTCTGAATAATGATCTTTTGGTTCCCTCCAGATCATCGGTACTGCGAAGTTCATGTTTCGTCCACCATTTGCCCACCCAGTCAGACATTTCACGCAAGTACAACAAATGTAGTGAGGAACCCAGTTCTTATCCTGGTCTCCTACACAGCAACCAAAATATAACTGATAACACTTCCTCACAAGTGGAGTAAAACATCGACGTTGTGATTTAAATATCAGCTCCCCACATACATAACAGAAATTGTCCGGTTTATTTACACACTTCCTCGACATCTTGTATCCTGTAAGGTATCACACACAATACATACACACACACACACACAGGAATCTACACTCCATCAAATTCCCACAAAATCCCTCTAGACATTCCCTCATACAAAAATGGTGACATGGTGTACACATCATTGAAAACGTTTTATTGGAAGTCCAATGAGGTATAAACCGTGGTATATTGTAATTTTCGTGGAAATTATATGTGTTGAAGACCGACCCGACCCCACCCGTGACCCAAATTGACTGACCCGACCCGACAACCCGACCCGAGCTGACCCGATTGGCCCGACCCAAAGTGACCCGAGTGAACCAACCCGAGGTGACTTAACCCGACAACCGACCCGAGTGACTTGACCTTACAATCTAACCAGTTTGAGAGAGCTAGAACTTTACAAAACTGCCACCAGAAAAAAAATGCTGACCAATTCTTATGCATAAACCATTGTTTCGGCTTTTTTTACTTGTAGTATAATTATCCTTCTCCTCCTCCTCAGTGTTCTCCCATTAATAAACAGGCCAGTTTCCGTGAACTAGGTAAGAAGCTTCCATTTTTGCGATTTCCCGCTAATATCTGCCTCGCAACCCAACATAAAGTACCACCCTCCTTATTACAATCTATCAATTCCAACCTTCTTACACACTCTCGCTCTCCTGATATCTCCCCCTTTACTACATCCCTCAGAATGCAATCCCTTAGCAAGATCAAAACTTGTGATCCGTCCATTTTTCGCTTCCTTATATCGTCTAATATTGCTCTCGTCTCTTGCATTTTTTCAGCATTTCCTAATTCGTTTTCCTCTCTACCCTGCTAACCTTCATTATTTTATTCCACATCCAAATTTCCAAGGTTAAAATTTAGGCAATCAAGTTCGAAAGTCAAAATAAAATTTGACTGAGTTCTGAAGACAAGTTCTGAAGGCTAAAAGAATAAAAGTTCTGAAGACAACATTATTTTCTAGTAAGGAATGTATATAGAACTTCTTTTAATATTTTTTGCTGTGTAACAAACAACAATTTCATCACGTTAAAATTCCGATATTTCTATTTAAAAACAGCGTTGCTGTCTGATAGAATCATAAGGAACTAATTGCACTGAAATATCATTCTGTAGGGAATTACCTTTTATTTTTTCTTGATTAAATTATCTAGAAAATATTTGCAACGTTATATAAAATTAGCAAATATTTTATTGCGGAGAAAGTCAAATCACTACCCCAGCAATAATAATAATAATAATAATAATAATAATAATAATAATAATCTGAAGGTGACCAAGAAAGTTCTGTCTCTTTGTGGAGGTCTGTGTTCAATTGGCCCTCACACCGTGAGTTGAATGCGAATGGATATAAGGTGAAGGTCAGTTGTTGGACGAGACGAGACGAGACAGAATTTTCATGAAAGGGTACGAGATGAGACAGAACTCTTTCAATAGAAACATATGCACTTTTCCAGACGAGACTACCTTCACGACACATTTTCGAAACGAGAATGCCCCAAACCAGGTCTCGTGAGCAACACTAGTAAGTATATCCAACATACTACTTGGTTGTGGCTGTTCAGATACACCGTGAACGTGCGTAAGGACTGAGTGAACATGGGGCCTTCACAGAGCGTCATAAGGGCTTGTTTGCTGTACGAGTTCAAATTGCTGCACCGCGGGGCGGAAGATATGACAGGCCTTTGGTGAGGGCGTCGTGACTACGCGGAGAGTGCAGTGGTATGACGGTTTAAGGACGGTGACGAAACACTCGAAGACGCACCACGTGCCGGAAGACAAACAGATGTTCAAAATAAAGATCTTCAGGCAGCAATTGAGGCGAAGACAGACATGTGAGGAACTGGTACTACCTTTCAGTGTAAGTGGAGAAACCATTCGGCACCACCACCATCAACTTGGGAAGCACTGCAAGTTGGGTTGATAGGTCCTACATGATTTGACTTGGAGCCAGAAAGCAACGCGAGCAGACACCTGTGTTTCTTTGGTGTCTCGTCAGAGGAAGGAGCAATTTCTGGACAGGGTGTTGACATGTGATGGGAAGTGGGTCCTGTACGAAGCTCCACGGCGCCGTCATTGTTGGTTAGCATCCCATGAACCGGTT
The DNA here is from genome assembly GCF_964235325.1 of Thermobia domestica. Lineage (NCBI taxonomy): Eukaryota > Metazoa > Arthropoda > Insecta > Zygentoma > Lepismatidae > Thermobia > Thermobia domestica. Next base: position 97,907,783 of record NC_137457.1, read on the forward strand.
CAAAAACAGCTCAAGCCAGCACTACGCCAGAATAAGGTTCTCCTGTGCATTTTGTGGACTGCTCGAGGCATCGTCCATCGGGAACTGCTACCAGCTGGTCAGATCATCAATGCAACTGTGTACTGTCACTGTGTACTGTCTGGATCCAGCAGTTCTGAATCGCAAAGGGGTCCTCTTGTTACAAGGCAACGCTAAGCCCCACGTGGCTAAAATGACCCAGTACATCATTCTACGCCTTGGATGGAAAACACTATTGGATCCGCCATACTCCACGGACATTGTACCGTCCGATTATCACCTGTTCCATTCCTTGGACAATCACCTTAGAGAACGCCAATTCAAACAGCTACAAGAGGTTCAATATGCACTTGATACCTTCTTCACTTCACGTCCCACCAAGTTCGACTGCGATGGAATCCATGGCCTTCCAGAACGTTTTCAGAAGGTCGTCGAGGCTGATGGAGACGATTTTTGATATTCCAGGTACGTCTTAGGTTACATACCAATGTTCGAAGGTGTTGGTGAAAAGGCGGCGGAACTTTCTTGGGCACTCTTAAAGTTATAATAATAATAATAATAATAATAATAATAATAATAATAATAATAATAATAATAATAATAATAATAATAATAATAATAATGTGTCCTGCCCAAAGGCAGATGTTTGACCCGAAGGTCCATGGGTATTGATTCCAGCTCGTACCAAGTAAGTTTTCTGGTGGACAAACCCCATGTGCATGGGTTTTCTCGGTGTTCTCCCATTTCCTCCCACTTTCTTCATTCAACCACTTCAATTATTTCTCATCATCACTGTCTCTCTTAGCGTTGGTGCATAACGTGGGACGTTAACTAGATATTTCCTTTCAATTTCACTTAATGTGACATTTAACTTGACATAGAAACGCAGAAAGGAAAAAAGTCAGTAGTAATATTAATTACAATTACTATACCAATTAGTTAATATAGGGTAAAATTAAAATTTTATTACTATTTCACCTTCAATTAGTCACATTTATCATTCATTCACCAACTTCGAATTGAATTCCACAACAAAGCTCTTTATAGTATTCCGTATAGAAAATAAGTGAAGAATGTGACGACCCGACCCGAGTGACCCGACACGAGCTAACCCGACTGACCCGACCCGACAACCCGACCCGTTTGAGAGCACTATCAGAGGGGTACTATTTACAGTACAATTTATTTTGTATGGTTTAGCATACTTTAAGGCTACCATACTTTTTGAAAACAGAAAAAACGGGACATCTTACAAATTAGTAGTAAATATTGCATTTTGTATTAATTTTATCTTTCGAATTTTACTACAGTATCGCACTAGTTATACAACTTAAAATAATGTATTAATATAGTCCATACTCAGTGGCGTATTTAGGGGGAGGGCTTCCGGGCTCAAGCCCCCCACCGAAATCTTACTTACTATAGTAAAGTATATGAAATATCTTGCAGAATTTTCATATTTTCAGGCAAAGCACCCCCGGAAGTTAGCAAAGCCCCTCCCGAAACAAAATCGTAAATACACCACTGACCATACTTAATCAACAGTGCTAAAAATTATTATAGAAGCTAGAAGCTGTTATACAATATAAACGCAATCAGTGAACATACAATATTTAGGTAAAAATTATATTTTCAATATTATTACGCATACCACCTTTACATGCTCTATATGTCTATAAAGAAAAATATCCAGATTTATGAAGTTGTTTCAAAATTTCAATAGGCTGATTTATTTTTGTTAACCTAAAATGCGAACTAAAAGAAAGCAATTTGCATAATTGTTTTTCTGAAGCAGAAAAAAAATGTGTTTTCGGGGCTGGTCTGCAACGTCACAAGAATTTGTTGCCACCTCGGGGTATACATTCTTACTTTTAGTGATAAGAGTTATACTTAGGAGGATTTAAACATTGCATGTTATATCCGGGAAAGCAGCGATTGCAATAATAATAAAGATTAGAATGAAATTGTTCCTATAGTATTGTCGGAATTGAAAGCAAAAGGAATAAGTCGATTTTATTATCTTTTCAGAAATTTTGATATGTAATTAATAGTAATAATAAAGAAAAAAACAGGACAAGAAGGAAAATTTCTGCACGCCGGGACAAATTTTAAGAAACCGGGGCGTATGGTAGCCTTACATACTTATTTGCATGCGGAGTGTCAGTACGGAGCCACTACGTAGCAGAGTTGAAACAAAACCTCGTAAATAGGTTGCCAACTCAGGAAAACAAAATTACCGGCACACCCTCAAAATTCTCTGTACAAATGAGAAACTGAAGACTGTATTGATCGTTATTGTATTTACCAGCAATTGTCACTTGTTTAAAATTATCGAAACAGATGAATAATACTGGATATTAATCTTTATGTAACAATAGTTGATTCATAAAATGAAATTTATTCTATAAACTTCACTTCAAACAAAGGAAATTGCTTTAAAAAGTCATTTTCTACTCTCAATAAATGAATAAAATTCTTTTACAATAAAATATAAGTGTTATCAAATTTGTTATGTTAAATAAATACAAAAAAACTGCCATACGTTAAAAAATATCGATAATGTATCATACAACGGAAATTTGTGTTTGTAAAGGCACTGTTGAAAAATTTCGATGTTCAATGTTATATTCTGGATTGCAGATTCCAAAATACCGGTCAGAAGGGGTCTAATAAGAAGTTTGTACCGGTCACCGGCCTTAATCAAAATTACAGAAATACCGGCCAGTTAGCAACTCTACTCGTAAATCAGAATGCTGAATGCACCAAAATACTTCACCATGCATTCTATAGTTTCTGCAAAATGAGTTTAATGAAGATGATCAAATAAAACAAAATACTGTGTTATAATTTTCCCTTTAACAGTCTACTTTGTGAATTTGTTATATCTTCCACTTATCAATTTCCTGTACGAGATGAGAATAACGGTTACTGCGCAAGATAGAAAGAAAAAAATACATTTTTCTCATAAGGATTCAGTTCACGTAAGAAATAATGAATAAGTTTAATAATAAGAGCCGAGGAGTGAAAAACTAACTCAGCAATAATGATTGTAAGTATAAATATAAATATAAAAAAACAAAAAAAAATTAATTCCATCATCGTTAGGATAAGATCAATATAGTGAATCACACGATAGTGTGAACAAACCAAACCACACAATAGTGTGAACAAAGTCCTGTTAGAAAAATACTCCATAAATGTGACACATTTTTTTAATGCTTCTACCATTTATACAATCCCTCACATTATTTTCGTTCTGGCGGCGCCCCTAATAGAGTACAAACGAAAATTTCGCCTGCACATTTCTGTGCATATGATGTACAAGTGATTGATATAATTTGTGATTGAATTGGATATGGTGGGGGCTAACATTTAGACAGCCCCACTTTGTTTTCGTTCTGGCGGCGCCATTAATTGTGTACAAACGAAAATTACGCATGTATATTTCTGTACAAACGATGTACAAACGATTACGAAAATTTGTGATTTAATTGGACATGTTGGTGGGAAGCTACCACTTAGAGAGCCCCCAGTTTGTTTTCGTTCTGGCGGCGCCCCTAATTGTGTACAAACGAAAATTTTGCCTGAACATTTCTGTAAAAACGACGTACAAACGATTGCGACAATTTGTGATTGAATTGGACATGGTCGGGGGCTACCACTTAGAGAGCCCCACTTAGTTTTCGTTCTGGCGGCGCCCCTAATTGTGTACAAACAAACATTTTGCCTGCTCGTTTCTGCACAAACGAAGTACAAACGATTCCGACAATTTGTGATTCAATTGGACATGGTGGGGAGGTATTACTTAGAAAGCACCCTACTTTGTTTTCGTTCTGGCGGCGTCCCTAATTGTGTACAAACAAACATTTCGCCTGCCCGTTTCTGTACAAACGATTGCGATAATTTGTGATTGAATTGGACATGGTGGGGGGGTACCACTTAGACAGCCTCCTTTTTACTGTTCTGGCGGCGCCCCTAATTGTGTACAAACGAAACTTTTGCCTGCACATTTCTGTACACACGAAGTAGAAACGATTGCGATAATTTGTGATAGAATAGAACATGTTGGTGGGAGGCTACCAGTTAGACAGTCCCCCACATTGTTTTCGTTCTAGCGGCGCCCCTAATTGTGTACGAACATACATTTTGCCTGCACATTTCTGTACAAACGAAGTACAAACGATTGTGACAATTTGTGATTCAATTGGACATGATGGGGGGGGCTACCACTTAGACAGCCCCCACTTTGTTTTCGTTCTGGCGGCGCCCCTAGGTTTGTTCAAACAAACATTTCGCCTGCACATTTCTGTACAAACGATGCACAAACGAATGCGACAACTTGTGATTGAATTGGACATGGTGGGGGGGCTACCACTTAGACAGCCCCCATTTTTTTCTGTTCTGGCGGCGCCCTTAATTATGTACAAACGAAAATTTCGCGTGCACATTTCTGTACAAACGAAGTACAAACGATTGCGACAATTTGTGATTGAATAGGACATGGTGATTGGGCTACCACTTAGACAGCCCCCATTTTTTTCTGTTCTGGCGGCGCCCCTAATTGTGTACAAACAAAAATTTCGCCTGCACGTTTCTGTACAAACGAAGTACAAACGATTGCTATAATTTGTGATTGAATAGGACATGTTGGTGGGGGGCTACCAGCTAGACAGCCCCAATTTGTTTTCGTTCTGGCGTCGCCCCTAATAGTGTACAAACGAAAATTTGGCCTGCACATTTCTGTACAAACAATGTACAAACGATTGCGATACTTTGTGATTCAATTGGACATCGTGGGGGGAGCTACCACTCAGACAGCTCCTCACTTTGTTTTCGTTCTGGCGGCGCCCCTAAGTTTGTTCAAACAAACATTTCGCCTGCACATTTCTGTACAAACGATGCACAAACGAATGCGACAACTTGTGATTGAATTGGACATGGTGGGGGGGCTACAACTTAGACAGCCCCCATTTTTTTCTGTTCTGGCGGCGCCCTTAATTATGTTCAAACGAAAATTTCGGGTGCACATTTCTGTACAAAAGAAGTACAAACGATTGCGACAATTTGTGATTGAATAGGACATGGTCGGGGGCTACCACTTAGACAGCCCCCAATTTTTTTCGTTCTGGTGGCGCCCCTAAGTTTGTTCAAACAAACATTTCGCCTGCACATTTCTGTACAAACGATGCACAAACGAATGCGACAACTTGTGATTGAATTGGACATGGTGGGGGGGCTACAACTTAGACAGCCCCCATTTTTTTCTGTTCTGGCAGCGCCCTTAATTATGTTCAAACGAAAATTTCGGGTGCACATTTCTGTACAAAAGAAGTACAAACGATTGCGACAATTTGTGATTGAATAGGACATGGTCGGGGGCTACCACTTAGACAGCCCCCATTTTTTTTCGTTCTGGCGGCGCCCCTAATAGCGTGCGAACATACATTTCGCCTGCACATTTCTGTACAAACGAAGTACAAACAATTGCGGCAATTTGTGATTCAATTGGACATGGTGGGGTGCTACCACTTAGACAGCCCCCATTTTTTTCTGTTCTGGCGGCGCCCCTAATTGTGTACAAACGAAAATTTCGCCTGCACATTTCTGTACAAACGAAGTACAAACGATTGCGATAATTAGTGATTGAATAGAACATGTTGGGGGGGGGGCTACCAGTTAAACAGCCCCAATTTGTTTTCGTTCTGGCGGCGCCCCTAATAGTGTACAAACGAAAATTTGGCCTGTACATTTCTGTACAAACAATGTACAAACGATTGCGGCAATTTGTGATTTAATTGGACATGGTAGGGGCTACCATTTAGGGAAACTTCCTCGAGAGGAATCACTCTACTTATTTATTGCAAAAAGCAGAATTTAAAAATTCGCATTCGTCCAAAGTTATCGTGTGAAGTAACAGCCGTTTGTATGTACGTACTAATATTGATAAGTTCCACTACGCGATCCCAATTAATAGTTCATATACCCGCGCCACACACACACACACACTAGCATTTGTACACACGAAAGTATACCTAGTAGTATCCACACGCTTACGCCGGAAACTAGAAACAAACAAATACACACACACACACACACACACACACACACAGGGAGAGAGAGAGAGAAAGAGAATATCTTGTTGTACCTTTATACTGAATGCACCATTACTCACAAAATCAGTTAAAAAAGAAAAAAGAAAAAAGTTGTAAATGAAACTTTCAAAGATTGGTAGCACTGCTGCGTGTCACACATGAGATTGTTCCATAATGATTGATTCATAATATGATGTATATGGGTTTCTTAATGGTAGTATAACAAAATGCCTTCAAATTGACCACTAAATAAAAAGTGAAATTTATTTCTCAAATTTTGTAAAATCGAAGTCGGTGGGCATTATGGGAACAGTCTACAATAACAATATATGCAAATAAATATTAATATACTTCACGTTTACCAGTGGGTGCAAGAAAGCTTCGAATAGTATTTGTTGCCAGAAGCATTAGCTGATGTAAATATATATATATATATATATATATATATATATATATATATATATATATATATATTACATTTTTACACTCTTAGGTATTGCTTGCCTTCTATATTCAACCGCTAGATCAAATTTCGGGAACTTTCCTAATCTCGATCCGCCCAAATGTTTAATTCTGGAGAAAGAAATCGGGATTTTCCCGATCTCCGTTCACAGTATATGCAGTTTAGTTTATTTGCGCTACGTTCTACTGGTCATCTGCATTCTTAATTTTTAAATGCCCATTGACGCAAATGCTGTGCCAGGGGGCTTTAAACCTCAATGGCTTAGTCTTAAACCTCAAATTAAGGCTGGAAGTTAGTTTTGGTACCAATTTATTCCTGAAAGATGCAGCTTTGCTGGTATGCATTTTATGTATGTGGGAGGAGGGAAAATATCGTGTTTTGTTAATAGTTTTTTGCGGGCCATTCCCCCTCTTTGGGAATAGATTCATAAAAATTGTTACGTGGAGCAATGAAGTAGGCCACTGAATGGTAATATCGTGTATTTGTACTTCTTACTTATATGGGGGAGCAGGGAGGGGGAAAGTTAGCAAATGTTTGGAGTTTAAGTTTGTTGACGTAAATTACATTTATTTTTACAACAAACATCAATAGTTCAGCCCTTAATTAAGCTAGAAAGATGATTTGGTATCAAAGTATTTTTGAGGGATAATGCTTTCCGTCAGTTGCATTTTATGTATATAGGGGGTACCTATGTACGGCCGAGAGAGGGAGGATGAATTTTTTTTTAATTTGTCATCAATTTTTTTTGATCAGGTTTTGGTGGGTATTCCTCCCCCATTTGTGTTACATCCATAAAAAAAGTATGTGCAGCAATGAAGTAGTCTCCTACATGATAGCAACCTGTATGTGTACTTGTTGTTTATAGGGGTAGAGGGGGTCAAATTTGGTTAATTTACATTTATTTTCGGGACGGTCCCATATAACACAAGATATATTTCACTGAAGTGGTCTAGAAGCATAATTCTTGTTCATATACTTGATGTGTGCAGGAAAAATTCTTTGCATATAGACTTGGTACTATAGTAGGGGGGGGGTAGAGAATGTCTAATTCAATGAATGTTTTTTTTTTTAATATTTCCTACATAAAACGAATTCATTACGCAATGGCAGCAATGACTACCATTTCTTATATTATTATCACAAGTATGTGGCCTACACATTAGCATCATTTTGTCAGCGTAGGGTGACTGCAAGGGTTGCCAGGCCACCGCAAAGTCAATATTTTCATATTTTTAATTATATTTTATGTCTGTTCTTTTTATACGAATACGACGATAATTTCACGAATGTTACTTCGTTGGAATTTGTGGTCTATAAGCTTTCCAATGGTGTATAACTCATATCTCTGTGATAGTCAGGGGGTCACCAGAGCCCCGAACGTGAGAGTCCACCATTTTGTTAAAATCCCTGGCGGGTGTCTAGAGTTAATTGTGCTGTTGCGCCGTAGACACTTGCTGCTTGTAGGCTAGTCACTGCTCTTTTCTATGAGTTGTATTGTATTTGTCAGAACTTTTTTCTCTAGCTTATGATGTGAGAACTGTTCATTATTATGGAAATGGTAGTGATAAAAAAAATACCCAAGTTTTCAATTTGTGAATTTGAATCTTAGAATAGTTAATAGTGTGTTTAACCTCCGTTTTTCTTGGAAATTAAGAAATGTTCAAATACTTCACTTAAATTTCTGTTGGTTTAGTTATACGCACACTGATGTGCAGAATTTCGTTCAGTAATTGCTGTTATAATAAGAATAAGCTCTGCTTGTAATTTACTTCATGCACAAATCCTACGTACGATGGGTTGTTTGTTAGCAAATTAAATTAGCTTCTTCAATCTGATATTTTAGTTGTTTTAACCATGTCCAACCAGCATCGCAAAAAAACACGTTCAAAACAGTTTGTTTAAAACCTTTAAAACAAACTGAATAAAACAACATCCCTCGCTTTAAACATGTTTTAAACATTTGTTTTAAAAGTTTTGTTTTAATCATATCAACCCTGCTGTTCAGACGTTCTACCATATGTTTTACGCAGACACGCTAAAAACAGATGAAGTGCGTCAGTGAGTCAGTGGGTCAAATTTTCTGTGTAGGCCTTTGGGTCGTGGGTCAACAGCATGTCAGCCACTGTGTCCCACTACCCACCGTGACCCACTGGGACCCACCACCCATCATGACCCACTGCGACCCACCACCCATCATAACCTACTGCGACCCAGCGACTCAGTCTGATCTACCGACCCACCTAGCTCACTGAATTATAGACAGTATCTTCTGAAGACTGGTAAATTTGTTTTTGTTTTACTTTCAAGACCTTAATTTCCCTTCCTTTTCCATTTGTTTCTGTCTACTTACCTGAGGTGAGTATATCTAGCCAAGTGAAAAAAAGAACTTCAGCACTTTTGGATATTGATATTTGTAGTTGTAATAATAGCAATAGGGCTTATACTACTGCTTGGCTTTCGAGTCCTGTGAGCTTTTAGAGGAGCTAACTACTGGCAAAAATACATTTTTGAATCACTGTAATATATAAATTATTATATCAAAAATTAAATGTAACTATGTGTGTCTGACCAACACGGTCAAATTGCAAAGTCAATTGAAATTTCTTTTGGTATATAGCTAGATCTTAATCCAAACTGGGATGTTATATTGCTTTCATTATAATACATAATACCCTAAGCAGGTAGTGAGGATCCGAATATTTGCGAAAAAATAAGTATGTCTCAAGCCGTTAAACTTACGGAACTGAAATTTAGTGTATAAACTCTTTATTGAAAATAAATAGAGGGAGCCCTAGCATTTTTTAAAATTCTCCTCTCTAGAAGGGGGCACTTTCTATATATGGATAATTGGTAATGAGTTGGTTTGTAAAGCTCATCAAAAACGATGGTTATTAGTTAAGAATTAAAATCAGAAACACTAAATACCGTGCTTTGCTTCATATATCTATTGCTTCCTACTATAATAACTGCTGAAGCTGTCGTTTATTATATGGAGCGCTTACAACACAGGATAATCAACCCATAAAGTTGTGAGAAAAATAGACAAAATTTGTACTGTAAGCTTAATTACACAGAAAGTTTAAGTTTGGATTGTACGCATAATTATATGGAAAATTTTACTCTTTTTTTCCTTTACGTTGGTCTATTTACCTTGATTTGGGACTTTCATATTTCATCCTTTTTCCACTGAAAACTATCGATAATGTATTAAGGAAATAATTATACTATGATAATTTAATTGAAATTCATCGTAATTTGGCCCATGGAAAACAGCAGTGTAGTAATTGAAGGGGAAGAAGGAGGGAAATTCCCTTTCACCTCTGAACACTTTGCAGGAACCTCTTTCCCTTTTACTTTCTAGATGGGAGAGGATCTAGAAATGGCATCAAACCTTCATGTGTAATTACAAAAATTAAATTTATAAACAAATAAGAAATCATCCGTTTATCGGTCTTTAATTGATAATTTATGCACATGATTTCCTATCGGAGGTGTGGTAGATGAAGTTTATGTTCTGCATGAGTCGACAGTGCCAACTGACATGGTCGATACAGAAAAGATGTACGGTAATAAAGAGATGATACCTCTTGCCGAGTATTTCAAAACTGACCGAGGAAAATCGTTATCAGATTTAAGTTTAACTAGGAGATTGTCGTTGAGGACTTGCAGAAACCCGTTAGAAGTAATACCAATTTCCACGACAGAGTGCGAAATGGGATTTCCCCTTATGAATTTACAGATGGCTGATATTAGAAATAGACTAAGTGCTCAAACATTGTCCAACTTGTTGTTCATCAATGTTAATGGCCCACCGCTAGACAAGCTCAAAGTAGACGAGCTAGTTATTTCTTGGCTGAAGGATGGACATCATTTCACTTGCGGATTAATAACCACGAAAAAAGTTCTGGAGGCCAACAGGAAATAAACCCGATTTCAGATTTGTTTTAAGGTGGCAAATTACGAGTTATGGACAATGTATACTTGTATTAGTAATGGCTTATTTGTGTTATTCAACTTTGAACCTAATTTTTAATAAGTGTCTTCTTTGCTTCAGGTAAACTACTTTGAATAAATATTAATAATAATTGCAATTATACACATTTGTAACTTAAATTTAATGTGGTGTTTTAGTAATTACAAAAATTACAATTATCAGGATACTTTATGGACATGCTCCCACAGAGGGTACCCGAGCACCTTCATACACTATGAAAAACTGATTTTTCAAGTCTTTTGTGAGAAAAATACTGTGAACTGAGAAATCACAACCTTTTCCATATTGTACACGGGTATTTTCCTGTGAATAGAAGTTTCTTTTGGAATGCATTGAGAAATTAACACATTCAAGAATACTCTCTTAGTACAAGTATATTTTAGGCACACTCTAATTTCTCCCCACCTCGAAGTGCTTCAATTTTCTCACTGTGTTAAACACTTTACAATTTGATATTATAAAAACCAGATCCAACAGAGTGGTTATTGTAACAGAGTGGTGCTTGAGCGATTGACTAGAAATTCAAACTGCGAATAGTGAAAATTTCAGAATCTTGTTTTATTACAAGTGTAAACTCTTTAGTCCGTATGGAAGAGGCCGTGGATTGTATTCAGAGTTGATGACGATGGATTTTGGAGAGTCATAGTAGGTCACAGTGGATGAGAGTGATTCATTGTGGGTGGAGGGTCAAGATGGGTGGTGGGTCAGAGTGGGCGTCGGTCATGGTGGTTCATAGTGGGTAGGGGTCAGTGCGTCGTGGTTCAATCTTCCATTAACCCACACTAACTCTGGCTCAAAATAGAGTGCTCCAAATTTAAGAATACGCAAAATATAATCTATGACTTACGGTTCCCTAGATATGGCTCCTTGAATGACCCGAAAGTGGATTTTTTTGGCCAATATCTCGGGAACAGTAAGAGTGACAACAAAAACGCCATCACTTCCTCAGATAGGTTTTGATGCTCTAACGAACAGATTGCTCAAAATTTAAAAATTCACAAATAAGACACAGACATGGAGAATTCAGTAACGAAATTATGTAATACTTATAAGACTTTCAAATTTAAGAAAGGAGTTCCGCTGGCAGCCATATTGATGACGGCATATCTGTTTCGCCAAGTGGGATTCCTTGTGAATTTTATTATGATTATTAATAAGTACAATGGAATTGATATTGCAAACTTCAATTTGTTATTCCAAATTTCGACATTTAACCACACGTGATCTAACTTTACTGGACTAATATATGGATAATACCACTGGCGGCTCAAGTATTTTCGGCCAGGAAACACAGAATTCATGAGTGTGCACCCCGCCCCAAACCATCATCATCTTCTTCGTTACCGTAATCAATGTTGTACAACTAGGGGTATTTGCGAAATACTGCAGTGTATATAAATATAATATAATATGTAAATTTTAAGAGATAGAACAACCCTACAAACAAAAACACGAAGATTCTTCTTAGGTCTGCAGATAACAAAAATGCTCTCCTTAGATATGTATTTGATTTAGCTTCTCAAATTTCGAAATTTTTTACGATTTCTGCGTATAATTGGAAAGGACATTCTTAATGTAATTTAATTACTTGGTACATGAACGAACTAACACTCGTTACTATTTAGTGAAAGGCCAGTAAAGCTCGAAGCTACGGTAGCATACACAGCCATCTACGACAAGGAAATTCTTTTTTGTGATGTGAACTAAGGAAATAACATTCATATATATTCCCAACAAATCCAAAGAACAAGACACAATACAAGTATAATATTATCTTTTTGTACATGATTTACACCTAGTAATTGGTCTAATTCGGGAGACTTACTTTTATATTTTCAACCAAATCGTTTCTTACTCTGGCAACCTGAATTCGTTTTACCAATGCTTTAACTTTGAAATATAAATCAAAATATCGCGTTTGTGATTAATTTACGAAAGAATATGGCCAACCTGATAGTAGTAACCTGCAAAAGAGTGGTTATACGCCAGTCTTCTTTGTCCGTTAAACGATAATAAATATTATTAGTATATATGAAAATTTTCTGATTTGGAGCTATATAACGTCTTTCAACAACCGCTGTCTCCAACACACCTTTCCCCAGCACAAGAGAATAATGTAGTTTGGTCGTATAAGGCTAGAAAATATTTTGTGGAAAATATTCCATGGAACTCTTACATTTACTGTGAGTTAAAAACTACATTTCGCCATATTTGAATTAAAAATATCTTCTTTTGTTCTTCCTCCCCCTCTTCTTACAAACGTGAGTTAAAGCCTCGTCAATAAGTCTACAATATCTCCCAATACATGTCTGGCTACATTAATACTTGTACCTAACAGTTCTTTGCCAATAGCTTTTGAACCTTGTTTTATTAACGGAGATACACTACGAAATATACCACCTAGAGAACTTCCAATACCATACCCTAATTGTAAGGGCGCACCACGATATGCATTAGAACCACTAATATTCTGGTGAGAATAATATTGAAAATAAGGGTCGTTTATTTCGCTATATACTGTAATATATTACAATACTATAATTGTTGGTGTTGATAAACGCTCTTAAAATACGAGACATCGATCCTTGAATTAAATTATCAAGGTACCCACGCCAACAAACAAGCAACCGTATAACTTTTACCTTTAAAATTTCATCTATTTCATATACACTGGGTAAAGGTACCTGTTATAATTCCTCTTCGTAAAATATAAAGTCAGTCTCTTCACCATTTAAATCAACTAACACAAACCATATTTTTCTCCTCATATTGGACGTGCTTTATTTTAAATATTTCCATGATCCAATTTCTTTCGTAGCAATTTTCCAACTGGCGTTTACTGTAGTAACGAGCAAAGTATCACCTTTATATTTTGCAACTTTAACAACAGTAGTATGCAGTGATATTAATTTATTCGATACTGGTTCAAACGTATATGGTTTACTCTGACTGGTAGTAATTGATACGTTCTATGTGGACCAGAATTATATGCCTCAACCCACTTGGGCAATGTGTAATTGTAACGGTACGTCTTCTTCGTTGTAAAATATTTCCACACTCACTGCTTAAGAGAGCGATTAAGACGTTCCACTATCCTTGACTTAATATCTGGGTATCTTGTTCTGAAAAACGGAATATTTTTCTTTTTCAAATACATTTTGAATAATTTGTAAACAAATTTTGTTCCTTTTTCTGCTTGTAGACGTAGAGGTTTTTGCCCGGTAGATAAAAATATATTTTAAAATCCATTTTAATAACAGCGCTAGTTTTCATACGCACAGACACGGCCCACGCATGCCATCTAAATATATTTAGCACTCTTAAAATATAACTGTACTCATTATTTTTATGTGGACTTTGCATATCGTTTAAATGAGCTTGCCACTGATCATAAATATTAAATACTAGATAGGAATTATGTGGATTTTTTTTTCTTCCAGGTTTATGCAATTATATGTCGGTTGTTTCTTTAACCATTGTTCCTCAAGGCGTAACGGTACTGTTTCTTTTGTGGTTTTGTATAATATCGATGCAGTAGGAAATGAAGAAAGGTTTGAGGGGTTATAATAAATGGCATCAAGCTTCTTCATATTTTATAGTTTTACCATTTACGTTTATGTAGGGGCTCCTCATGCTCTTCCTCTTCCTTTCCTTCTTGTTCCCCAATTGTTAGTTTAGGAATATAAGGTATTCGATGAGCGTTAGCTATGAACTCTATGGGGATAGAAGATTCTGCAAATAGTATAGCAAAGTGGTCCCAGCCGCTGGTTAAAATACTTTTCTTACGAAAGTTTACAAAATCCGATTTTAAATCTACTATATTACCACCTGGAATTAATTTATCATAAATATTAACATTCCCATTACCATCCCATTGATTATGATTCTGTTTTGATTTACGTAAGCAAAATTCGGTTAGTGTAGATAGTATTTCCTCATTCTTTACCTCTCCCTTCTCCTCCTATCTTTTAACCGTGTTAGCATTAGCTGATATTCTTGTTCTATATTTCTGCAAGATGTGTAACTACTTTTGAAGTACCTCTTTATAGCGTACTTTTTTTTCTTCAACGCTTGTGCTCTTATTGTTTAAAATGTTTTTCATTTTGTCGTCGAGATTAGATATTGTATGATAATGACGCAATTTTTCTGTGGAATTACAACAAGTTTTTTTTTAACATGTTACACATTTATTTAATTAAAGCAGAAAGCGAACCTCCTATGATATGTTCAACCAATGCACTGAGAAAATTACCTTTTTGTACAATAATTCTTTTTTTCTTTTGTTTTAATCATTTCACTTTTTCACTAAATACCTAAGATCCTTTTTAAAACTTCTGAACCTATTTTTATTTTTTTTATTACCGGAGCACTTTCTTAGAATGCGTTATATGAACATTCGCAAAAGGAGCGAATTAAATCGAGTTCTTCATTCTCTAATACTGCTTTACTTACTTCAAGTTTTGCTGTACATAAACGCCTCAGTGAATGGGCACTTTCTTTAGTAATGATTTTTACATGTTTTATTAAAATTGGTTATTAAAATATATACACTATTGAGAATATTGTTTTACTGGTACATAAACATAATTGTAATAATCTGTGGTTAAAATATTTGTTCATTGGGCTATTCTGTTTTAAGTCGAAAAGTAAGTAACAACCATGACCACGAGTTGCTTCTTGGTAGGCTTCCTGCACAAATTTTGTGTTTAGTGGATACAATTGACGTGCTAGATAATTAATCTGAGCCTGATCTGAGCATACCAAATAATGACTATTTAACTATATATATCACACATATCTCTGCACTGATGAAAAACATTTTGCGTTGTAAAAACGACACTTAAATTTCAGTTGTTGCTACTTTTAGTAAAAAAGTCTACAATCAGATTATTACACTCGTGCATTAAATAGTCAATTATAATAACAGCGGACCATCTTCGGCTGAAAATTCATCTAGCTAAGCAGACTCTTTAAATGTACAACCTGAGGAGAGAGTTTCATACAGAGGTTGCCATTTATCATATGAAGATGCCATACAATATTTTCCATTTTTCAGCATTTTATACTATAAATTCTTTTACAAACTATGATTTGCCACAACCGCTAGCATATAAGACATGTTGAAACTAAATATTCTACATTACAAAATTACTGAGAACATAATAAATTATTATTATTATTATTATTATTATTATTATTATTATTATTATTATTATTATTATTATTATTATTATTATTATTATTTATTAATGTGAATACTTACAGTGCAATACGTTTAGATGATAGTTTAGTAGCAGTGGTAGTAGTAGAAAATTCTCGAATAATAATAGTACTCTGTTTCAGATGTGTTAAAACGTACTTTGTGACATCCGAATATAATTGAGAACTGGTAAATAGGACCTTCTGAATGCACAGTAAATAGATGTGGGGTTTTCTTCATGTATAAACAGAAAAAATTGCCTCACCATTACTGTCATCATCTGATTAGAGAATAAAACACTAATGAATACCTATAAGAGAATCTGACAAAAAATACCCCATAATAATCACTAATGGAAAATTGTGCAGGTAATGAAGAATCTGTAGTAGCATTAAAGTAGTTCTCAATATATATATAATTTGAAAGTTATACCACTCTTCTGGACATAGACGAATACGATAATACTAATTATGTAAAGTGATAATTATCCATCATCTTCGTATGCTAGACCGACACATATCTAAATGTCATTGAAATAATTATAATAATTAAAATTGGATTATCAATTTTCTCTCTACTTAATTAAAAACTACGTTTTCCGCTAATATTGTATTTACCCTATGTGTTTTCTTTTATAGCTTTAGGGAAGTGCGTCAAAATTATATACTCGCTTTCTCTTACTGGAAGTAACCTGGTATGTTTTATAAGCCACCGGCTACAATTTGGAGTCGAAGAGTAACGCTAGGATATGGTGAATTATTTAAAGTATACATTTAATTTGAACAAAGTTGACATTTTTTAACGTTTTATT
The DNA here is from genome assembly GCF_964235325.1 of Thermobia domestica. NCBI lineage: Eukaryota > Metazoa > Arthropoda > Insecta > Zygentoma > Lepismatidae > Thermobia > Thermobia domestica. The sequence goes on from NC_137457.1 coordinate 97,924,361, forward strand.
GGTCAGTGTGATTCCCCCTATTTTACGTATTGTCCTCGTTTTATTGTTTACGGTGTTACGAAACAATGTAGCCATTACATTTGGGCCCACCAACAGAAAATTCTTCGATGTATGCATCCGGCCCAAACTCTGCTAACTAGTTTATCCAATCTCCTAAATACACTCATATTTTTAACTTAGGCTCACCTGGAGATTTGGTGTAAATAATACTAACGGTGTCATAATATAACACACGCTAGCCGAGTAAGACTTAGTAACAGAATGACTCGAGGGGAGCGTGAGTCTTGGTGTAAGCGGCAATTACTACGTTTATATTTTTTGCTGGAGGAACGGCGCTATCACTAACACTCCAGTCGATTTTATTGAAAATTGGAATGCAACATTTAACGACAATCTTTGGAAGTGTTAATTTATCAAATCAGTCTTCGGTATTCTTAGTGATAGTGATTGGTCCACATTTTCCCTCTATGCGAACTTACACCACATACTGTTTACACCCGGGTTTGAAATACGTTTCTTAGGCTTATTACGCATCATCCTTTTTGGATCTAAGTGGATGCCTTCTTTTCCATAATATCTTTTTGTTTTTCGGAGTCGCTTCCTGCTCGCAAGCCATTCAGGCTTGACCTTGAGTAACAGTCGGCTCTATTCTCTCTTCGTCGTAATATATATCGACCTCACAGACATACCTCGTGCTTTCTATCACACTCTATCCTTTTTCAACAGCCACCAGCACCTCGCCTACAACTCAAACAACGGTAAAAGCTCTCTGTTCATCCGAATAATTGCACTCTTTTTCATTCAGTGTGTCCGCACATGTTAAGTAGAGTGGAAATGATAACTTTCCACCACTCCGATAGAGCCACACAGGGTGCTAGAGATTTCCTGGCGTTAATAACGTACATTTTATTATCCCCTCGAGTTCCAAAATATCGGGACACTCGCTGTCTAATACATAATTTTTCGGATGATTTGGAGATATCTTACTCGTATTGTGATTTTCAAAAATGTATTTACAATCAGATGTTCTTTGAGAAACACGTCGCTACTGTCACTCTCTTATTTCATGCACTATACTCCAGTTCTTTTAATTTATTAACTTTATTTATAGTATTCTCATCGCCCACATTAAAAGTAGTGTATGAGTCGTGATATATTGTGTTGTCACAACCTGTGGGGTAACACAGACAACAACCATTAAATAGGCACCTCTGGTCCTCCCAAACATGTTATGCGTCATTATAGCTCACATAACCTTTCACTGATAGCTTTAGGGCCTATTTTGAATTCTCCCTGTATGTTGTTATTGTTTTTCAAACAAGAAATTGTAATTATTAAATAATAACGAAGAGACTTTCTTATGTTGTCACCTCATCCCAATACAAATTCATGTTTACCTTTCTCTTCCTAGTTTACGTAACTTCATCAAAACAAACATTTGTGCAGAAATGCAGCTTCTGTGAGACATTGTTATTATAAATTCCGAACCATAAGACTTTCAAATTAACGTCAATCCATCGATTTTTATCATATCATGTTTTGTTACAATTCTGTTTCATCAAACCATGTCTTTCTTATTATTTATTTTTTTGAAGTGATGCAAAGATTGGGTTTATTTTAACTTTAAGTATGTAGTGTTGACACTGATTTTATGTGCATGTTTACTTTGCATTTTCTGCATGCTTCGATTATTAGCTGAACAGATTCTACAGCCTTTTGATGATCTAAACGATATTTCCACTACGCAGTATTTTGAACCCATAATTTGTTCATCACCGATTGCCATTCCTGTTACTAGAAAATTTTATACCAATCTTAGAGACAATTTGCATTTATCTACCCCAGTTTCAAGTATTTCTTATTCTTTCACACCGGACAGTATAAACATGGCTCAGAATAATAGTGAGAATGTAGAAGGTTCATTAACCTCGATAAATACGATAGTAAGGCCCGAACCATTTTATGCTAAATTAGGAGAACACATCACGCGGTATTTGCAGAAATACGAGGCTATTGCCTCCATCAATAATTGGACAGGCATAAGAAAAAAGCTAATTCTATGTACATTGATGAAGGGTCCGACTGAATTTTGGATGGACAATTCTTCCAAAAAACCCAAATTTGCCAATTGGACTTACGATGAGTTCAAAGCAAAATTAATAAAAGCTTTTGGGAGCAATACCATGCCTCAGTTGACAGAAAGTGAAATGCGTGTTCGCGAACAAGGAGAAACTGAGAGCATATCTGATTATGTTTATTCTAAACTCAACCTCGTTTTGAGTGTAGACCCTCAAGCCCCCCCAGTGAAACAAACACAATTAATCATAGAAGGGTTGCAACCTGAGTATTTTAGGGCCGTTATTCGCAAGGAATATGATTCAGTTGAAAAACTGATATCAGACTTAATAACTGAGGAAAAAAACAAAAATCTTATTAGAACGGAAAACCATCGAGAAATACATTAAGCGTAATTTCTCAATATTGCAGTCTTCATTAGTTTCTAGTAATACGAATGTTTACCCTATGAATACGCATTCTTGCTCTCAGCCTACCACACAGTCCAGAGCTCTTGAGAAAATATCTGCTCAGAAAAATGCTGACGCGCATGTAAATTCTCATTTTCCTGGCTCCAATGCACTGCAGCAAATACAGCAACAGTTAGAGAAACTTTCTTTAAATATTACGTCTCTCACTGCAAATCAAGGTCAATCGACAAACACAGGAAATGCAAGTTCATTTTTTCGTGGTAATAACAGAGGAAGAAGAGGCCGAGATAGAGGGAGAAACCAAGCTCGCTACTACAAAAATTATGCTCAAAATCAAGGGAGTAATGGTGACAGTGGTAACGTAATTGACAATAACTCGAGTAACCAGGGTTCAAGCCCCGCTGCGGGGACTTCTAAACCACCACGTTCTCCTATTGTCTGTTGGCGCTGCCAAGGATTAAACCATATAGCCCGAGATGGTCGTGCATTTTTAAACGAAGAAACGGAATAGTTGGTCGGGACACAACTATTCGTCATTCTGTGTTACAAGTCCCTATATTCAAGGAATCAGAACTCCCATACGTTAATATTAGAGCAGGGAGCGTGTATACTCCATTGTTATTCGACTCTAGATCACAAGTTTCTTTTCTCCCTGAAAATTTAGTTCCTAAAGGAGCAAAGAAAATAGCAATTACTACAAAATTAAAGGGAGTGACGGGCAACACAATTGAAGTATCTCATATTGTATTTTTTTGCGTTTCTTCATAGGTAAAAAGAGCTTTACGCATCCGTTCAGAATAATTCCTCTGTTTCAATTTAAGCCTCTGCTTGGTCAGGATTTCTTAACATCCCATAATGTTTTCCTGGATTTTCAAAACAATATTTTTTCAGTTAATAGATTTGGGAAACCACCTCTAAACCAGCTTCCACGTAATAACATTGAGGGTGTAATTTCTGAAACTTTAAAAGAGAAATGATCGTCTCTTTCTAAAGCTATTTACACAATTTCTGAACGAATAGTGCTTCCAGCGAAAACGCATACTCGAGTTTCTCTCATTAAACGTTACGATATAGGAGGGAATAAGAACCTTTTAGTGCCAAATATTTCTTTGCAGAGTAATTTTTATTCCTTTTTGTGTGTTGTCACCATCTCAGCCTTGTGTATGGATTTCGAATCCTACTATTAAAGATATAACGTTAAATGACGGTAACAAGAAATAGGGTTAGGCGAAGAATTTGAAGAAATATCAAAGGAAGACTCTGCTTATCTAGTAGGTCAAATTCAGGAGGAATTGTCACCCGAAATTTTAGAAAAAAGAAACCTGTTTGACAGGTCACAAATTCAGGTTAACCCCTACCTTTCCGAAAGTGATAAAGATAAATTTTATGATCTCGCTGATCGTTATAGTTATATTTTTATGTGGCACGATCAAGATTTTTCTTTTGCTAAGGATTATGAATATCAAATCCAGCTCAAAGAACACACACCTATTTCCAAACCAGCCCTAACTATACCGTATCATTTGCTCTCCGTAGTAAAAAAAACAGCTGGACAATTTATTACAAAGAAGGATCATTTCGAGAACTATATCCCCATGGAACTCACCCATTCTCTTAGTTAAAAAACGAACAGGTGATTATCGTTTTGTTTCTGATTTTCGAGCTTTAAATGTCCAATGTAGGGTGGATTCCTTTCCGATTCCTACCATGGAGGACGTGTTAAATCGTGTTTCTGGAAAGACATTTATTACAACGTGTGATCAAAAAGATGCCTTCTTCCAAATCCGCATCACAGAAGATAGCAAACCAATCACATCATTCTCTGTTCCGGGGGAGGGATCCTTTCATTATAATGTGGTTATCCAGGGATTACTTTGTTCTTCTGCGGCGTTGATCAGGCTCATAAAACTGACATTAGCCGATAATCCATCGCCCCATATATTGAATTACCTAGATGACTATTTTATAGTATCCGACACCATACCGGAAATGTTAGATTTATGCACATTACTTTTTCATGCTTTTCGCAAGCGAGGTTTAAAATTGTCTCCAGAGAAAACCAAGTGTGCACAGACTTCTGTAGAAGTTCTTGGACATAAAAAAATAAATATGGTATTTCTATTTCTGACAAAGTGATTGATACTATAAAATGTTACAAACGTAATAAAACTAAGAAACAACTCAAGTCATTTTTCGGCACTTGTAGTTTTGTGAGACGCTTTGTAAAGAATTTCAGTGAAATTTCAGCTCCTCGCTTACAGTTACTTAAGCGTGATGGTAAATATAGCGGGAAAAAGCCACAACAGGATGCTTTTGAGAAACTCAAAGAAGCAATAATAAATTCACCAACTTTAATGAACTATCACCCCAACAGACCATTATTTCTGTACACGGATGGATGTAAATCTGGAGTGGGGACAGTTGCTAAGTAACCAGTTGATGATAACCCTGACAGTGAATTAGTTCCTATTGGGTATTGTTCCCGGTCTCTAATCGCCACAAAAAAATTACACTATATATGAGATTGAGCTTCTTGGGGTGCTGTATGCACTACGTTCTTTTCGTTACTGGCTCATCGGAAGACATTTTTTCTAAAAACGGACTGTAGAGCGATCACATTTCTGAAACAATCTAAAAATGTTAGTGGCAAGCTAGCTCGGTGGTTTTCTCAACTACAACACTTTGACTTTACAATAGCCCATGTCTGAGGAACCGCCAATAAAGAAGCTGATACTATCAGTCGTTTTGCTTCCAATAAAAGAGATCTCGAAGATGAAAAGTTAAGTTCAGAGGACCCCAGTGTTTTCTTTCTAGAAGATAACACCGATATTAATATTAGCGAAGCTCAGAGAAAAGATAATTTTCTTAAGCACATTATTTACTGGCTTGAGAGCAAATCTAAAGACAGTCAGTATGAAAGACAAGCTTCCTGTTACGAATTGCCCAATAACATTCTTTACAGAAAAAATAAAACATCTATGGGTATGAACTACTTGCTTGCAATTCCTTTGTCATTGCGGGAAACAGTTTTTAAGAAGTGTCATGAGGAGATTTTTGGAGCCAATCACTGCTTTTAATAAAACATATAAATTATTAGTTTACAGTGTATATTTTCCTGACATGAAACGTTTTGTATATAGACGCTGTAGAGAATGCCTTCAGTGCCAAGGGGGGCGCGGTGGCTCAGTGGTAGAGCGTTCACCTCTGGTGCTTGGGGTCCCGGGTTCGATCCCAGCCCCCGCCAAGTGAACTTTGTGGTGGACAAACACCGTGCTCGTGGGTTTTCTCGGGGTTCTCCCGTTTCCTCCCACTTTCTTCATTCCACCATTTCACTCCTCTCTCATCATCACCGTCTCCTTTAGCCTAACCGGCATAACCGTGGGACGTAAAACTCCCAGATTTCATTTCATTTCCTTCAGTGCCAAATGTTAAAGAAAAGAGTTGGTTTGAGTTATGTTAAGCTGCAAACTCACCCTAGTGTTATCCCCTTCTACAGACTGTTTTTAGATGTAGCTGGGCCTTATTGCACTAACAATATTTTGAAACACAAATATTTTGTAGTCTGTTTGAATGAAGCCACAATATTTTGTATAAGAGCTAGTATTCCAGACACCACTGCCAATACTTTGGCATCATTCCTTTTTAATGACGTCATTTTAAAATATGGGTTATTTTATGAACTCTGCCTAGACAAGGCAGCTGCTTTTACAAGCGCTATATTTAAGGAATTGTGCAGTATTTGTGGTGTTACGTTGAAATTCGTAGACGTGAAAGCACATTTTTCTATTGGGCTTGGTGAGGTTACAATACGTAATTTGGAACAAAAATTGAAGCTAAATATTGACCCAGATAATTCAGGAAACTAGGTGGAGTTACTTCCCAAGGTTACATTTATTCATAATATTTCCATTAACACAAGTATGGGACACTCCAGTTTTGAATTACTCCATGGTTTCAAACCAAGGTTAATACATCAAGCTATGTTTGACACACAGTGTCAATTTCAAGACAACGCAGTCAGGATATTCGAGATCTCATCTTAAGGATATTCGAGAGCAGGCTGCTGAAAAATTATTCAAAAGGTTCCAAACTTCTGCAAAATCATATGACAAGCGTCATAAACAAGTGCAATTTCAAAAGGGAGATCTTGTTTGGATATATATATAGATAACATGAAACGGGGTCAGACACGTGCTTTCACTGGGAAATACATTGGAGCAGGTGAGATACAGGGCAAGAATAACGAAAATAGTTACTTCGTTAAACTCACTACTGGCACAGGAAGACAGAAAATATACTCTATTACGGTTGACCGTCTTAAGAAATATTACCCTCCGTCGCCTCTAGACGAGTTAGGAGATCACGACCATCAACGCAAAAATCCTCCCACCAGTGACGATAGTGAAGCCAGAGACTCAGCCATTCAAGGAGAGAACGTACCCCCTGAAGAGAACTGTTCAGAAGATGAGGAGGAACGAAATCAGCTGTCTCCACGGAATGATGAAGACGAAACAGGCTTACCAACATCTAGGTTTATTATTGAATTCCCTGGAAGGAAAGAAGGAAAGAAAGAAAAAGATGATCAAACTGACAATTACACGTGCCTAAATATCGTTAATGCCATTTCTATGCTCCATTTACCGGCGTGGGACGTCACAGCCAGACGTACGCTACATAATGTACCTATAGTTCCTTCAAAATTTGGTGTGAACACTGAGATCAATTCTAAAGTAGCTTTGTACCATGGAAGCATTGTAGAACTCCAGGGCGATGCCATTGTAAACCCAAGCAACACGGATTTATTACCCATAGGGGGCGCAGACAGGGCAATACACTTACCGGCAGGGCCACAATTAAATCAAGAATATGCACGCATTGGGAAATTAAAAGAAGGTTCATGCATAATTACAGAAGGCTTCAATCTTCCAGCTAAACACGTAATACATACTTGTGGACGTAAAGGTGAAAATAGCAAATCATTACAGTCTTGTTACGAGAAAATCTTATTTAGTGTTTTAAACAATGATTTTCGTACAGTTGCATTGCCCACCATTTCAACAGGTGCATTTTATATCCTAAAACACCAGCATGTTACATAGCCTTAAGAACTGTTAGAAATTTCTTGGAGGAAAATTTGGATTCCATAGATAAAATTATTTTTTGTGTTTACGATGTACAGAATAAACGAATCTACAAACATTTGATGCATGAATATTTTCCTGTGGTGTAAAAAAGTTAACTTGAGCATATGAGTGAATTATGGAGGAAAAGCAAATTTTACAATTTGGCATTGGTGTATAAACTGCGTTAAATGATTTAGTGCACATCATGGCAACCATCTTGAATTCCGAATATTGTATACCACACAATATTTTTAAATAGAAAGAGGTATGTGTTGAGTTTTGATTTAGAGTTTAACGTCCCGTTCAGCAGTGATGTTATATGAAAAGAGGTATGTGTGTCACATATATTGATGCTATAATCTTCGTACAAGCTACATTCATCGTCCGTTTCAAAAGCATCTTAGTCTACAGTATTTATTATTTCCATAATTTCTCCGGACGAAAATGCGCCACTATCATAAGAACCATGACTTTTCGCGGTGGTATACATTAGGGATGGCCTTTTTCAAAAAATCTGTTTTTCGATTTTCGGAAATGTCATTTCTCGTTTTTCCGTTTATTTTTCGAAAAAAAAAGTTTTTCGTTTTTCGGAAATTTTTCCGTCTTTAATTTTTCGAAAAAAATTTTTTTCGTCTCTTCGAAAGATTTTTCGAAAAAAATCGTTTTTCGTTTTTATAAAAAAATTGTTTTTCGAAAAAAATTCGTTTTCTCTTTTTCGATGATTTTTCGTTTCTCGAAAAGTTTTCGGAATTCGTGGAATGATAATGTGGGAGGAAATGGGAGTATCCCGGGAAAATACACGGGCACGATGTTGTCTGCCACGAGCTTACTTGGCCTGGGAACAAATGCACAAGAGGAAAGCGTTCTAACACTGAGCTACCGTGCTCCTTGGATTTGGATCTAATGAAAGAATAGTGTGTAGTGCCTACTATTGATGAAACTCATCCAATCACGACCAAAATTAGTATGGTTATGGACTGCAAAGCATTTAGTACACACGTTAAATATTATGGTGTTTGGGACTTTGGTTGCAGAGTTATTGATAATCAAATTTTTGTTTTAAGTTAGTGATATCAAGAAATTTCACTAAGTAGCATTTGATTAAACTCAAATGATCTTGACGAAAGTTGGAAGGATTGTAAATATTGACAAGCTTGGTATGCATGGAAGCTCATGTAAGCTCATGGTATGCTGGAAGATTATGATGTACAGACTTTTTGTTCCTGAGTTATTAGCTATCAATGTTAGGTTTGGAATCAGTGAAATCAAGAAATTTCATTAAAACGCGAAAGATGGAACTCATCCAATTTTTACCAAACTTGGTAAGGTGGTAGATCTTGACGAGCTTAGTAACTATAAAGGTAACCAAAAAAGATCTGTCGCTTTTTCACCCAAGACCTTCAAACATCGATATTTAACCTAAGACATACCTGGAAGATCAAAAATAATCTCCTTCTGCCAACGTTTTGAAAGGCCATGTATTCCATTGAGGTAGAACTTGGTGGGCCGTGAATCGAAGAAGGTATCAAGTGCATTTTGCATCTCTACTAGGGATTTGAACTGACGTCCTCTAAGCTGATTGTCCAAGGAATGGTACAGGTGGTAATCGGATGGTGCAATGTCCGGAGAGTATGGCGGATGCAATAGTGTTTCCCATCCAGAGTGTAGAATGGTGTCCAGGGTTATCCTAGCCACGTGGGGCTTAGCGTTGTCCTGTAAGAGGAGGACCCCTTTGAGATTCAGAAGTGCTGGCTCCAGAGTCTTGAGTTTTTTTCTTGAACACAGCTCAACTGCTGACAGTACACAGTTGCATTGATGCTCTGACTAGCCTGTAGCTGTATTTTTTCTCAAAATACTGTCCAGAAAAATTGGACTTGAAATTAGTTAAATCAATAAATTTCATTACAACGCGTTAACCTCATCCGATATTTGCCAAAGTTGATATGGTCATAGACTTTAACGAGTCTGGTACGCGTGAGAGCTCAGCATGAAATATTGTGATCCACAGACCCTTGGTTCTCGGTTCTTGAGGGATATAAATTAGAAATAAGAATTCACAAAGGTAAACAGTGTAAAACTTATATTTTACAAAATATTAAAAAATAATTATTTACTAATAGTGATTATTAATGTGTTATCGACAATATGGTATTACTGCTGAATCGCCGGACCAATTTGAAAATCGAAAAAATGGAGCAAAATATATTGCATTCGGTTATATTAAGTTGGATTACATTAAGTTACGTTAGATTATGTTATTAGATGCGCAGTTTTACTATACGGATCCATACTATAAGTAGGAGTAGTAGTAGTAGTAGTAGTGGTGGTAGTAGCGATAGTGATAGTAGTAGGAACGGGTTAGAAGCCCCACAGGGGTTTGTTGGTTTCTGTTCTCGACATGAAATGAGCAAATTAAAGATTTGCTCAAATTTATCTATAAATTATACAATCTATGGATCCGTATAGTAAAACAAGTGCACCTCTCCGCGAAATAGTCCATCCGCCTCCACATACAGTGCCGCTTACAACATCAAAAACAACCAGCAAATACAATCACTATCTGAGCTTTTGCTATTCCCCTTACCTGACTTTCAATCACTCTTCCTCATAAACTTAAATAAATTCTCCAATTGGCCCGGTAAATTTCCTAAAATTTGTCCGGCGATACAGCAATTAGCCCGACAGTATATTTTATAATGTAAAAAAAAGACTAACAAATTACCAAATAGAATTATCCTGCATAAACTGATCGTGATAGTGTCAGGCAACTCTGTAATAAATTCACTTTTAACAATTGATTTTAACAGAATATGAAATATGAAGTGATTATATGTACTGATACTAAAGACTTCTCACTAAGATCCCCCATTCATTTCTCTTATTTTCTATAACTAATTAAGTCAGTATCAAAAACAATTTGATTCTTTCAAAAATAGGCAATTTAATACTAACAAAATACTATTGAATGGTTTATGTTCTAAAGATGTTTTATACACGGTAGAACAAAGAACTAAGTATCTGACTCTAATAATCTCATCAAACGAGAATTCAAATTTTAAATAGGTGGGTCTTCTTTTTCGAATTAGTTTTTACTGCTACTAACTTCAGTAGAAGAATACTACTAAGATGAAATTTTTTTATTTAGTTGTTTGTTGAAGTTCAGTGTCCCTTTTCAGTATCGAGCAAGACTATACAAGACGTGGACCTACATTTTAAAGTGGAATCCGAACCACCATAACACGTTCAATGTTTTCCCACTCGGGACCCTGAGCATCAAAGGAATACGCGCTAGCCACTAGACCAATGGCAGGGCTTGAAATCTTTTCTTGGAATAATGAAATTATATATTTAAAAGAAACGTTTGTAGCTTCCTAGTACTTCTCTCGTTCTATGAGAAAAAAGATTGTAACCAGATATATAGCAAGTATTTATCACTTTCGGTTGCATTAAACTTAGAGATGGAAACTACCATTACGGCACAGAATCCATATCAAAAACTGCTTCCGGCTATCGTCTTTTCTTTACTATGAAATCGGAAATGGTAGTTTCTCACTATTTCCGGTTTACATAGAGGGATAGCGATCGATATGACAATCTTCGAATCCTGGATTCATATATATAAACATCTCATTATCTCTTATTATTTTTGCTCTATGGAGATCACTATTGAAATTAGAAGTGGTAGTAAATTTCTACCAAAAGATAAAACTTGGACATAGTCTATTGCGAAGGTACTGAATTCATGCTTCTCGCTTGCTCTATGGTGATCAATACTGAAACCGGGAGTTTTGATCAGGGGCGGATCCAGGACGGACTTCTGGCGGGGGTTAAAATACTGCTATTTTTACGAGCTCCAACTCTGGGATGGGTTTTATTTATATCTAAAATAAGAGTGTTCTCTTCTGGGGGGCGATCGACCCCTGGATCCCCCCTGATTGTGATACATTTTTCCTACTTCCTGCTTTTGTGGAGAAACAAATGAGTTTCGTTTCACAGTGTAAAACTTAAAAAAAAACTAAGACTTGCGATCCATGCGAATTGAATATTCAAACTTCAGTACAACAAGTAGCACAACTAAAACTCTTGGTTGGAATAGATTAATAAGATCAAAGATAGAATCTGTTCCTCGGATGCTGAATCCGTATCAGAAAGCCATTATTAGCTATCACTTATCGTTTTTGTTCTATGGCGATAAAGATTGAAAGCAGGAATGGCTAATTTGAACCACTTCCGGCTTGAATAGAGAGTTAAGGGAGGAGACGGAATCTATTTTAGGATGCTAAATCGATTTTAGAAAACTTCTCGATATCTTTTATAGTTTTTGTTCTATGAATATAAGTATTCGAACCGAAAGTAGTAGTAAATTTCAAGCATTTCCGTTTACAACAGAGTGAAGCAGGTTATGACGATATGTTCTCTTAAAATCCTGAATTGATTCCAGAAAATTGCTTGTTGCTACCTATTACAATTTTTGTTTTATCGCGACAAGCGTTAACACCGGAAATGGTTAATTTGAACACTTTCGGTTCAAATAAAGTGTTAACGAAGAAGGTGGAATCTATTCTTGAGATGCTGGATTAATTTTAAAAAAATGCATCTCGATATCTCTGACCGATTTTGCTCAATGGAAATTAGTATTAGCCCTAACTATAAAATCAAAAATAGTAATAAACTTCAACCATTTCTGCCCTTGTGGAGTGTTGCAGATTGTAATTGTATTTCCTCTGGGGAACCTGAATCGATTGTAGGTGAACCATTTGTCGCTATCTATTACCAATTTTGTTCTGTGGCGATTAATGTTGAAACTTGTAATCGTTAATTTGAACCACTTCTGGTGTGAATAGAGATCAAGGGAGAAGGTAGAGCCTATTCTTAGGACGCTTAGTCTATCGCGAAAAACCGCATCGCTATTTCTCCAAGCTTTTGCTTTATAAAAATCCGTATTGAATCCCTATTGAATATACTAGTAAATTCAGCCACTTTCAATTTCGATAGTATTGTGCGCTGAGATGATATATAGCTTATATACTCTTGAGACGCTGTATCGATTCGTTTAAAAAAACACACTTGTGGCTATCTATTACTATTTTTGTTCTATATCGATCAATGTTAAACCGAAAATGATTATTTTAAACAACTTCTGATCTGAATAGAGGATTAATAGAAAAGATAGAGCTATTTCTAGGTAGTAGAATCGATTTCAAAAATCTACATCTCGATATCTCGTAATTCAGTATTTAAACCGGAAATAATAGTAAATAAAACAATTTATGGTTTTGACTGAATGTTGTGGATAGTTGTATGTTGTCTTAAGACGCTAAATTGTTTGCAATAAATCGCTTCTCGCTATCTATTACTCTTTTCGTTCTATAGCGATACAAATTGAAACCAAAAATGGTATTTGAACCACTTATAGTTTTAAATGGAGGGTTAATTTAGGAGATCGAACCTATTTTAGGGGCTCTAAATCGACTTATCATTTTAGGAGCAAGAAACGACTTCTCAATATTTGTTACTGTTTTGCTCTGACACCTCTCGACAGACAGACGGACAAAGCCATTCTAAAGACTTCCGACACTTATGCATAGCATAAGCTGCAAGTATAATAAAGGCGAACATTGAATATATTCTTGGGACACTGAATTGGTTCTGGAAAATCGCGTCTTTCTATATGTTACCGTTTGTATTCTGTGTTGATCAACAATGTAGCAGAAAGCGATAGATCTCTACCACTTCTGGATTAAATAAAAGTCAATTGCATTAGATGAATCTATTCGTGTTGCAAACCTATGCTTCTCGCTATTTCTTACCGCTCTTGCTCTGATACCAGCTGACAGACGAACGGATGGATAGGCAGACAGATGAACATAGCCGTTCTATAAGACTTCCTATACGTATGCATAGTATACTATATTTTGGAAGTACTATCTAATGAAATAAATTCAGTTTGTTTTACAAAAATTATCCGTTTTACGTTTCTCGGTAGTTTTCGTTTTCCGTTTTTCGAAAAAAAAATTCGTTTTCCATTTTACAGATTTCGAAAAATTAATTTTTCGAAAAAGTATTTTTCCAAAAAAAAGGCCATCCCTAGTATTCATAGCCGAAAGCTCAACCAAAAAGAGGAAGTGAATGCTAAGCAAACTACAAGAAGGATGTTCAAACAACGCTTCCACTGGCTAATAGAAAAAGGAAAACAAAAGTAGCTACCGATTTTTGCCTTTTGAGTATTCATATCTTTTGGGGAATATATACTTGCATAACATGCCTTTTAAATCTACGCCATATGTGACCTGTACGCATGAAGGTAAAAATATTCGTAAAAGGTAAACAAAGGAGACTAGTTTTATTCTTCTGTTTCCTAACAGTCAACTTCGTGTTCAACTGCAGGAACTGACCTTGAAACCTACTGCTTGACTCAACGCCTTGTAACAAGAGGGCAACTAATATTACCCATAGGTCCCTTGCAGCTACACAGCGAGCTGTGTGTGTTATGTGTCACTCCCTCTCTGCCCCTGGCTGTGTTCGCGTAAATATTGTATGCTTTTCATGCTTTGAGGGAAGGGGTAAGACACCCTTGCACACTTTCGAACATAAAATGATCGAAAGACGACCAATGTTAATGTAGAGTTCATAGTTTCAAACAATGGCGTTTACTGGTTTGAAGGCATGGGCTACCAGTGACCTTGCATATTATTAATAATAATAAAAATGGTAATAATAATAATAAAAGTAATATAATAATAATAATAATAATAACAATCACAATATGCATAACAATGAAGAAAAGTGGTTGATGTGTTTTGCTTGATCTTTTGTTTTGAGACCGTTAGTGCGTTTGCACACGGCAACGATAATATCGGTGGAACCACCGATATTGTCGGCGGTGAAATCGACTTAAATGAATTCAAATCGTAGCTTGCACACGCCACCGATATTATCGGCCGATCCTCGGACACGCAGATGCTGCCGGCGAAACCCCTGATACTGTCGGCGGTATCGCCGACACCGATTTTGTCGGGGGCAATGTTTCCTTATGATTGGATGCACACGCCACCGATTAGGTTGGTCTGCCAGCGAGTTAGATGAAGAGAGTGAGTGATAAGGCGCTGTGTATTTTTGTTTCGTTTCTTGTTTTTGAAATTTTGTTGTTTCCATTTTTTCTATTACAATTGTATATTATTATTATTATTATTATTATTATTATTATTATTATTATTATTATTATTATTATTATTATTATTATTATCTTGTCCTATAAACAACTTCGGAACAGCTTACTATTTTTTTACAGTCTCTGTTTTGGAGTAGCTAATTCTCTTTATTAAATAAATATAAAATGTGGGAAGTCTGAAGAGTACTGGTTTCCCTCTAAATAGCTATTACCAAATAGAATAATGGAAATTTAGATAACCAATTTCTTCATTATTTTCCACTGCTTTTTTTATTTTTGTTCTTTCTCTCTCTCACTCACACACACTCTTAGATGGGATATTTTTTAATCTATTAATACTTTTAAATTTTAATACATTCTGAAAATTAACTTAATCGTA
The DNA here is from genome assembly GCF_964235325.1 of Thermobia domestica. NCBI lineage: Eukaryota > Metazoa > Arthropoda > Insecta > Zygentoma > Lepismatidae > Thermobia > Thermobia domestica. The sequence continues at coordinate 97,939,520 of NC_137457.1, forward strand.
ATTTTCAAAGTTTGATACACTGTGAACATAAGCATATGGAAAAAATCCTGATTATTATTACTTTCTTTTATTTTCATCAGAATTGTGTGCAGATCACTTTTCCCGGTTCCACTCAATAAGCAATGATTGAATAGAATATTTGTTGACAAGTCAAAGTAGAATTATTATTATTATTTTGAAACGAAACCAGCAAAATCAAACACTCTTTTCAAAGCTCCAAGGACAAGTTACTCATTTGGTATTTTCTTGATTGTGATCTCAACAATAGGGGTGTGACTTCATGCTTCACTTGTTGCAGAGTTTTCCTCTCATTTCCAAAACTATCACAACCCCCCTTTTTAAAAAATAATTTGTGGAATGGCAATTGAAAACAAAGACCAAAGCTATGTATCCAAGTTTCCCTCTCCCCTTTGTACCGGGATCGACCCCCTGATAGAGTTCTGCAGTTTAGCTACAGTGACTGAATGAAAAGGTTGTGTATTATTGCATTCGTATCTTTCTAGTTTTGCTTAGATGGCAGGACTTTTTAATTGGATATTTTAACCCTTATTGAACTTGTGGAATGTAGACCTTGCATATGGGATAGTATAACAGACTCTTTCAAGGACAGAATTGAAAAGCAAAAACATGGCGAAAAGATTATGCAAGACTTGCCCAGGATTTTGAGTTTATGGACAAAAATAAACGAGAAACGACAGGTATGTATGCAACAGCGCAAATCTGTCTTCAACATTATGGGAAGGGGGGTAAGATCGTTCCCATATTATATATATAGCAATGTTCAAACTATTTCTGTAGTCGAGAAACAATGCTGTGGAGGATCAGGGGAGCAGAGTTGTCTTCAACATTGGGAAGCGGGCAGATTTGAGGCTTATTCTGAGTGGACATTAATTTCATCTCATTTTCCTTTCTGGCGATCGGACACAATCAAATTTCTCTCCCAAAAAACACATTTCAAATCGGATTATTGGGGGGAGACAATCTCCCCAGTTCCAAGATTGGAGGAGACATGTCCCCTTCATCCCCCCGGGATTTGCGCCAGTGCATGTATGGAGCAATGTAAAACAGAATTATTAATTTGAATCTTATCATTTAATCTACTATGACATTAATATTAGTTGCATGGAAAACAAAATAATATACATACAATATGTAACAGTGTTCCAACAAAAATTAAAACTAATATAGTTTGCAATGTACTGCAGCATCAATTCTCATCGAAACGAAAATAATATGTTTACAGCATCTATTTAAAACGGCACTGTTAAATCTAAACATGTTTAGGCATAGGACTATTTTTTCTAAGTTTTGTACCGTCCTCCACACCTCTTCTCAACAGTTTTTGTAGTCCTTGTTTTAAAAAAGAATTTTCCCAATTATTATTTTTTTTATTTGTTTTCATATATGGAGAAGATTTTTTGTGTATCGCTTACTTCGCTCATCACCGGCAACGATATTGTCGGGGTTTCCACCGATATTGCCGGCGACGTGTGCAAAGTACGCCGAAACCGACATCGACATTATCGGGGCTTCCTCCGATTTTGTCGGTATCGTGTGCAAACACGCTTAATGTTTTCCACCGTAAATGAAATTCCACCATACATTTGCGCAGTTAACTTCTTGTGGATTGCGTTTGTAAAATTTTAATTTTTACCAATGTCACTTCTCTCAAGAGTCGCCTCTGTTACTGACGTTGGTTGTCATTCCGTACCAGTCTACACAAAAATTCTGCAGACATCATTGTAATTGTTATGTTTATTATCCCATCTAAATCTCAAATTTTTGCGTTGTGTTAACAAACGATTCTCGGGCCCTTTTGTTGCGGAGACCGTTCGACCCTGGCCCTTTTGATGAGGGGCGTCTTGATTCGAGCCTTCTGGCTCGGGCCTTTTGTTGAGGAAACATTTCGACCCGGGCCCTTTTGACCGCGGCTTTATTTGAACAGGGTCCGTTTGACACGGCCTTTTGACTCGGGTCCCTTTGTCGTGAAACCCTTTTGACACGGGTTCTTTTTATGAGGGACGGTTTGATTCGGTCCCTTTTGACTCCAGCCCTTTAAACCCGCGACCTTTTGACGCACGGCCGTTTGGCTCGGGCACTTTTGTAGGGGGACCCCTTTGGACTCGGCCCATTTTTATGAGGGGCGTTATGATTCGAACCCTTTTGTTGTGGAGACCTTTTAAACCGATCCCTTTTCATGTGAGGCCGACTTCACTCGGTCCCTTTTGTAGCGGGGCCCATTTCGATCCAGGCTCGTTTAATGCAGGGCCTTTTGACTCGGGTCCATTTGCCGTGGGATTCTTTTGATTATGGCGCTTTTGATGAGGGGCGTTTTGATTCGGGCCTTCTGGCTCGGGCCCTTTTGTTGGGGAGAACTTTCGACTCGGGTCCTTTTGACGCGAGGCCGTTTGACTCCGGCTTCATTTGACCCGGGTCCGTTTGACGCAGGGCTTTTAACTCAGGTAACTTTGTCGTGGAACCCTTTTGACCCGGGCTCTTTTTATAAGGTGTGTCTTGATTTGGCCCCTTTTGACTAGAGCCTTTTTAACCCGTGACCTTTCGACGTGCGGCTGTTTGACTCGGGCCCTTTTGTAGCGAAGCCCCTTTTGACTCTGCTCCTTTTTATGAAGGGCGTTTTGATTCGGGCCGCTTTAAACTCGGACCCTTTTGTAGCGGAGCCCCTTTCGACCCGGGCTAATTTGACTCAGAGCCATTTGACTCGGATCCTTTTCTCGTGGGCTCCTTTTGACTATGGCTCTTTTTATGAGGGGCGTTTTGATTCGGCCACTTTTGACTCGGTCCTTTTTGACGCAGGGTCATTTGACTCTGGCTCTTTTGTAGCGGAGTCCCTTTTGACTTGGGCCCTTTTTATGAGAGTCGTTTTGATTCGGGGCCCTTTAACTCGGGCCCTTTTGTTGCGGAGACCTTTCGACCCGGGTCCTTTTTATTAGGGGCGTTTTGATTCGGGCCCTTTTGACCCGAGCCCGTTTGACCCAGGGCCTTTTGACTCGGGCCCTTTTGTTGCCGAGATCTTTTGACTCGGGCCCGTTTGACGCAGGGCCCTTTTTGACTTGGGTCTTTCTGTCTTTGCCCTTTTGTCTGGCCCATCTGACATGGAACCATATATATAACGCAGCAGCTGAAATACCTGGGGCATGGGGCCTGGGGAGTATGAGTAAATCGATGTAAAATTAGTTACACCACTATTCATATCTATTTCTTTCTATTCTCTCGACATCATGTCTGGAGATGAATGTTCTGACTAATAGGCTACAGTGGCGAAAGACGATAGACGCTATCAATGATAAATGTTATGACTGTTAACTTAACATATATAGGGAATAAAACGAAAAATTCTATATGGGACGTCCCCTCCACCCGTTGGAAAAAAATCCTGCGGGCGTTAGTGATTATGATGTTGCTTAGTTACTGTATTATATTGTTCTTTACACGGAATAAATACTTATGTGTTTTATATAATAATGAGAACCTTATGTACATTCATTACGGCCCTTGCCTTACGAGAAACATATTCACGTTCAGCTTAATCAGTTTCCATTCTCAAATAATTACAGTGAGACGAATGAAATAATTCAAGCCCGAACATGTCGTAGTAAATTCCTGAAGAGTAACAGCGCTAGTAGCAGTTGTTAGCAGTTTTTAACTTAACATATAAGACAATGATTTGAAAAACTGAGAATACGAATCTTTTCAGAGATGACAGTGCACTGATGCTTTAAATCTATGCCATTACTCCTTATACCTACGTTATTTCCCTAGTCAAAATAAAAATTCTTCAAAATAATCAAAATTTCTTATGCAATCATCCCTTTCTTAGAGTACTGCGTGGTCACATACCCGTCACGACGATGTAAAGGCACTTTTGGCGACGAGGATACATAATGAACTTCTTGTTCAGAACACTTTTTAAGATAATGAAATTTGTTACTATTGTGTTAATTAGGTGACATTTGATAGAACCGTCTGATAAAGTAATGCCAAACGCTGTGCGTCATGGTCTGGTAGGTGAATGATTAATTTAAGTTACTCCTACGTGTATGGTCCGAGCTACGAATCTTATTGATTATTTTTGAGCTTCGCTCACACTGTGCATTCCATAAATTTAAATTTGAATTAATGTGGTTACACCTAGTTTAATTCGAAATTATTTTTAAATATGATATTTGTTCTTACATGCTTGTCTTTAACTTGCGATGTTTCAAACTTGGTATTAATACTTACAACCTTAATGAAACTGATTTCCCTACAGCATATCATCATGAATGTTTGCACAACGATGACAGTCAGGCGTTAATACAAAATTCAGTTCTTACTGTAATGTATGTATATATATTTAGAAAGTTTGACTCTGAAAAAGGAAACGTACTGTGCCACTTTTGCACTTGGTTGAATTTCAAAAGAATTTACTATACGTATAAATTACCATCTCAACAATCTACTCTGGGGTCTAAGACACTGAAATCATTTCAGGGAGGAAAAGGTTAATAAGTAAAAAAAAAAAAGAATACAAAAAATATTGGTGTCAAATTCATAGTTTTCTGGTCCGAAGATATGAATAGTGGCTACCACATGACCCTTCTCACTTGCTTGTAGCCTCGCATAAATGGAAAATTGTTTTAAAAGTATATTTTGCATTCAAGTATGATCGTTAAATAAAATGCTTGTCCTTCAAAATTAGGTTTTATAATTATTTTCTATTGTATCTCATATTTACAATAACATATTATATATATATATATTGTATTCTATGTTATACGTTTCTTAATTACATTTTACGTCTTTCATTTGAAGGAGAGATTATGACAATTCAGAGCAGCACGAACTTACACAGAATGCAGGCCTTGGCAATCCAGAGCTCCTGCCCCACGAAATCACTACTTTTCTGTAAGTTATATCTAATTTTAGAGATGATGATAGACGTTTTAGTAAAACATGCCCTCAAAAAGTCTTGCCTACGCACCTGCAAAACAGTGAAAATCTTAAAGTGCGAGCAGTTAGTAGTGTTTCCCCAGAATTTATATCTCCGATAATTCCGAGTGTGATATCAGTATTTGTGAATTATCACTTTTGAAACGCACTAAAAAGGAACTATTCTGAAGTCTTCGCTGGTTCCTTCTATGACCTCATGCCAATAGGGTCAACCTTGGACATATCCACATCTGAAATACCACCTTTTATGTCAGAGATCACGAAAACTATTCATTCGACACAAATATAGGATGTTTGCGATTCTTTTTGCCTGTCACTCTCCCATTGTCAACTCTATGCCAACCATGGTTTGATTTGGACTTACGCAGCATCCACAGTGTCTCTATTCATCTTTGCACATGAATTCGACACTAATATCGTTCGTAATTGACGTCTTTTACATGTCATCTACACCTCTTGGTAGGGGTGGTTTTAGTGTCTCGCCCCCATAACTATGGAGAAATTTCAACCAACGTATGTATAATTATAAACTACCATTTGAAAAATAACTGTACAGGTGCTCTGTTTCCGGAGAGGCATTCGTTAACTACTTTTTCGATATCAATGTATTGCCTTTTATTGCTTCGCATGGTAAAAATTGCCAAAGGGCTCAACTTCATCTACACAATTGTGCTATGAATATTCACTGAATGATTTAGTGATTTAATTCACTGAATGCTCGCTTAGATGTTGCTCTCATTACAGGAAAAGTGAGATACTATTATAGAAGAAAAATGGAATGAAATATTTAAGTTTTACGTAACACGATTATACGGGAAGGGAACATTACTATCAATGAGAGTTGTATAAGATTAGATCTTTAGCTATTTCATTCTAAGGTAAACTTTCAATCAATATTGTTCTTCATAACTGTTCGAAAACTTAAAGTTGTGTCAGCAAGGACGTGATAATTCTTTTCAGTAGACTTGACAGTCTATAGCTCCTTCACAACCTCTTTTTCATCTAAGACTAAAGTAGTTGCATTTTGGACATTGAGGAAAAATTCTAAAATTATATAAAACCCTCCAAAGTAGAATTATGAAACTTCAGTGGGCCCCTTTTCGCTGTAGGACTATCTCACCACACTCCCGTTAGTTACGCTATGTGCATGATACAGTTTCGCCCTTTTAGGAATATTTTCTAAAGCAGTACGAGTTTTTTTTACTACTGTGTGAATTGAGTTGTATTTGGTGGAACTGTTTTTTAAAGGAGACGGAAGATCCTATACTGAAACGCAAATCATGTGTTTCAAAGCTCTAATGGAAAACCAAACTAATCGTCGTTTACATGTTACGTTCTTGAAGAGAAAAAGAGCAAAACATTGATTGCACAAGCGTATAATGGTATCATTTGCATGCAAATTTATAACTTATAAAACGTGTTGGCTTGATAGATGAGGGGTTAGTAAATGGGATTTTCCTTCTGGTGGACCTATCTTCGAATCTCGTCCATTCTTGTTGCGTTTTTCTTTTAGCTACACTGAGTTTGTGCATTTCAGATCTCCAAGCTTGAACCAAATCTAATACCAGTTAGTGAATTAAAGGTAGCTGACATTATCTTCAAAAACAAGACGTTATTACATGCTTTTCATTAGCTTACAGTACTCAACTTTGATATCAACTTTTAAATCCTTCATTCAACTCATTTCTTGACATGTTGTGTTACAAAATTCATTAATCGTGACGGAAATATTGCTTTTTCAGTTAATGGTGACTGCTTTGAAAGCAAGTGCAAAATCTGAGAATTAAATGTCATATCTGTAGTTTCGTGTGGAGAAAAAACAAACTTGTGAACCAAAGGTTTAAAAACAACTCAAGTTAGTAAAAAAAAACTTTGCCGAAGATAATTCACTTATATCATCATAAACGAAACACGAAAGACGTTCTGAAACGAAGAAGTACAACATACAACTTTGCAAGCGGAGGCAAAGAAATCTAACCTAACAAGACTAAAGACGCATTATTTGCGATGTAATTTCGTGTTTCGTTTTAGGTGAAGGTATTATGAGTTTCACTTTTGAATTTAATTATGATTTCCCGTTCCTTTTGTACACTTTTTTTCTGAGAACACGTTAATGAGCAATATTATACAACTGTTTTTCGATTCGAATTGGTTTGGGTTAACAGCTTGAAAATATAATCTTTAAGTTTAATGTCCCACGATTAAGCCTGTTAGGTTGAGGAAGATTATGATTAAAGCAAGTGAATTATTATGGACGAATTGGGGGAATGAAAAAGTGGGAGTGTCTCGAGAAAACCCACGAGGAGGATGTTGTCCGCCTCAAGCTTACTTGTCTTGGGAACGAACCAGGGACCTCACCTATCAGACAGTTTAGTAGAGGGTCTCAGTTACGATTCCCAGTGGGAGAGCCTTTGAAATATTAAATGTCCTCGATGCGTCTGTGTTCGTGTCTATCTCGTTCAAGGTTACCGTAAATAAATGTAAAACGTGAATAACCGAATATAATAGAGATAAGTTACGGAGACACTTTATCATGGACTCTGTACTATAACATTTTATCATGACGGAAATCAGTGTTTCATCTTTAATAAAATATTGCAATCGTAAACGTTTGCAATTTGTTCTAAAGGCGAGTATTTCTTGACTCTTACTTAAAAGAACAGTCTTAGGATAGCGGTTTGAGCATTCGTTTCGTGAGTCACGGATCCGCGGTTCGAGTCCCTCCGCAAAATTAAGAAATATTTTATAATTTACAAAGTTGATATTTCTGATGTATAATAACATAAAACATAGTCAATTTCTCTCGTTCTTACAAGTTAGAGTTGAAACGACTTCCTTCACAGAGGGAAAACTAACATGACGTCACAGTCTACATTCTCGATTCCTACTTTCTGAATACTTGTCGTTTTTAGCAAACCATTCATGAATACAAAACGGTCAACTTTAAGGTCTACTATGTCATAAATTTGTCTGAAACAACTTTGTGGAATTGTTTCTAAGTTCTTCCACTCTTACTAAAATAATAACAATATTTCCGTTCGTTATTTTCAACACGTTCCATATATTAGTTCAATCAAAATTGGTAAATACGAACTATATATATATTTTGTATATATATTTATATACATTTTGCATATATACGAAAGTATATATATTTTGTTAAAATATCAATATAACGCAAACATAATCCAATGTGCCTTTTTTACCCAAAGAAAGGGTATTACTATGTATCGTGATGAAGGCAAATCCTACTTACTTTCTGTTAAGGCAATTGAAGATTTGATTTTCATATTGTCCAGTTGCTGACACCTTCTTTCCCCCCCCCCTCTTTTCCTTCCAAAGTATCTCTTATTATAATCCAAAGTATCTTTTAATTCATCCCTTTAGAGAGTCCAAAAATTTCTTTTGATTTTCTTAACTTCAGTATGCTTATTTTCATTGGAATAGGACGTAATATTTAAATCTTAAATAGTCAGTAATAATAATAATAATAATAATAATAATAATAATAATAATAATAATAATAATAATAATAATAATAATAATAATAATAATAATAATATGGAAGACAAATTCCGTATGAGGACAGATTATATTAAAATCTGTAAGTATTTTTATTACTATTATTATCCCAGAAGATTTGATAGTTCAAGTATTGAAACAACCGAGTAATCAAATATCTGAATATAATAAAATGTGTGTCATCGTCGATCAATCGCCATCAAAAATCGTAAAGTAAAAAAAAATGCCCGACTCTGATTCGAACCACGTACGTCTATACTACCGATCCAGTACCTTGACCACTCAAGCACGATCACTACGCAGAAAATAATCCGTCTTCAGTCTTGTTACATTAGGTTTATTTGCCTCCGCTTGTAAAGTTGCATGTGGTATTTCTTCGTTTCAGGACTTCTTTCGTATTTCTTTGATGGTGATGTAAGTGAATAATCTGCGGAAAAGCTTATATTAATAGTTTGAGTTGTTCTTAAATCTTTGGTTCACAAGTTTGTTTCTTCCCCACAGGAAACTACAGATATAACAAATATAATTTTCATACTTTGCACTCACTTTTAAAGCAGTCGCCATTAACCGGTGAAGCAATTTTTCCGTCACGATTAATGCATTTTTTTTAAAAAAAAAGCACGTCAAGAAATGAAATGAGTTGAAATCTTTGAGCTTTAGGTCACACGCATATGGCGGTTAGTCTAAAGGCGACGGTGATTATGAGAAATGAATGAAATGGTGGGATGAAGAAAGTGGGAGGAAATTGGAGAACCCCGAGAAAACCCGCGAGCACGGTGCCCACAAAGTCCAAACTGCGCGAGTTGGGATCGAAACAGGGACGCCAAGCACCGGAGGTGAACGTCAAGAAGTGAGTTAAATGAAGGATGGAAGAGTTGATATCAAAGTTGAGTAATGTAAGCTTATGAAAAGTATCTAATAACGTCTCTTATTAGAAAATAATGTCAGCTACCTTTAATTCACTGACTGGTATTAGATTTGGTTCAACCTTGAAGATCTGGAATGCTCAAACGCAGTGCAGCTAAAAGAAAAACGCAACAAGAATGGACGAGATTCGAAAATAGGATCACAAGCAGAAAACCCAATAACTAACGCCTCATCTATCAAGCCAACACGTTTTGTAAGTTATAAATTTGCATGTAAATGATACCATCATACGTTTGTGCAATGAATGCCTTGCTCATTTTCTTTTCAAACACGTTACAGGCATACGACGATTCGATTCCATTAGATCTTTAAAAAACATAATTTGTGTTTGAGTATAGGACCTTACTTTAAAAAAAAAGCAATATATTGATGTCGAAAAAGTAGTTAAGGAATTCCTCTCCGATTAAGATCACCTGTGCAGTTATTTTTCAAATTGTAGTATATAATTATACTTACGTTGGTTCAAGTTTATCCATAGTTATGGGGGCGAGACAATGAAACCACACCGACCAAGAGGTGAAGATGGCATGTAAAAGACGTCAATTACGAATGATATTAGTGTCGAAGTCATGTGCAAAGAAGAATAGTGACACTGTGGATGCTGCGTAAGTCCAAATTAAGCCTTGGTTGACATGCAATTGACAATGGGAGAGTGACAGGCAAAAAGAATCGCAAACATCCTATATTTTGTCGAATGGACCGTTTTCGTGATCTCTGATATTAAAGGTGATATTTCAAATGTGGATATGTGCAAGGTTGACCCTATTGGCATGAGGTCATAGGGGGAATCAGTAAAGAATTCAGAACAGTTCCTTTTTAGTGCATTTCAATACACTGCGGGTGAAAAGTGATAATGCACTAATACTGGTATCACACTCGGAATTATCGGAGATATAAATTCTGGGGAAACACTACTAACTGCTCAAAAATTAAAATTTTCACTGCTTTGCAGGTGTGTATACAAGGCTTTTTGAGGGCATGTTCTACTAAAATGTCTATCATCATCTCTACAATTAGATATAACTTACAGAAAAGTAGTGATTTCGTGGGGCAAGAGCCTGGATTGCCAAGGCCTGCATTCTGTGTATGTCCCTGGTGGTCTGAATTGTCATAAGCTCTCCTTAAAATGAAAGACATAAAATGTAATTAAGAAACATATAACATAGAATACAATATTTATAGAAAATTCATTATTATATTATAAATAATTAATACGGTAGAAAATAATTATGAAACATAATGTTGAAGGACAAGCTGATTTTAAAACAATCATACTCGAATGTAAAATATACTTTTAAAACAATTTTCCATTTATACAAGGCCACAAACAAGTGAGGAGTGCGATCTGGTAGCCACTATTCATCTCTTCGAACTACAAAACTATGAATTTAACACCAATATTTTTATTCTATAACATTTTTTTACTTATAACCCCTTTCCCTCCCTGGATTCGTTTCAATGTCTTAGGCCCCAGAGTAGATTTTTGAGATGGTAATTTGTACGTATAGTAACTTCGTTTGAAATTCATCCAAGAGTCAATGTAACACTGTACTTTTTTTCTGAGTCAAACTTTCTAAATATATACAAATACATTACAGTGAGACTGAATTTTGTATTAACGTCTGACTGTCGTCGTTGTGCAAACATTCATGATGATATGCTGTAGGGAAATGAGTTCCATTGAGATGGTAAGATTTAATATCAAGTTTGAAACATCGCAAGTGAAAGAAACACATATTATATTTGAAATTAATTTCGAAATAAACTAGCTGTGAATACATTACCTCAAAATTGAATATGTGGAATGTACAATAAGAAAATAATCAGTAAGAACGGTCTTGATTCGAAGCTCGGACTACACACTTAAAAGTAACTTCCATTAACCTTTCACATAACAGACAATGACGCATAGGGTTTTGCACAGGTTTTGGCTCAATCAAATGTCACCTAATTATCACAATAGTAACAAACTTTACTGCCCTAAAAAGAGTTTTGAACAAGGAGAATTTCATTATGCAGATTGTAACTAAGTTACAGGAAGTTTATATCCTATAAAAATGGCGCATCCACCTACTCAACTTTTGGAATATCCCATTAAGTTAGTTTTCAACGTAGCTAAAGGAAACTTATGTGCATGAGTACAGAATTCTCCGTAGACGAATGCATAAAATCATCGTTCGATAACTACAACGTTCGCGGTTAAAAACCCGTCTTGGAAGCTGCAGTTTTATAAAATTCTTAAATCCTCAGTTCTCAAGATCTTTCTCTTCATTCGTAATCATCTGATGCTCTCAAAAGTGTTCCCTACCTTAATTCGACAACTGCCTAATGTGATCCTCCCAATTCGAAACCTTCCCTTCTTCTGTTTCACAAAATCACAATTTTCGTCATAATACGAATGCTGTCCGATCATTTTACCCAGTTCTTAATCTGTGTATATAAATCCATCCTCTCTTTATCCATATTTCAATCTCTCTCCCTCTGTGTCTCTCTCAATGTCGCCCAGGAACTCATATGGATTGAGATCAAACATTCGATTCTTGAAACCAAATGTAAGCTCGCTAGCAATGTGCTATCATAACTCTATAGGTTTGTTGCTAAAAGCAGAGTCATTTTAGATTTTATTCGGAGGGAGTCTCCGCGGACAATTATTTTTTTTAACTTTTTTATTAGTGTATTACTATATATGTGATCAAACATTATGTATTTATGAAGCTCAAGGGAGGGGAAATTATACCCTAATGTCCTGCCCAAATTACACTCTGTGCGTGCATTGCAGACTTTAGGAAGCACAAAACTTACTGGTGTTATTTGTAATTTCCATAGATTTCTTAGGGAGCACCTTACTAGCTTGCAGTCTTTAAAGAAGGGAAAGAATGAAACTAAAGGTATTAATGAAGCTATGGGAAGATTGTGTTTCCTTTTTTTAAAATAAATAGGCTCTTAACAGATATTTCAGAACAAACGAATGAAAAAGACTATTTTAGAGCCATAACATTATAATCTTGATTCCTGCTTTTTTTCGTTTAAATGGAAAGAGCGTACTACGTTACACACACTGTTTAAACAAGTAGAAGTGGAGGATGGGAGGAGTTGAAGTTGGATTGTAGTAGAAGCAACTAATCGATTGAAGCATGCATTTATGGATGCATAAGAAAACGAGGTAAGAGTTTTTGTTATTAATTTGGACTTAGACTTTTTGCAACAATTTCTATGCCGCGAACTATACAACCCGCTTCTGTATATAATCTTGTTTCTATTTTCTCTTCTAATTGAAAAAGAAAAAATACGTTCAAAATGTAATACTTTACCTTCTAAAATAGCTGATCGTGTTTTTCATTCCATTTGCCAATTTACTAAAAAATTGTTGAAAAGGATCTATCTTTCTTGTGATGTCGTTAATGTGATTCGCACACAGAAAAGTTAACTTCGTAGAAGGTTTTGGTATTCGGTTTCTTAAATATATATAAGTGATGACCAATTCCCAAGCAGCCAGAAGGAGTGGAAGTCTGATGAAGATACAGTTATTGTGTTGAAACTGTTACGTTATACTTTTTTTTACATATTATCCCATAGCCTTGCTCAGTGTGTTATAGTGTATTAGTTAAAGACTTCATTTAAATTCTTCTCCCTACAGTTTATTCTGTGCTGAGACAAAATAGATCAATCACACATGTATACCTCTCTGTCTTTCGAATTCGAAGTATTCTTCTAACTTGAAAGATGTACTATTATTTTTGATTGATGGAATCTTGTACTTGATTGTTGGAATCTTGTAGTTGATTGTTATTCGTTTTCCTCTTTCAACCTTTGATACGATACTCGAAGGAATACTCCAGTTTCTTTGGGAGTCACCCTTCCGTTGCCACTGCACTATATCCTTTTGTACACTAATGGGATCTACTACTAAAAATTATTGGCATTCTATTTCACCCGCCTTCGATCCGATGTTCTGTTTTTGAGTTATGACTGTTTTTACTTTCTTTGCGACAAATTTTCGCATGATCCAGGCACCGAGAGGAGGCATTTTTCCGTGTCAGGAGCCATCTTCCGAAGTTTGATCTGTTAATTAAATTACACTCTGTATATGTACGGGCGCCATTTTATGTATTAAAACCCAAGTTTTTTAAAAAATAATTTCAATACCTATACTGTGAAAATTTCTTTGCTAGAGAAACAATTTTAGTTCTTGTAAGATTTTTTTTCAAACAAACTGAAACTAAATATATACCAATAAATTAATACAGCTATATTTTAGAAACACAATAGGCACTCATTATTCTAACACTGCTGTAAAATATACAGGAAAAATAACATGACAAGGGCGTCTTTCGTACAGGGAGCACTATACCCTTCACGGGTTCTTTACAACAGGAACAGCATGCACTCATTCTACACAACTGTGCAATATAAAAAAGTAAAACCGTTTCTATTCGATGTGGTTTCTCAAAAGCGCTTTAATTATACAAAGGGCAAACTATACCGTTAATTTTCTTTGCAACAGTAGCAGTATGTATTCATTGTACAGAACTGTGCCATACAGAAGAATAAAACGGTTTACTTTTGATAAAATGTCGCAAGAGTGCCTTATGCAAAGGGCGCACTGTGCCCTTCAAGGGTCCTTTACCAAGAATAACAGTAATTTTTAATTGTACAGAACTGTGCTATACAGAAGAATAAAACCTTTTTCTTTTGATAAAGTGTTGCAAGGGTGCCTTATGCAAAGGACGCACTGTACCCTTCACGTGTTCTTTACCAACAGTAACAGTACGTATTCATTGTACTGAATTGTGCCATACAGAAGAAGAAATTGTTTATTTTTCATGTGATTTCGCAAGGGCACCTTATGCATAGGGCACACTGTACCCTTCACGGTTCTTTACCAGCAATAACAGTATGTATGCATTGTACAGAACTGTGCCATACAGAAGAATAAATTGTTTATTTTTGATGTAGTTTCGCAAGGGCGCCTTAAGCAAGGAGTACACTATACCCATCGCGGGTTCTTTACTGACAGTAACGAATGTATTCATTGTACAGAACTGTGCCATACAGAATAATAAAACCGTTTTGTTTTGATAAAGTGTCGCAAGGGTGCCTTATGCAAAAGGACGCACTATACCTTTCACGGGTTCTTTATCAACAGTAACAGTACGTATTCATTGTACAAAAGTGTGCCATAGAAAAGAATAAAATCGTTTATATTAAATGAGGTGTCGCAAGGGTGCCTTTTGAAAAGGGCGCACTGTACCTTTCAGGGGTTCTTTACCAACAGGAACAGTATTCATTGTACAGAACTGTAGGATACAGAAGAATAAATTGTTTATTTTGATGTGATTTCCCAAGGGCGCATTATGCAAAGAATCCACTGTACCCTTCACCGTTCTTTACCAACAGTAACAGCACGTATTCATTGTACAGAACTGTGGGATACAGTAGAATAAAACCGTTTATCTTCGATGTGGTGTCGCAAGGATGCCATTTACAATAGGCGCTCTGTACCATTCACGGGTTCTTTACCAACAGCAACAGTACGTATTAATTGTTCAGAACTGTGCCATAGAGAATATTTTTTTTTTTATTTTTGATGTTGTGTCGCAAGGATCCCTTTTGCAAAGGACGCACTGTACCATTCACGGGTTCTTTACCAACAGCAACAGTACGTATTAATTGTACAGAACTGTGACATACAAAAGAATAAAACCGTTATTCTTTGATGTAATGTCGCAAGGATGCCATTTGCAATAGGCGCTCTGTACCACTCATGGGTTCTTTACCAACAGCAACAGTACGTATAATTGTACAGAACTGTGCCATACAGAAGAATAAATTGTTTATCTTTGATGTGGTGTCGCACGGGTGCCTTTTGCAAAGGACGCACTCTACGATTCACTAATTCTTTACCAACAGTAACAGTCCGTATTCATTGTACAGAACTGTGCCATACAGAAGAATAAAACAGTTTATCTTTGATGTGGTGCCGCAAGGATGTCTTACAAAAAGGACGTACTGTACCCTTCACTGGTTCTTTACCAACACTGACAGTACGTATTCATTGTACAAAACTCTGCCTTACAGAAGAATAAAACAGTTTACCTTTGATGTGGTGTCGCAAGGGTGAATTTTCCAAAAGGCGCACTGTACCCTTTACGGGTTCTTTACCAACAGCAATAGTACGTATTAAATGTACAGAATTGTGCCATACAGAAGAAAAAAGCTGTTTATCTTTGATGTTTTGTCGCAAGGGTGCCTTATGCAATGGGCGCACTGTACCCTTCACGGGACCTTTACCAACAATAACAGTTTGTATTCATTTTGCAGCACTCGGCCATACAGAAGAATAAAACCGTTTATCTTTGATGTGGTTTCGCAAGGGCACCTTACACAACGGGCGCATTGTACCCTTCACGGGTTCTTAACCAGCAGTGACATTATGTATTCATGGTACAGAACTGTGTCATACAGAAGAAGAAAACCGCTTATCTTTGATGTGGTGTCGCAAGGGTGCCTTATGCAAAGGGCACACTGTATCTTTCAAGAATTCTTTACAAACAATAACAGTAGGTATTCATTGTACAGAACTGTGCCATAAAGAAGACTAAAACCGCTTATCTTTGATGTGGTGTCGCAAGGGTGCCTTATGCAAAGGGCACACTGTACCTTTCACGGTTTCTTTACCAACAATAACAGCACGTATTCATTGTACAAAACTGTACCATACTGGAGAGTAAATTGTTTCTTTGATGTGATTTCGCTAGGGTGCCTTATGCATAGGGCGCACTGTAACCTTCACGGTTTTTTACGAACAGTAACAGCACGTATTCATTGTACAGAACTGTGCCGTACAGAAGAGTAAATAAAATCGTTTATCATTGTGTGTTTTCGCAAGGGCGTCTTGTGTAAAGATCGCACTACATATCATGGGTTATTTATCAATAACAACTTTAAGTGTTTATTTCAGAGTGCGGACGTGTCCCGGTGTCGCGGTGAGCCTGCACGGGCCTGGGTGGAATGATGGTCTCACCCAAAATATTGAATCTAAACACTGATCGTTCTTTATGAAGCAACTGTGTCCTCTTGGTATTATCGCTAAGTGCATGCTTCCGTAGGTTTTAAATAAAAGATCCAAATCGGAAAGTTGGGTTCTCACGTATATGAACCGATGACGTGATCCTCCACAAACCTTGTAATGTTCTGATAAACCATCTAATATAATTTTAGAAAGATGCTCAAATTTACACTACTCGAAGTATGACCAATTAATACATGTAACGAATTTATAACTATTGGATATGGATGGAACTTTAGGAATTCCATCTTTAGTTCATGTTGAAATTACATTTTTCCCTTTAAAACATATTGTACATCTTCTGTAAACTGAGACAGAATGGGTAAATACTTTGTATAACTATTACAGATTGAACGCTTAATACGAGCCTAAAATTTAAACTTTTTGGTTTGTTGATTGCAATAATAGGATATGAGTAACTACTTGTTTGTTACTCTGTTATGATTTTAGCATCTAACAGTAGTTGTATCTGCTTGTTGATTTGTTCCCGTATTCCTAATGGAATGGGTGGGAAACGTTGATGGAATGACACAAATTCATCTATGCATATTTTATGATCGTGGTCCCTGAAGTAACCTATAACTTCCGGGCAGTATGAGGAAGCATCATTGTATTCGTACAATAAATTGCTAACACGTATTTTCTGGTTTTCCGACAAGCCAGAGTTTAAAATGGAAGTATCAATGCCTTGATTTTTAAATAATTTTGTTGTTTTTCTTCTATTTTCAAAGAACATTTTTCCACGTCTTCTGTATACACCACAGACGTACTGCTTCTTAAGGTGATTATTCGGGCAGTGCGATTTGAAATTAACAACGGACGGACTTTACATTGTATTCTTATGGTCATTGCGTCAAATGCGTATCTATCTAGTAGGAATTGTGGTAGAGTAACAATGCATCATGGGTTTTCTTCCGAATTGAAACAGGAAAGTACAAATGTGGTTTTTCTGAGGTTCATAGCTGTGAAGATATTTACGTCTCTTTGGGGTACAAAGAATGAGTAATTAATTTTGTCATTTGTTCCGTCTCTGAAAAGCAGCTTTCCTAGGATTTTGATATAATGATATAGATTTATTCTGTATGTCGATTTGAGAATGTAAACATATAGTGGTGAACAGGTGAACATATAGTGGCGACGTTTTAAAGTATCATAAGATCTATTTCCTTTAAAATCAGGACTTTGTTGGCAGCACTAAAGGCTAAGACTCGAGCCTGTATAAATAAGTACTGGTAAACTGCTTGAATTTACTTTGGGGTTAAGTAATAACATATTATTATTAATTCATATATTGTATTTGACGTGTTGTCGCCGATCGTTGTATGCCGGCTAAGAACAGAAATGTACTTCTATCCATTGAAAATGTCCCCTACTCCATGTTCTTTCTGAATATAATAGACCTTTTAGTTTTATGATGTTGGTGGTTTCTGTGTGGCCCGTGCCTACTGTTCTGGAATGGCCTACGATTCTTGACTTTATAATGTAAGTTCACCTGCATATTTTCCGTATGGAAATATATGGCTATTCCAACACAAAGATGTACCATATTTTCTCTTATTGCAAAATAACGCAGGTATATATTTTTTCGGCTTTTCTAAAATTTTATTCTACCTACAACTTTTACTATCTTCGGTGCTATTCTTTCCCCAATTTTAGCTCATTTTGCTGCCGACGTTTTCCTACATTGTACCGCCTAAATTTTGTTCTGATAACGTTTTGTACAACAACTTGCGAACATTTGGCCATTTGATTAGCTAGTTTACTAAGTTAAGTATGTGGAGATCGGTTGCGGTGCGGATTTGAAACTTCAAGTTGAGTGGAAGTTAAAACCCATTAGTGGTCCTTGGCAACTAAATTGGCCACGGGAATATTTCGTCATTACGTTGAATGTATTGGTCTGGTACCACTGATTTTTACTTAGAAGCTCGCCGGAAATTTGTTTCGTCATGATTTGGTGGCCTTTGCTCCGTTTGTCTATTTTGTCCGCTGTATGGAGGACTAATTGGATATAATGTGAAATGTGTAGCAAGACGACAGCAGATAGAAGTGTAAAATGTAAGTATGAAACCAACTGCATGTAGGACAGAGGAATAATTTTTAGTGTTATGGTAATTGAATGTTTACTTCATTATACATTACGCTCTCCGGAAATGTTTGTTCAATCTGTTCTATTAGAGGCACATATAAATAATTGTGGCAACTTTAGTTGCCAAGGGGGAACTGCGAAGTCAAAATCAGGAACGTTATATTTATTTTCGTACTTCTGTCTACATAAAGCGTTATAAGAAGTCAGAACTTTTCACAGCAGACTGTACTGACTGTCAATGCTCCTTGTGTATAGTTCGCTGCTTGCAGTCCATTTGTAGATGGAACTGTCACAGGTCGGAACTGGTTTTGTATACTATTACACTGTCAGTTTTGTTCAAAGAAATACAAGGGGATTAATCCGATTTTCCACTTGCTGTAAGCGTATTTCACTATTATAAACCAAACAAACCTAACTTTCACTAACTTGAAGTCAGAAATCGCAAGTGACCTTTGCTTTCTACAGGAAATTTCCGTTAGAAAAATTAGTATCGATACTTTTCGTTACTAACAAAACTTTTATGCACTGTAACATATTCGATTCTGATTCATTATGAATCGTTCTAATGAATTGCAAGAAGCGGGCTATACTCAATCCGTCGCTTCTTTTGGTATCGATTACGCTAAGTGATATTTGTAATTGCTAAGTAGATTATGGAAATTTAGGTTAGGTTAGGTTAGATTCCAAACCGAATGCCAACTATCTCCTGGCTAACGTAAGGGATGCTACTGAGGAACCAGTTTACTTTATAGGGTACCGTAAACGCGGGCTACTTGGACCCAATTTTGCAATAAATTCGTTCTTTCGGCCTGTTTTCATCCACGAAAACTCCACAGTTATTGTCATAACCCATATTAAGTGGAACTACAGGCTTTATTGTACATATCCAGGACAGTTTTAGTTACATATATTGAAAACAAAACACAGGCGATTATTGTAAAAAAATGGGTCCAAGTAAGACTCACGTTCGGGCTACTTGAACCCACCCCCATATTTTCCTACAGAAAACCACTGAAATCTGCTCTGAGACTAAGTAGGACGTACGTGTTCCAAGAACAACACTTTTTATTTACTGCAAACCACAAAGAGAACATATTAAGAGGTACTATCAAATATAATGACTGTAATAGCTGATTACGTTTTCTTCTACAGCTGCACGAGCCCTATCTATATTAGCAGCGAATCTAGTCGTTGACTGGAGGTGCAGTTTCTAAAATAACTTCACCCAATCTTGACTGGGAAGATTGTCTTAGAAAGCAATGACAGTTCTCCCATGCATGGCTAAATAGGACTTCACAATAAATCTGAAATCAAGTTAATTAACGAGGAATCCGAAATCACAAACTTTATCAAGATGACTAGCGAAGGCTAATTCTTCTTCAGTGAACACTTTCAGATGGTCCGGATTCTGCCTTGACCTATTCTTAAACTTCTTTCTATGGTGGAATGACTTATCTTGAAGTGAGCTTCTGTTTCTTTTCGCGACATTTTCCCCGACTGAATTGCTGGTAAACATTCTTCAAGCTGTTGTGAAAAATCAGCATATTTTCGACCTGCAGGCAATCTTTTATATTGATGTACCATTTTCTACCGGTATCCTTAAGGAAACAACGAAAAGTCCTTACTTGTGTGACACGTGACAACAGACCTTTATTTTTCATTGATAAAGATAACAAAGGATGGGGTGGGATAAAGATAACAAAAGATGTGGGACAAAATATCTGTGTTTTCCAGGTCATATGTACACACTTCATATACTGTATAATGCAATTACGCACACATCTTATTGTATATGAGAAAGTTTACCATGTCAGTTTCATTAACCTATATGTAACTACTTATGTGTTTACTTAGCATTGGTTCCACTTCCTTGCAAATAGTGTCCACACATAAAAGTTTGGCGCTCAATAAATACACTCTTTTCGTCAACGACCTTTCTCACCAATGCTGCTCAATCGTAGCCTACCACAGAACTAGTTTCAATATGTGTACGCCTGCATTATGATCCCATCTAACGGATCTAACTCTGAACTCACTCATTATTGCAGTGCATATGGGACTTTAAACGTTTTTTTGGTATGGGTCCAAGTAGCCCCTTAAGGGTCCAAGTAGCCCGCAATTACGGTACATAAAAAGGTTTAAAAATTATGCGGGATCATGAAAAATCCAGTACCTGGTTTTTCTGCTACAATGTGTGTTCTGCAAATTGCTTCGAAACACTGCGTTGCTGATGGTTTGTTGGAACGAATATTCTTTCCTGATATTTTTGCTGGACCAGTAACGGATTGTGATAAATGTTTCAAAAAACACACACACGGTGCTTTTCGAAATAAATGTTGAATTTGTGCTGGTCCATCAAAATCTCTCTTTTTTATCTTAGGTACAAATACGTCCGACGAAAATGCCACCAAACTGCACAAAGATTCTACTTGGTGCAGTTTATGCCGTCGTATTTGGGCTTCTTTTTTTATTCAAAATTTCCCCTTGCTTGTAAACACAGCTTGCAAAACTGGGATCTTCTATCGCATTCGAAATATAGTGACTGAAACATGAAGCGACCCAAGCTGCTGACCTAACCTGAACTAGCATCAAATATATAAAATGTAGTACTGGAGTACTGTTCTCATTGGATTTTTTAAAATATATTTTTGTAGGTTTCCTTGAAGACCACGTGAAAGATCCCGGAACCTTCATGAAATACTTGAAGCGCTGGAAGAAGATGATGGTCCCATTCCAGACAGCATTGCTGTATGTCCTCCAGATAAGCAACACGTAGGAGACAGCGATCAAGATTCCGATTTATCTGATGCTGATGGTAATTTCGATCGTCTTCCTGCTCGTCTCCTTCGATCTGAAGTGCTTATGCGTTACTCAGATGAAGACGAATTTACAATTTGGTGAAGATCCTGGGCCTAGTACTTCTACTTCTGCCAAGATATCAAAATCAAACAAGTGCGGCAGAAGTGTAAGCAGTTAAGTTGGAAGCCCAATTCTTCTAGTGCGAAATTCAGAATTGGTGAACCTCACGTAACTTACCACAATAATGCCGAAGATTATTTTCGTGAAAGTGTAAAATCTCCCTTTGAGGCCTTTAAAGTGCTCTTCAATGATAGTGTTATAGATCATATTGTGCAGTCGCCCCTTGTCGGTCTGAGAGCTCAGATGATGTGTTAATAATTGACGTGTTTGGGGATGTCAGATCCGACAAGTTGCGCCCAGGATTTCGTAAATATAAAACTTAACAAAACATGAGGTACGGGATCCAACCTGGGTTGCATTTAAATGAAATCCAACACGTACAAAAGAAACAGACTGTGATGTTAAAGGGGATGAAAAGGGGTAAGAAGGGAGTAACTTTCGGGATAGGTTAATCTACTCGCACTTACTTGCAGGTCTGATCGTTGTCCTTTCGACGAATCCTCCAATAGGCTGATGTCCATCCATCTCTCTGCTTAACTGGCCGTTCATCCAAGTAACCAAGGTTAAGGGTCGGCGAAACCCGAACTGAGAAACCAACTTTGCGAAGACCGCTATTTTAGATAAACTTAAAATTTCTTCTTAAAAAGTAATACATCGTTGCTGTATCAAAGGTGCTCTCTAAGACAGAGCAAGGCTATCAATCGTAAATTTCAAAATGAAGCTCGCGATATACATTCTAACTCGTCCCTCGCTCCATGTCGACTGTCCTTTCCAATAGTTTCTCAATCGATTTTGTATGGCGTTCTTTCCGGGTTCATGTCCTGGGTTATTCACTCTGATTTGCGTCTCGATGAAAAAAGTGCATGCTCGTAGATTAACCAAGGTAAGGTGATGATAGGAATGCTGACGGGGAAGCAATCTGTTATTTTATTAATTAAGAAATTACAAACGTAAGAAGTAAATGACAGACAGCAAAGGCAAATGAACTTAGAAAAAAAAGTCGAAAGGTGATTTAATTTGAAACGAATGATAATTCTTTTGACTGAAATGTTCTTTTAAAATAAAATGTCCCATTGTTCAAAATAAGAAACTTTTCCATATGTCCAAATACACATATCTTCACATCCCCCCCCTGAAATCAAAGTCCCGAATGAAAACATTTCGGAGACAAACAAAAAAAATCACTTTTTAGAATTTCTGTTAAAAAAAAAACTTAAGCATCTTTGTAGTTTCATTCAGTCTTCATGATAAAAACACAGCAGCAAATATAGTCTGAAAAGAATCATATGATAAGAAATGATGAGTACAGCAGAAATGTTCACACACTAACACAGTTGACAGCAGAACAGTCAATGCCAAATGACGTAAGCACAGCAACGTCGATCTTGTAAACACAGCATCACTAAGCATAAAATGTAGGTCTGGAAATCACAGGTACAATGTCCTTACACATCACATAACTGGAAAGTTCATTCAGTACAAGTAGATCATAGGAGTAGGGTAGACAGGTATATGATAGTAACATCACAAAATTTAGGGGATACAGTCAATGACTGCCCAAAACACGTAAGATATGAGAATAGGGACAATAATTGGATAAAATAATGGAATGAATAAAATTGACGAAAAATCAGGGGGAAAAATGCAAAAGTAATAACTAAACTATATTCCATGTGTATATATCTATATATAGTAAATAAAAACTCCAATTCCAATAAAATTGTAACTCTATAATCAAAATAATCATTACGCGGTAGAAGAAAAATTAATCTAGCTACCCATAGAAAGAACAGATAAAACAACACAAAAGAATGTTGATTTCAGGTTTTAGAAAAACGAATTGTGGAGAATTTAGTTCCACAATGACCGACGTGTTGGCAGAGTTATAGCCCTCTGCACTGGCTATTAAAAACCTCAAAAGAAATCAACATGACAGACTATCACCAAACATATTCCTAAATTCCTAACTAATTATGCGTTAAAAGAAAAGAAACTTCTTTCTTCTTATATGAAAGTAAAAGTACGTATACCCACAGGAAAATGTGGAATCAAGTCAAATCTACAAATATACAAAAATATACATCAATAAGCACAAATCTTCATCATACATAAATCCCAAGTCATCTTCATGATGAAATACACAAATTTATTATATACACTGCAGGCGATGAAAAATTGATCATTCCAAAAGATCACTAAAATCACACAAGAGGTTATAACAGTGTATATTCCTTTGAAAAGAATACATTGACTGAGTATATTCCCAATAACTAATAACAAATCGTAGGATCAAATCAAAAATCCAGGGAAAGAAAAAAAACTGCATTCTTCTTTACATCCACATTAATATCATAAAATGCATCTTGAAAAATGCAAAAAACGTAAGAATTCCTTCTTCATCACTATCATAACATAGATAGCAAACAAATATAAATTCATAGTTGCGTCTATCTCCCTAGTTTTCTTCTGCTAGACATAATGTATCAATAAGATGTTGATTAGATGACCAAGAAAAAGAACGTGTTCTACAAAGTTAACCAACAGTTCTAAGTGACTGAAAAAAAATGATGTCTATATGAGTACTCCTTTTTCTCCTTATCTTCGTTGTAATTGTTATTGCCGGCAAAACTTAGAAATACAAACAAACCAAAACAAATTCCATAATGACATGGCCAGTGTCAAAACAAAATTCGTCACCAACTTCACAGATGTTCCTAATCCATCAAATCTTCCTTTGAGAACCGTCTTTTTTTCCTTCTTTTTTTTTTTAAAAAAAACTTCATTGCAGAGAAACAGCTTCCACTTCTTTTCCTTCTTCCAAGGGAAAATACACAGGTAAAAGACGCTGATAGAGATCCCAATTCTCCTTGTCGAAAATACACAATACAATACGGTCTACGTTGTCCACATGATCCTCTAAAAATTTTCGTGTACTCAACAATGCAATTCTCGCAGCAGGTTCCTTAGGGAAATGAAATGCACCAGCAGCGATGCAAGGAAAAGCCACAGTTGAAAACTGATTTTTCAACACAAAATCAAAACAATTGTTATAACTATTCTCCAAAGTCTTCTTGTTCGCATCTCTGGGACCACACGTCAATAATACATGATCAGCGGGGAGATTATAGCCTGGAGCAATCTTCACTTGTCCTGGTTTTAAAGAACGTATTTTCTCACAATCTTTACGAAATTCTTCTCCTGCAGCTTCTTGGATACTTCTATCTGCTCCTCCTAATGGAATAAGTAATTCATTCGTGGGATTGACAACGGCGTCAGCTTTAATCATAGCGATATCTCCTCGAAAAATACTGATTTTCTTGTTGATTGCAGAATTGGCACCAAACTTCGGTTTCAAGCCAGAACAATTCTTCCCTGTTTCAGCCCAAGTGGGTAAATGGTTGGCAATCACAACCTCACGAAGATTCACAGATGGAATATTTTCTTCTTTTTCTATCATGTTCACCGCAGGATTAAAAATAATCTCATAGAGTTCTTCTTTTTCTTTCTCTCTCTTATTTCTTCCTTCCTGTTCTTCGGCACAGCAGGCATTCGCAGTAGCATCCTCGACAACGTCTTGTATATCCAAGTCAACATTATCTTCTTCTTCCTCTCCCTCGTTTTCCTTCTCCTGTCTCTCGTAGTACTTCTTCAATCTTTGTACTGCAATCGAATCAACCTTAAATCTTCCTCGTGCAGTCTTGAACTTAACAAAATAGGAATTTGGGTGGTCAATATCCTGAATGATTCCTGGACCAAAATAACGTCCACTGAAAGCTCTGGTGGATCCTTTCTTCATGGTGCTGTCCAAAATCCATACCTTGTCTCCGACTTTGAAATTGGGTTTCGAATGACGTTTGTCATAAAATTTCGTTGCCGTCTTATGTCTCTGGAACCATTTATCATGGGCTTTGTCTCGTATTTCTCCAAGTTGCTGTAAACGTTCAGCATTGTCCTGAAATTGACAAGGGGTGTCCAAAATTGCTTCGTGTAGCATTCTACATCTGAATCCATGCAAAAGTTCAAAAGGGCTGTATCCAGAGGATAAATTAACAGTTAAATTGTGGGCTAACACAATAGATGGCAGCAGTTCGACCCATTTTCCTTGATCTTTATTACACAACGCAGATTTCAGTCTCTGTTCAATGTTTCGGATAGCTATCTCAGCAGTCCCGTTAGCGTAATGAGCTTGAACATTTACAAATCGAATCTTAGCTCCAATCATTGCACACAACTCCTTGAATAGGTTACTTGTAAAACATGGACCTTTGTCTGTGACTAATTCTTTGAAAATACCGTATTTCAAAATTACATTTTCATAAAGAAAACTACTTACAGAAGACGCTGTTATATCTGCTAATGAACCACAGATAGTATACCGAGTAGCTGCATCGACTACGACAATCAAATACTTGTGTCTCAAAATATTACTCGAGGAGTACACCCCTCCAATGTCTACAAAAATGCGATAGAAGGGCGGCACTTGAGGATACGTTTGCAATGTACCATAAGCAGAACCAGGTTTATTTTTGCTGGACTGGCAAATTAAACATTCTTTGCATTTCTGATAGATATATAGTTTCATATTAGGAAAATACACAGATTTCACTAAAAGATCATATGTCTTAGAAAAGCCTCCGTGACTTGAACCAATGGCAGAAGTATGAGCCGCATCAAAAACTTTGTAGCGTAATGAAACAGGTACAGCAACTAAAAATTTCATACCACTAGATGTTTTTTGTTTTCTATACAAGATTCCTTCTTTAACCGTGAAATAAAATGCCTGTCTTTCAATTTTGGGATTTTTCTTTTCCTTGTTTTCTAACCAATCAAAAATATCCTTATAAAACGGGTCCTTCATTTGTTCATCTCTGAGAGAAGGCTCGTCACTTAGCATATTGTTACACTCTGTAACAGTGGAAGAAAATACTCGAGGGTCTTCCTCATTTTGTTGCTCATCAGAAATGTCCCTGGGGGCACGAGAAAAACGTGAAAGTGCATCGGCTTCTATGTTAGATACCCCAGATATGTGTGTCACAGTAAAGTTATACTGTTCAATAAAACTAAGCCACCTAGCAAATTTGCCTACATTTTTCGTCTGCTTCAAAAACAAAAGACTCTTACAATCGGTTTTCAAAAAAAAGTGACGTCCTAGTAAAAAGTAACGAAAGGATCTAAAGGCATATATAATACTCAAAAGTTCAAGTTCGTAGGGATGTCTAGACTTCTCGCTTTTACTTAGGCTACGGCTACAATAAGCAATGGGTGCTAACTCTGGGTCATCTGGAGAGGATATAGGTTGTTTGAGCACGGCAGCCAGACCGCGAGTTGATGCATCACAGAACAAGTATACAGGGTGTTTAGGATTATAATGCATCAAATATGGCGATTTTATGATAAGGTCTTTAATTTTCTCAAAAGCATCTTGTTGTTTTTGTGTCCACTTAAACGGTACATCCTTTCTGAGAAGTGAATTCAAAGGTTCCGCAATTTCAGAAAAATTAGGTAAGAATCGTCTTACAAAGCTAGCTAATCCTAGAAAACTTTTCACATGTTTTTTCGTCTTCGGACGTTCATAATTACTAATGGAGTCAGTTATTTTCTTGGAAATTCGCAAGCCATCGTACGAAATATCGTGTCCCAAAACTGTTAATGAAAAATAAGCCAATTTCGTTTTTTCTGGTGCAAGTTTAAGACCACGTTCTCTAATTCGTTGAAATAACTTCTTGGTGAGGTTGATAACATCCTCAAAAGTATTCCCACCCCAAAAAAAATCATCAAGGTACCCGAAAATTTGTTCAGATTCTAATCCTTCCAATGTCATTTTCACTAATCTGTTTAAACCAGCGGAACTAGTGATAAGGCCTTGGGGAAGTGCTGTAAAACAAAAAGAACCAGCTCCTGGGATTGAAAAGGCAGTGACGTGTTGGTATTCTTCCGCGATTTTCACTTGAAAAAAACCACTGAGCAAGTCCGAGCAGCACAGGTAGCGACACTTACTAAGACGCGAAAGAATGTCTTCTATCGACGGTACAGGAAAACTGTCTGGTGCAATGTGTAAATTGATCGCTCTACAATCCAAACAAAATCTATAAGATCCAGACTTCTTTTTCACGAGAAGAATAGGCGAGTTATAACTCGAGATGCACCTCCTAATAACCTTTTGTTTAAGCAAAGTATCAATCTGTTTTTTAACTTCTTCTCTTAAGTGGAAGGGGATAGGAAACTGATTGGTGTGAACTGGGATGTTATCTAGCATTTTAATTTCATGTACGTAGCCCTTGGCCACTCCAAAATCATCCTCTGACCAAGAAAAACAATCCTTATACTCCTCTATAACAGAATAAAACATTTGCTTCTGATCGTCCGAAAGTTGAGGGTTAATGTCCACACGCTTGACATCAAAACCAGCAGGAAAGTTATCGTTGTCTTGTTTACTGGCTAAACCATGATTTTGAACACTATCTGTATCATTTGGATCATGTGCACCCGGCCTAATGTCAATGGCTTCACCTAAATGAAGATTTTTCTCTAAACACAACTTTTTGTTGGTTGGGTTGACTACTCTAATGACAGGATTAACAGGATCCACTCTAGATTCATTAACAAAAATTTCGGCTTTAGAACAGATTTTTTCATTGGGTTGCAAAACATTTTTAATTCCCACTAAATCATTAATTTTTCGAACAGGTACTGAAACACTGGAATTTGGTGGCAAAGTAACAGATTTCGCCGTTATGAAATACGCTTGCATAAGGTTCGCTGTTTGTTCAGAAACTGTGCCTATAGCATGACTTTCAGGTAAAGCGTGATCAGTAGGCTTCCCAAACCTAACTATGTGAACTACGTGAATATCCTGGTTAATAGTGACATGTTGAGGAAGTAACCAATCATTTCCCAACAAAACAGAAGATGCAAATTTGTCAACAACTCTAAAAGTATGCGTAAATGAATAGCCGTCAATTTTGAACTTCAGCACAGCTAACGTGTTAGTTTCAAGTCCTTTACCCGAGATGCCACGGATAATAGTACGTCTTTTAACAAGTCTAGTGTTCGGAGGAAGGAGCTCTCTAGTGCAAATTGAAATTTGACTCCCAGAGTCCAATAACGCTTTATACTCTTTATTTCCAATAGTAATTTTGATACAAGGCAGAATCCTATCCCTAACAATAGGCGTAGTAATCGTGTGGGTCTTAAAAACAGGTCTCTCACTATTCCCTGAACTATTTCCACTATGTAAAACATTACAATTATTACTTCTCCTGACTTGCGCCATGTTGCACACTAATGCTTTGGCCGGACAGTGTATTTTATTATTCACGTGAGACGTACTATGATTCTGTTTGTGCTTGTTCTGTTCGTTCTTAACCATAACAGAAGTATTCGTCGCAGAGCCCATTCTATCATGCATATTATTATTATTCTCGGCACTTTTACATTTAGAGGAACAAAAAGAAAAAAAAGAGTTACATTTCTGTTGATGAGACGGAATAGAATCTACTGACTGTTGATCACCGCATTCTTTCTCAGCGGATAAGATATCATAATGCAAACGTGCAAGCATTTCTTTTTTTTTCTGTTGTTCTTCGAGAGGAAATGAAACATGAGAATTATCGCGCAATGAAACATCAGCTATCTTAGCGATAAATTCCGGTGTACTAAACTGCAAGACTTGTTCTTTCGAATTAGATTTAATGAGCGTCTTATAATTTACTATTAACTCAGCTGATTGTTCTTGTAATAAAAACTCACATAACGCATCAACAGATGGAAACGATTTGTTGCATGTAAGCTTAAAATACTGAGGCAATAACCCTTCAATAAGGAAATTAATTTGTTGTTGAATAGGCATGGCTTTATCAAAACTAAGTATGAGATCTAGCTTCTCATAAATATATGTCATAATAGGTTCCCCCTCTTTTTGATCTCTAGAACGAATGGTGTGTTCCGTCACCTTCTTAACTACAAAACCACCAAATAATGTGATCATTCGTCTCTTTATGTCTACATACGACAAGTTCACAAATTCGTCTGTCCTAGTTAAAGCTAGAAACCACGCTAAGGCTCCGTCCCTTAACAGATATGGAAGCAAATGACGCTTCTTTACTGCATTGAACTCATAAATGACGCAGTAAGATTCGAAATACTCAAAAAAACGAATGACGTCTTCCCCATACTTGCCGTGAAAAAATGTGGGGCGCACAATAGAACCTAGAGACGTAAGTCGAGTTTGTGCCATAATGCTAGTATTCACCATTTTCTCTAAATATCTCTAAATAATATAACTAAAAGCACACAAAACAAAATAACACAACAAATTGAGAGGGTGGAGGGAGGGTGGCAAAACAAATAGAATTTCATCAAATTCTAACGGTGGGCGGCAAACAAACTAATGCAAAATAAATCGAGGGTCGCAGATATGTGTGCATCCACACAAGTTAAAACCACATCTCCGCCATGTGCAGTCGCCCCTTGTCGGTCTGAGAGCTCAGATGATGTGTTAATAATTGACGTGTTTGGGGATGTCAGATCCGACAAGTTGCGCCCAGGATTTCGTAAATATAAAACTTAACAAAACATGAGGTACGGGATCCAACCTGGGTTGCATTTAAATGAAATCCAACACGTACAAAAGAAACAGACTGTGATGTTAAAGGGGATGAAAAGGGGTAAGAAGGGAGTAACTTTCGGGATAGGTTAATCTACTCGCACTTACTTGCAGGTCTGATCGTTGTCCTTTCGACGAATCCTCCAATAGGCTGATGTCCATCCATCTCTCTGCTTAACTGGCCGTTCATCCAAGTAACCAAGGTTAAGGGTCGGCGAAACCCGAACTGAGAAACCAACTTTGCGAAGACCGCTATTTTAGATAAACTTAAAATTTCTTCTTAAAAAGTAATACATCGTTGCTGTATCAAAGGTGCTCTCTAAGACAGAGCAAGGCTATCAATCGTAAATTTCAAAATGAAGCTCGCGATATACATTCTAACTCGTCCCTCGCTCCATGTCGACTGTCCTTTCCAATAGTTTCTCAATCGATTTTGTATGGCGTTCTTTCCGGGTTCATGTCCTGGGTTATTCACTCTGATTTGCGTCTCGATGAAAAAAGTGCATGCTCGTAGATTAACCAAGGTAAGGTGATGATAGGAATGCTGACGGGGAAGCAATCTGTTATTTTATTAATTAAGAAATTACAAACGTAAGAAGTAAATGACAGACAGCAAAGGCAAATGAACTTAGAAAAAAAAGTCGAAAGGTGATTTAATTTGAAACGAATGATAATTCTTTTGACTGAAATGTTCTTTTAAAATAAAATGTCCCATTGTTCAAAATAAGAAACTTTTCCATATGTCCAAATACACATATCTTCACAATATTGTTCAGGAGACCAATCGTTATGCTGCTCAGCATCATGTACATAATTTCAATGCACAGTCGTGAGTTACATGTAGTGTTACGAGTTATGTTATTATCCGGTTATCATTTGCTCCCTTCAAGAAGGCTTTATTGGAAAAATGAACCAGATGTGCACGTTTCGATTGTGTCGGATGCTCTACGCAGAAACCGGTTTGACGAACTCCTGAAGTACTTACATTTGGCTGATAATGACAAAATAGACGATGATAGATTGTATAAAGTTCGACCTTTGTTTGACATGCTGAATTCTTCTTTCAAAGTAGTGGAGCACGGTATTTCTGTCAGTATTGATGAGAGCATAATTCCATATTACGGAAAACATGGATGTAAGCAATTTGTTAGAGGGAAACCAATACGTTTTGGTTTCAAGCTTTGGGTAGCGGCAGATTCTTTAGGATACATTTTTCATGTTGAACCTTATGCTGTAAAATCCACAAGAATCCCAGAAACAGGTTTTGTACTTCAAGAAGATGTTGTGCTTGGATTAGTAGATCATGCTAACTTTCAACCTGGTACAAAACTCTATTTCGACAACTTCTTCACCTCAGTTCCATTACTCCAGGAACTTAGTTCCAGAGGTTTAGGTGGAGCTGGAACGTTACGGGAAAACAGGTGTTCCCGAAACATGAGCTTACCAGAAAGAAAGGTGATGAAAAAGAAACAACGTTTTGAGGTCGCTACAAGCTCATGAGGTCACCTTTTGTGTGTGCGTCGGAACGACAACAACCTGTTACGGTTCTGACAAACTGTGATCCCATTGAACCTAGAAAGTCATCAACACGATACTCACGTGTCGGAAAGAAAAACATCAGTGATCAGATACCAGGATCTATTGCCCAATGTAATTCAAATATGGGTGGAATGGATTTGTCAGACCAGTATCTGTCAAACTATCGCTTGATAATTCGTACAAAGAAATGGTGGTGCCCATTTTTTGCTTGGACTGTGGAGGTATCATGTGTTCAAGGTTGATTGCTTTACAGAAAGTTTGGCCACGACATACCACTGCTAGATTTTCAACGTCAAAGTACAGTGTTCATATAGAAACCATTTGACACACCACCAGCACGCCCTGGTGTTCGCCCTGCTTTTGAATTTTCCCCCGCCATAGATGACATAAGATTGGATAGAATTGATCACAAGATAAAGGCAGGAACATCTAAATAAGGCGCTGTAGAGGGTGTTTCCATCACATCAAGTACATATGTATAAAGTGTGACTCGCCTTTGCATCCGGATGAATGCTTCAATGTTTTCCACGAAAACTAAGGAACTAAAACGTAGACCTGTGTCATGAACATTGAACAATGAAACCTACAAATTACTTTTTAAATTACATGTAATAATTGTGTTCCCAGAATGTTTCTTTCTAAGTAACTGTAACATTACATAAAAATATTGCCATTTTTGACTACGTATGTTCCCGTTGGCAACTTAAGTTGCCAGCTCAGAAAACAAAGAAAATATAAAAAAATCAAAATAATTGTAATGTCCCTTTTCAGAGTACAAATAAGATTAGGTTAACGAAAAAAAATATTTTCAAAATAGCACTGTGGACTTATGGGCACTAATAAGTTATTTGCTTAGGGAATATATTGTGCAGTGGAAGTGCAGAAGGTAAAGATTGTGAAGAATGAGGTAACAATTGAGTGTGGTGTAGTAAATTGGGCTGTTGTGTATAGTTTTTCTTTAACGAATTATGAGACGCTTGGTAGCTAAATTCATTTAAGAGGAATGATAATGCGCGCTTGGGATGAACTGCCGGAGACAACTGCACATTTTTCCTCTCCTATTTGAGATCCTGAGCCTTTTTTAAATCATGGAGTAGATGGTGCAGCTAAGGTACTTCTTGAAAAGATTCAGCAGCTTTCTTATGATAACAATAACCTTGCAATTGTAAGTATAGGAAATAATTTTCTATTCTTCCGAGGCCGAGTTTTGAGTTCGTTGTAATCAATGTTACTAAATTTCTTTTGGTTTTGAATTGTAGTACCAAATCGAGGACTACACCTTTCAAATACATAGGTAATATTTCTTCTTTGTTTTCGGGGCTCAATGCAAGGAGAAAGGCTAAATGACCAAGTAACATAAAAACTGTTGCGTTTCATCTAGTTATTTGGTGAATGCTATCAGGTATTGGGGATCTACTTCAACAATATTATTTAGCTTTCTCTATACGTTTTCTATTCTGATCGTGTTGCAATCATAAGTAGGTGGCAGCCTCGAGCGAATCAATTTCCGTTAAGAAGTGTTATGGGAGTGTTACTAATATCCAGATAATATCTTTATACAATTGTCCCTTATTATCACTAACGTTAATACATTGCATGTTTGTTAGAAGAAAAACGTTTCTAAGCCAGTTTCTGTTAATAAAAATTTGGTTCCATCGTAAACTCCAGAAAATTGTCTGTCGGATAGAAGGTGAATTTTCTACTATGTACTCTTTGTCAGAAAAGTACCTGAACATCTCTTTTATGCGTCTGGCATTCCTACTCTCTAACCGTGGAGAATATGAGAATTAAATCAATTAAATGTATAGTCAAGGCTAAGAAGAAAAAACTAATTTGAACAAGACAGTGAAGATGAGAACAAACTGAGAATACGAATAGTGTAAACAAGGTGCAAACAAGGACGGCGCCAAAGAGAAATCCGGAAATAACAGGTAAACGAAGGAAAAAGAGTTACAAATTGTCGAAGTGGCCACATAAAATACAAATGCGTTCAAATATGCCAACAACTAAACACTTACCAAGCAGCAATCTGTGTCTAGTGGTTAACACGATAGGTTAGAAAACCAAAGCACTTCAGTTAGAATTAACTCCCAAGAATATTTATTTTTTCTTAATAATACATACAACACATCAGAGGTTGTAAAAGAGCGTATCACCATTTAATATGTTAAGTGAAAACGATGAAAAAAGTCCAGTCACATTTATCAGAGAAATGAAATAATGAAAACAAGGAAGCAGGTATATCCAATCATGAGTATAAACTAATAAGGCCGGTGGTCGAAAAAAATTTTTCCCCAATTTCGCACATGGGAGTCATTACAATAGTCAAATTTCTTCAGAAACGTCAATATTGCAGAGGCCTTCATGTCAGAAATGCTGCAAAGTTTCTATGCAATTTTGCCTATTATCACACTCTGAGACGTAAACCACCCTCAGCTCGTAAGTTTTTCTCTCTTTCCTGCTCTCTGTATATACGTGTATACAGATATTGAAAAACAGAGATAGAGAGAAATGCTCCCGGAACTGAGCATGAGATGCATCCTTCAAATTGATGAGATTACAAATAGACGCTTTCATAATAAGAATGCCTAATACTAACAGCTATAAAACATCAAACTCATTACTGCAAGCATCCGTTCACGTAAAGTGCCAAGATCCGAACCACGTGCCACTCATATCCCGAATGCCAAACATTTTGATTCACACAACTCCCTCCTCCCCAAAAGTGCTCTGTGTAAGGAATCACAAGCTTATTGATGAGAAACCTTATTGAGACGATAACGTTAACCAATATAAGTACACTCTAACAGATTCCTATTCTGTTAGAGTTAGTGCTTTGCCTTACTTCTATGAAAATTGAAAGTGCTCGAAAGTTATGCTTCCCATCTAAAATACCAAATCAAGCTTCTGAGTCCAATCCAGTATTTGAATGATCGCATACATTTTTCTACCATTCTTCCTCACATCGTAAATTACGGCTCAGACTCATTACGAAACGATTTCAGGAGCGTCGCCTCTACTGAAACCCCACCTACATCTACTTCTCCTCTACTTCTGGACACGGTGGACATTGAACGCAGCTTCGTTACCTGCTTTCCATCTCTAGTCTTCTCACTTTATCTCAAAACTCTTGTAGCTGACCACCCCGACCATTTTGACGCTTCTGCCTATTCTTCCGATCATCTTCCCAATCACATTTCGCCCATATATGCTCAATTGTAAATGGTTAATACTAACAGACTTTCACTCGTCTTCATCACTGTCTAGAGTAGCCCCTGGACAAGAAGATAACCAGCATTTATGTGTTTAACAACTTGCCCTGTAAAGTGCACTTCACTGTCATCTTTTCCTGCCCTAATGAATATGATCACAATATCGTAATATCCAAATGGAGTTCCCAATAGACTGAAATAAAGATGTAATCTAATAAAGTGCTATCTATTAAATGATGTTCCAGATTTCCTACTCATCTCATAGACCAGCACCAATCATCTTTCTGCAACAGTATTCTCACCTCAAGGAGGGTATAAATCTCGAAAGGGAGCTCGCTTTCTGCTAGGAAAAAAAATTACAGGCATCTCCTTCTGGATCGATGGTGATATCGACCGTATCAACTGTGACGTACCAAACGTCGGAACAGTTGCATTTTGTTAAAAACTTACCCACTTTCTGGTCGAAGAAGCTCAAAACTGTGTGTAACCGCTGAGAAACACATGAAGCCCAGCTCAACTGATATCAACGCAGTTGGCAAGCATCTTCAGGCATACCTAGAAAACTATCCGAACGGGTAGTCTGTAAATACCTTACCTCAATTTATCTCCGGCAACTTAACAAGCTTGAGAAATGTATCACACTTGCTTCCAAAGGTCCTTGCGCATTAAGTGAATCATCCTCTTCATTTAATGAACTCATGGACACGGACTTTCTGCGGCTCAAGGAACCTCATAAGCCACAGATTTATGACTTCCTTCTAAAGAACTATGCCGCTACGTTTCAGGGTCTTCTCAACACCAAATACGGATTTTCAACTATCTTCTTGAACTAACATGAAATAACTCATCCATACCAAGAATAGTATCGTTAGCCGCTCCCCAGATTCGAATCTAGCTTCTACCATACGTAACACATATTCTTATGAAATATTCTTATCATCTGCAGATCTCAAGAAACATTGGCGAACAAGTGAAACAACGTCCGCCTCCTCGTAAACCGCCGGTACTTTCTTCTGTTAAACAAGGTGTGGACCCGTAATTCCGTGAAAAGGTAGAATTACAAGTGAAGGGACATTCATTATTAAAGTGCATCCGTACTAAGACCGCTAATGTGTCTACTGGTATGGTGCGGTTTCTTACAAATTCCCAAGACGCCATAGACAATCTTCTTACCAATGGTGCGAACACCTATTTAAAACGACATAGAGTAGAAACCTCTCGTTCCTCGCCTCCTATGAGTGTTGGATGAGAGCGCTGCCAGTTGTATATTTCACACTCAATTTCTGAGTGTAAAAATCAATTAACACTGCGTTGGTCGCGCCCTCCACCTTTACGTGAGTGGTCGCGCGTTCTACTATTGTAGAACATCAGTATTTTTCTATAGCAATATGATTTTTAGCGATATTCGGTCTTGGGTATGTTAGTTATAGTATTATACACTTTTTAAAATATTTTAAAATTATTTTGTTTGATTAATACAAGAACATTGACAAAAATAAACATTTGGTATATCGTATTTAATATATGACAATGTTGAACTGAAAATCGAGCAAGTGTTTCGGTATGAGTGTTCATATAACGGCATAAATCTTTTTTATTATACATCGTACAGGTAGAACGATTTGATGTACTCTTTTTGAGTGACTGCCTACTCCAAGCAATCGTCACACACGCTTTTCTCCTGGTCTGGACAAACAAATCTCTGGCATTTTCCAAACGTTTTTACTTGTTGACTTGTTGCAAGAATGGCAACAAAGGTCACATTATCCAAACCCAGAATCTCCGTCTTGTGGTAATGGAACACCTTCATTGAAGCCAACCAGAAGTCTTCCTCTACGTCGAAGCTCGTTTGGCAAGGATTCCACGGCTAAACGTTGGCTTATTGCTGGTTTTATAAACCTAGATCGAAACCTAGATCATGGGGAAAATTCTTTCGTCTGACATTCTCATTATTCTTATTTGCTCTAAATATATTAAGAGCATTAACATCAGCTACGTTTTTTCCTCAATTCATCATCAATTAGGCGTAAAAAAAGATGCCTTGCAGGCAAAACCTATGAAAAGCTGGTGTTATATTGAAATTGCGAGTTCCTGGGTTTCTTGGCATTATGTGATCTACATACCAGCGAGAAGGTTCTACGCTCTTCTCACTACCGATATAAAACGCACGAGTATCGAGAGAAGGTTTTGCAGCAAGATCCATGACTTCAATACTGGCTTGTACTGGTATGTTTTCTTGTACGCGCCTTCGGCGTGGGAGACCCGGCGGGAGCTCATGTGGTTCGGATTCCACGTTAATCAGTAGGTCCACGTCTCATATAGCCTCGCTGCTGAACGGGACGCTAAACTAGAATCAACTCAACTACTGGTATGTTTTCTTCTTCTTCTTCCGGTATACTGCTCGTACATCTTCGGTATCACTGCACCCAACTTTTTCTTCATCAAAATCTTCCTCGAGCCCCTACATGTCTTCAATCCTTTCACAGTCACTTTCTGCCTGTACTAACTAAAGACGCACTTGCTCTCTGTCATACACTGACATTTCATATATTACAAACACGTATTCTACAAAAATTACGTGAAAATGTAAAACGAAATAAATCACTAATACGAAACAAACTTGTACGCCAATAGTCGCGCGATCTACAATAGTAGAACACTTATGAAATCATGGAACAAATCTGAGCAGGTGCAAGAACAAGCGCTGAAAATTGACTCGAATGTACAGAAGGTTTTCGGAGAAAGGTACATAACCGCATAAGGTCGAGCGTGTTGCCAATTGCTCAGGATTCTAAAAATAAAACACCTGTTCTACAATAGTAGAACGCGCGACCACTGCAGTGTTAAAGGTCGACTCTTGTACCGCACCAAAGGCCTGTACGAATCTCCACAAAACTCTTAAATGCTCGACTTGTAACACGCAGCTTCCCACCTGCAGCTATAGGTGTAAAGCAAAGCCGGGAGCAAAATCTCTCAAATCTGAACTCATTGTACCTATTCGTCGGCACGAATCGCCAGACAATAAACCTGCTCCAGCTTCAGCTTCTCAACCTGTCACGATAAATCAATTTCTCTCATTTCTTACAGTCTCTTTACAAAATATCCATCCGTTTCTCAGACAACATATCTTTCAGCAAATTCATCTCGCTGCTAAGAGCATCTTCAACATTAATTTCATTGGTACATACTCTGGCAACTATGTTCATTTTCACTCAACTCTCTATGAAACTGCCGTTTAAAACCTTGCGACTCCACTGTTCATCACACCGATTATGGCCATTAAGTTATTCTTTCTAATTATTTCCTTTTTATCTAAACACAAACTCTTGTTTGAACAACTACTTTCGGAGGAACACATGAATGTCTTCTATCTGAATGAAACCCATCTTACTTCTCTGCAAAGTATCCTCATGCTATATACTCCATCACGACTGCCTTATGCCATGTCATCGTGCCATCGGGGGTGTAGCTATTGGATTTTCTCCTTCAATTTCCCATAGACTCCATAGCTCTGGGATTAAATCTTTGACAGAACACCTGCTAACTACTTTATATTTTCAACAATGTCATGTAACAATGGCCATCATATACATCCCATGCCTTTGGACATCCCATTCCATTGCAAATCTTTCGGTTTATTTCAAATTCCTTTCGCAGGTATGTTAAAATGTTGGACATTAACTTCCACCGCCGCTCCGACAGACACACACATGGAGCACATAATCTAAACTCCTACTATTGGTCTTATCCATAACCTCTCAAAATCTACCAGACTAAGCCGTAACGCTACACCTGACGTCGTTATTACACAATCCAACTTACCATCTCAGATACAAGTGGACGTATAGAGACCAATATATATAAAATTTATGCCTATAAAATTTACCATTACTTCACACGGCCTGAACCATCCAGTTCTTCCTGCCATGCTTCCCAGATCTTTCCTCTTTACGATAGAAACATTGGACGAACTACCGTAATTATCTTACCAGCTACTTAGAAAAAAATATCGCTCCCACCACCGAATAAGATTTATACATCACTCTTCATAAGATCACTCACAGCATCAAAAAAGCATCCTCTAAATATATACCGCACACACATCTTCATCCATAAAAACGTATCTTACCGCCTGAATACTTGCCTTTGATTCGTCGCTTGC
Organism: Thermobia domestica; assembly: GCF_964235325.1. Lineage (NCBI taxonomy): Eukaryota > Metazoa > Arthropoda > Insecta > Zygentoma > Lepismatidae > Thermobia > Thermobia domestica. Next base: position 97,978,511 of record NC_137457.1, read on the forward strand.
GACAATTCTAAAGGAACTACAAACGCACCGGAAATTTGGAATCGCTTCGCTTATCTCTTCAATACCAACAAACTGTGAATAATTACATTGTAGCATACAAGAAACGAACCCGGATCAAAACATGTAACAACTTATCAAAAAATAGGCAGCCCACAAAATTCTGAAAGCGATCTAATCAACTTATTGGTAAATCTTCTACCACTCCATAACCGTTAATTGTAAATGACAATTCTATCCATACAGATCCTGAGAAAAAAAATGCGGTTTTGCACATTATCTTCAGGATATCTTCACTCCTCTCTCCCCCGACACATTGAATTATCTCCATCCTTCCGATCATCTTATTCGTCATACATCTGCCTTAAAATCAAATCCCGATCACACTCTTCCACCCACGTCACCGCTGACGGTATTCATCATAGTCACTGAAATTCATAATACCATTTTTCGTAAAAGCAATACCGCTCCTGGTATTGACACTATCACCTATCGCCAGATTAACGAGGGTCTCTATGTTCTGCTCTACTTACGCCCTTGATTTTCACATGTTTTCTCAGTACAGGAGTTGTTCCTGCCGACCGGAAAACTTATGATACCTTACTGTTTCTAAACCCCGGTAGGCCAGCAACCTGTGTTTCATACTACCGCCCTATAAAACTTACTCTAGTTTCAGTTAAATCCTTGAAATAATATAAGTTTCAAGTCTTCATATCCATCCCACTACTCACGCCTCCATCCCTATTCATCAAGTAGGCTTTAGACCACCTTTAACTACTAATGATCAATTTCTTCTCCTCACAGCACATATCACTAACTAATACAGCCTCTTGAAACCTTTTTCTCTTGTGCTTTTTTATTTAGAAAAAGCATTCGACAAAGTGGACATGTCGGACTCTTGTATAAACTCCTCACAGCACATATCACTAACTAATACAGCCTCTTGAAACCTTTTTCTCTTGTGCTTTTTTATTTAGAAAAAGCATTCGACAAAGTGGACATGTCGGACTCTTGTATAAACTCTTGTCATTCCACCTCCATATTGTTATATTAGCTAGGGGCGCGGTGGTTCAGTGGTAGAGTGTTCACCTCCGGTGCTTGTGGTACCTGGTTCAATCCCAGCTCGCGTCGTGTGGACTCTGTGGTGGAGAAAAACGTGCTCGTGGGTTTTCTCAGTGTTCCCCAGTGTACTCCTATTTTCTTCATTCCACCATTTCATTCATCTCTCATCATCACCGTCTCCTTTAGCCTAACCGGCATCATCGTGGGATGGAAATTTAAAGATTTCATTTCATTTCATGTTATATTCACTTCATCTTTCACTTCCTTTCCTGCCACATAACACCATTAACAACAATCTCTCAAATCTTGTCATCATTCGTTCAGGCGTTCCACAAGGTTCCGCACTCTTCCCTTTACTCTATCTAATGTACATGGTTGACTTCTATCGCCTTCAATTAAATATCAGTCTTCTACTCCAATACGCTGACAACACGGTATTCCTAGCCAGTGGAAACCCCATTCATCAGATTTATTATACTTTCCAATAATCCATAAAATGTTTTTCACCTGTTGTCAATATTGGCTTCTCAAAATCAATTCAGAGAAGACATAGGCAATTGTGTTTCTTCCTTCACGCACACGCAGCCACATCCATCGTAATCTTACAAGCCTCTGCCTCTAGACAAATTATTCATCTATTTCCGCAAGTAAAACAGCGACATATCTCGGCTTATACTTCCATTTACAGCTGAAATGGAATGCCGATAATAAACACATTAGAGCCAAAGCCACACACCGGTTCAACCTACTCCACACGTACCATAGGTACCACTTGAGGTATTCTAGCTAATACCCTTTTAAACACATACAAAGTCTTCTTGGGTCCAGTCCTGACGTATGGGTATACAGCTTGGGTCAATGCCTCGATTTCTATTTCCAAACGTTTGCTCATTTTAGAACGCCATGCCCTACGTCTTACTTAACGTATCAGGCTTCCTAGTCTACCATAGATCTGTATGCTCGGACCCACTCCGCCAACCTTCTGTAACACCTCGAAGATTTTCATCTCGGCTATATTACGAAGCGATTTCAGAATCACCATCCTATGCTTTTCGACACAATGCATCGTGCTGCCACAATTCCTCAGTACTCTTACGCCATACAATATTATCTATATTATTCATACTCTATCATTTCTCTCTCCCAACCAACAGTCCCTTCCTACCAACCATCGAAGATTTGAACTCACCTCACATACTTCCATCATATATCGCACAGTCTGTGATATATCCTTCCGTTCTATCAGGGCTCTCCATTATATCCAGAGCACCCCTGGATAAGAAGAAAACCTGTATAAGTCTGACTAACATTTCCCTCCTGCTGTGTCGTCAATAGCACCTCACACTCATCTCATCATATGCTTACTCCATTATTCTCATTTTCTATATTATAGCTCACAAATGCTCTGTATCTTAATTTGTATCGTAATAGTTGTATTGAAATCCTTTCTCACTTTCCGTTAATAATGATTATCGCCAAAATGCCGCAATGACGATTTTTTGGATTTATTGACATAAAGATAAATAAATAGACAACACCTTCTATTTACCAACTACATGTACCGTAACGTCCCCATCCTCCGTCACTCTCTCATCCCGAAAAAAAGGGAGTAACACTTTGGGTGCCAGGTAGCTTCGGCTAGCAAAAAAAAAAAAAGCAATTTGTTAAATAATAATGAACTCAGAGGTGTTATCGCACTGTTCTTTTTTGCTTGTTCTCGCAATATTTAAGTGTGTTAGAAGGGACAATGCCAGCTTAAAAATACTTTTCAAGCTTATGGTAAGCGAAGCAAGAAGTAGATTCTTACAAAAGCAAGTGCAAACGTTACAGCTGCCATTTTGATATTGTGAGTATGGTTAAAACAACATGTCTTATATTGTTAGAACAGGCTCTAAAATATTTTGATCGTCTCAACAACCATTCTATATGGTACTTCCAAATATATAGCAGCTCTATAGTTGCAAGCACAATAATTGGCATAATTGTTAATATCATAATTATGTCTAGGAAAATCATGATTTTCATTGACACAGCTAGAGTTTATTGACAATATAATATTGTACTCCAAGTGATAATTCTTGCTGGTGCTATATTAACAATACTGTGTAGTTGGATATACGGTTGTATAATTATGGTTGAATATAACAATACCGTTTTTAGTGTGTATCTCGTTGTATAAAAGAACAATAATTCTATCGCATTATTGTTACGCGAATTATTCATATCACAAGTAAATAATCCTGTTTGAATAATAATTAAGTTCTTAAACAATTTGCGACTTTTCGTTGATATGCAGGGTGTTTTCATGAACACCGGAAAAATTAAGTAAGAATTTTAGTCAGAACAATATATATAAACAATTATCAGAATCTACTGAACTGATTTCAAAAATTATTTCGTTGTAATAAAATATATACAATGCAAAAGTGATTCAAATATATGGTGCCTCCGCAGAAGGGGACCATATATCTTGAACGTTTCCATATCCTCAGTAAATTTAGATCATGGCTTATCTGTGGAAGAGTTGAGACAATTGCAACGCTACTTGACCAATTACTAAATTACCATATACAACAGCCTCTCCAGAGAGAATATTCTGTATGAGGAACAAAATTCGTATCAATTTAATGTGTATAAATTCTCATTATGACATCTTCACGTCATTAACGTCCGTTTCTACCAACTACTATTGTGTTTCATGCCACAAAAACTTTTATCATCGCACTGCAAACGTCAAGAACTGTTCGACTATGTGCGGGAAATGTTTGCAGAATCTACCATGCAGTACGACCAATATGCATAAGCAGTCACCAGAATCCAATAAATACAGTGTGTCGTAAATACTTTTCATGGTCACACCAATGTAGCACGATGCTTGGTACGACTCAATTAAAGCCTGAAGTTGCATCTATGTTACATACCAAAAGCCCAATTTATTGGTGGCACAACAAGTATAATACAACTGTATTCAAGATGAAGATATAGAACATCACTTTGGCGAGTGCGTCTAATTTAGTATTTCGACGAAATTTCTTAAAACCAAATACTATTAGAGCTCTTCCTGCACGAGGATACCGTCACAGAAATAATCAGTCATTGATTGCATTGCAGTGGATTGCCTACTTGGAAGAAAGGTGGGGGGGTTGTACATGCAGCAGAAAGAAATGAAATTTTTGTTGCTTCTTTTCCTCTGGACGGTAACTATAAACACCCCGACACTGAAAAAGAATATGTGTATGAGCTCGAGGATGAACATTGGATGCCTGACCTTCTTGTGTCCCTACAGGCCGTAAATAGGCCATTTATGAAAATTCCGAAGCGACTACGGACTATCGCAACGACAGGCCACAGCGTAAAATGAAATTATTTCGCTCCATGGGATTTAAAGTACATGAAATGTGGGAATGTTGATTTCCTCAAGTCTTAAATCCAATCCAGCACTGGCCTCTTGTTTACGCACACATCCTTATACTAATAAGACACCATTAATCCAAGATAGATCATTCATAGTGGTCGTGATAATGCCTTTAAATTGTAACACGTCGGAGATGAAAATGAAGGCGAAGACATTCGATATTTGGATATTGTTCTTTGTATTGGTATATAAAAAAATGTGGACGATATTCAATAGGGCACCCACGAAATTATTTACAGAGAGATTCAGAAATACCTGACGTTCAAGGTGTGAAAGGCTTAATCAAGTTAAAGGTCTTGATTAGCAGAAATGTCATCCAACCAGTGCTTCCATTTTGTTGAAATAAAGACGTTGTTCGTCCCACTTTGTGCTGCTTCTGCCACAGCATTAAATCAAGGTTTTAGATGTATGCATTCCGACAGTGATCGAGGTCTGACGGGAACATGAGTGTTCTATTAAATGCAAAAGGCCATCAAACTTGAGTATCAATTAGTAGAAATCTGCGAAATTTGGAATTACGGCATCACAAAATACGGTCATAAAAACAAGATGCCAGATTATCAGCGCATATATCGATACATTTTTGAAATCCAAGCTGGAAGCTTCAGGATGGCCGGCCAGTTGCGTTACCGAAGAAGAAAAGCATCAGTATACTCAAATGGTACAACAACGTGAAGCTATAACCTTGGATGCAGCAAATATAGTAATAAATTCTGCGCGTCGTATTGCAAAACTCTGTTTGAATGCGTTTTCGGGGCGACTCGCCGTAAGGGACAATTTCACTAAAACGACCATCTTTAATGACCCCAAGGAATAGTATCAAAAATTAACTGCTCCAGATATATAAGTCAACCAAATGTTACGTGTCAATGATTCGTTCTTATATCTTTACTGGCAGTATGAAGATGACGTTCCAGTGCAAAAACACAATGCCAATGTTGTCTCCGGCGCATTTACGGCGCCTAGAACTCTAAAAATATATAGAACTGCTGCAAGAAAGAGTGCTATATTTTGGTAGAAATTCTGTGTTTTAAGAAGCAACCATCAGAGCCCACAACAAAAACCAGAAGTATTTCTTGGTTCAATGTCAAATGAACTGGATTCAATTGGACCAAAAGCATACATTAAAAAATTCGTGTCTCTCGGGCCAAAACAGTATGCTTAGATACGATATCGACACGAAGTCAACCTATTCTGCATCCAAAATTTATTGATTCACGCTAAATTATATAGCAAGCCAAAGCCTAAATTTCAATAGTTTGGAGCAGATGGTCGTCAATCAGTCCTGTAAAAAAATATCCATTAGCACGTGACAAAAAATTTACAGAATCATAATATTGTCAAGAAGCATGAAGAAAAGAAGTACAATCTCAACCATAAAAAACGCCGACTAATACACTATACATACGAGACATTGCCCTATGGTTATAAGAAAGTGAAAATGGAACAATAGCCATATTTTCCTTTTTCTTTCCCAATCACACTAACCCCCCCCCCAAAAAAAAAGACGGGCCAAAGAGAAAGAAACAAAGAGTCAACCGTAACACAAGAACTCCTAATGATGCTTCAGTATACATGAGTTTCTTCTCCCTTCTGATGCTTCAGCGGAGACAGACTCATGTGCAGAAAATGACATCACATTTACATCTCGCAGAAACCCGTAGAGAAAACGAATTCAGGTACGAAAACTCTTAATGATTTTGTCAAATGTTTAATGCTCATTTGTTTCTCTTTTCTTACATCTCTCTCCCTCTCTCTTGATCAAGTTAGTTTATGCCCTTGTTAGATGTGAAAACTAGTTTCCTTCTTTCTGAGGAAAAAATAAAAAAAAAATACCACGTATATTCATGTTTTATTTTCTCTTAACAAAATTTGTACCTGTCAGATGTGAAATCAAGAAACGCCTTTCTTTATAGATTGTTTCAAGATTTGAAATCAAGAAAAATATAGATTGTTTGAAAAAGTAAATCTGTACTTTATTTCACATCTTAAAGTAAACTTCTGTACCACGATTTCAGTTTACTTTTCTGAATAAGTTTCCAGGTAAAATAAAATTTCTGAAATTGTTGCTTTGCGAAAGAAAATCGAAAAAATTCGTTTCACAAAAATTCAGTTTCATAGCATTTAAAAAAAAAACGTTTCGTGTAGGTAACGAAATTCTCTTTCAGAATTGCTTTTTTTAAAAAAGTATTGTTTACGAAACCAAATTCTGTTTCAGAAAAATTTTAACAAAGTTTTGTGTTCGAACCTAATTCTGTTTCAGGAAAATTTTGGAAAGTTTTGTGACGAAATAAAATTGTTCCATAGAGAAATAACAGAAGTGTTCTGTACAAATCAAAATTATGTCTCAGAAAAAAATGAAAAAGTTTTCTGTACGTAACAAAATTCAGTTTTCGTTACGAAGCTGCTCCGAGTAAATAAATCGATTCATTCTGATAAAATATAATGTAGTGTTGGCAACACTGACAAATAGCGCTACAATTTTTACGATTCATTATTGTAGTATCGCTAAGATGCTTAGTTACGGAGAACAATATCAACACAATTAGACTCGAACCAACAATCAAGCATTCGTAAAGGTCTGATACATCTTTAAATACAGCCAACTAAACAATGAGATTATGTTTATGTCATTGTTGTTAGTTTAAATGGCAACGCTTAGCACTACATTATGAGTAAGAATGTTTTTTTTTCAAGGTCAAAGTCGTACAGGAAACAAAAGTAAATAGTAAAAGATGATAATACAGACCTAAAAAGTTCCTATTCTCTATGAAACTTAAACCTATTGTAAAAACTGCTCTCGCCTAAAACGTTTCAATAAGTACAGTGGTTCAGTGGTAAAGCGATTACTTCTGATATGTGTGGTCCGTGGTTAAATCCGCAAAAAAACTTTATGTTGTTTTCTCTCACTTTCTCAATCCATAATTTCTCATCATCATCGTTTCCTTTAGCCTCGAGGGGGACGTTAATCTCAAATTATCCGGAAACTAGCACCAAAATCGAACTCAGGACCATATTAGGAAAAATGCAATGTATATAACATAGTATCAATATTAAGGGGAGAGAGCGATATAAATCCCGAGGTCCTACATTAATCTAAAATTAGTAATTTTGAACAATACGCATTTAATATATCCATGTTCATGCCTGAGGTCTGTAACAAAGAATGAAATACATATACATATGCATATCAAATCTAGCAGAATGATGTCAAGTACTCCTCATCTCTGGCTCATCAAAGTCCATATAATCATATAACGTAATAAGGTCGCATCATAGGAGTGATCAATCACCTCCAAAATCAATCATTGTTACTCATGAAAGGGAACGACAAGAAATTATTAATACACATACACCCTGTACTCCAACAAAAGTAAGGAATAACGATAATAATTTCCAAATGTTATGTCCATAAAGGGAGCGAAATAGACCCTCTAAGTGGGAATTCCTCATAAATGTGGCCAGTGTTGCCAGACACGACAAGCAAAATTACACACACCTTCCATGCAAATTGCACAATTTTACATAGAAGCTGTAAGACAGTGCATACAGCATTACACAATACATAAACACCTATCTATATGTATATTATGTCTAATGACGTACATATCTATACGTACACTCATTTCCAAAATGATTGTCGCATATCTATAACAGGCTTGTTGAGCAAATATATTTGGATAATGATATCGCAAGGTACATTTAACACTCTTACTATGTGTATAATCGGCAGACAGGTATGTGGTAAATTTCATGTTAAAAGATCTGTAAATAAGAACAATATAACGAAAAAACTTTTCTTGTCCATTTAGCAACATTTTGATGTACTCATTTTAATTTTCGTATTTATATTTTGGGGGGCGCGGTGGCTCAGTGGTAGAGCGTTCACCTCTGGTGCTTGGGGTCCCGGGTTCGATCCCAGCCTCCGCCAAGTGAACTTTGTGGTGGACAAACACCGTGCTCGTGGGTTTTCTCGGGGTTCTCCCGTTTCCTCCCACTTGCTTCATTCCTCCATTTCACTCATCTCTCATAATCACCGTCTCCTTTAGCCTAACCGGCATAATCGTGGGACGTAAAACTCAGAGATTTTCCTATTTATATTTTTTCTATGAAATTTAGCACAAACATACATGTCCCGATTATACACATAGTAACAGTACTAGAAGTGCCTTGCGAGTTTATTACCCAATTATATTCGCACAACACGACCGTTATAGATATGCGACAATCATTTTGAACATGAGTGTACATTGACCAGCCATTGTTCAAGGATTCAGCGTTTGATTTACTATTATTATTATTATTATTATTATTATTATTATTGTTATTATTATTATTATTATTATTGTTATTATTATTATTATTATTATTATTATTATTATTATTGTTGTTGTTGTTGTTGTTGTTGTTGTTGTTGTTGTTGTTGTAAAACCGTCACCTTCCCGCCCATTGTCACTTTCATTTTACTTTCAACCATGCGCGCCGGCTACGTGGGTGCTCCAGGGCTCCGGAACCCACATAAATAATCTTATGGGTGCGGCGCATGGTTGAATCCGGGTTTGAACCAGTTTCTCTTGCGTTTAAATCAGTCGTGTTACCGACTAATCTATGGCAGCCCCAATTTATCCTTATAGTACCGATAAATTTTTCTTTCTCACAACACAGGCCTTTATGACAATGTTCATAAAATATTTTAACTAAAAGTAAATCAATCAACATCGAGACTTCCCTGAAAACATATAGGCTAATACGACCCGCCATTGATATGCACTCACACAAATCTTGGAAAGTCTGCGCCATTGCTTTTAAGGTACTTAATATTTTTAATTGGACATCGGCCACTCTGTCGTTCATCTGTTTGCAAAATGGCATTTTCTTCACAAGTGGTGGGGAGACCTCCGCCTCATGTTTTGGCCAACATCGAGGGTCAACATTCAACAAAGCATCTTTGCTTGGGGATGTCATGACACATGCCTCTGAAAAACAAGAAGTGAGGTACCAAGGAAGCAAGATAGGTTTTATCATACTGTAGAGAAAATAAGAGATTAACAATAGGCCTACTAACAAATAACTTGCTATTTTCTCTGTGGTTTTATTGCGCTGGCCTGGAGTCAGGCGTTGGAGTTCGTAGTTTTTGGAAGGCAATTTTCAGAAAAAAAATGGTGGAAATAATGAATATTTGAATGAAAGAAACTTCGTAAAAATCATCAATGACCAAAATTTTTAATTGTGCCAAATTACACACAAATTGCACACAGATTGGCATTACACACAAAATGCACAAACAGGCTAGAATTGCACACATTTTGTGCAATTACACATACATTGGCAACGCTGTGTGGAACATAAAACCACGTGATCCACAGGTTCGTGGTCTAATACCACGTGACCCTCTGACGTCATACCATGTTGCGGAGCTAAGATGGGTGCTTGGCTACAGGGGCCACGAAATTGAGTTCAAGTGCTGACAGTACTACTCCATGGACGCAGAAACAAATTTTTTGTTGATTTTCTTGTTATTAAGATCAAGAAATAGGTGAAGGAAATAGTGGTAATCCCATGTGGGTATGAGATACACCTATCTTGCATCTCCACACTCGAATTAAACGTATAGTTAAAAACACCAGAAAATGTGTGCAGTTACATTATTGCATGATAAAGAAAAGTGACGACCATGCTTCTACGTTACTGACACCATCAAATATTATTGAAATGATATACCTCAATTTACAATAAAGTTTAGATAGACGAACTCCATTATTGTTTAATAAACAACACCATCAAGGGAGAAAAAATAACCATCGCGGGGGGCTAAAGAGGACCTCATCAACTTCATGCATTACATATATCGTTTTAAACGTTTTTTATTGTATCAACAAGGTAATTGTTTATGTTTTTGTTAGGAGTGAATATTTCTTATTATAATAAGTTTTACAGTAGTAACTATTAGAGAAAGCTACAAATAGACATTTTTAAAACCCTTATTTGGCATAAAATATGTTTTCCTTTGTCACATATCTTGCTAGATAGATAGTCTATTCTTTGGTTCATTTAAAATTAGAAATGCTATAGTGACTTAGTAAAATAAATATTTTCTAAACATTACTACAAAAGAAATCTTCACAGCGTATTTACATTCAATTAGAGCTCAATAGTAGCTAAGCAGTTAGCATACGCGTCTTTGACGTGCGATTTCCGGGTATGATTCCGGTGGAGGCACTTGTGGTTTGGATCCAATGTTAAGCAGTAGGTCCACATCTCATATAGCCTCGATGATGAAAGGGACTATAAATTGAAATAAAATAAAAACCTACTATACATTGAATTATTTTCCGGTCCTGTTATTTTGAAACTTCACCTATACAGCAGTACATTGAAGTATTTTATTGTATCCACAATATTCACTTTGTCGTCTCTTATTTCGGCCTCTGTTGTTTTGATAACATTCGGGGAATCGCTCTTCAATTTATGGGTTTAAGGTCTTCAAACTCGCTTGCAGACCCATCACTTCCACTTTCATGTTCACTCCTATAATCCTTATCTTTTTTATTATGATATTCCTCTGACAAAGCTTCCAGCAGATAACCTTAGCTCATTCATCCAAACAGTCCTTTCCTAATATTTCCTTCCGTTCTTTTAACCTGTAAATTTGAAATTTCGTCTTTTTTCCCACTTTGTATTAGTTTGTTAACTCTGTCGACCTCTCCTCAGTTCATTAACAAAATATTTATGTTTATAAAGCTTGAAACAACTCCAAAATAAACGTTACATGGGGAGCGAAGCGCTGTAAAAAATAATCCACGTTTAGTCGCGCGCGGTGGAAATCACCACAGAGTCATTCAACAATCACTAGGATTTAAACTAAAGAACGGATAACGGCGTGATTGAGCTGGAATGTTCGGGAAGGTGAGGGGGAGGATTAGGTAGATGGTGGATTCTGTCTGACAAATAGAGTGAACAGACGATAAAAAAATAATTTCCTTGTGGTGCTTTCGACCGCGGTATGACTACTCGAAGGTTAACAAATTATATACTGTATATAGTATACGCTACTAACTATGTGATATTAATATTAAGGTATATGCTGAATAATAATATAATGTACATTACATAATAATATAATGTAATTATATTGTAATGTATTGTATTGGATATTTTCTTGCCTAATAGATTTGAATAGATTTACCTTTGCGCTATTCTAATATTTGAATATCATTATTGTATGTAGTTAAAAGAAAATGAAATTTAAATATATTTTAAATCCATCCTGAAAAGGGATCAGGAACTAAGTACATCATATCAGAGCTTACATAAAATAAGCTTTATAATAGGGAAATAATTTCGGGAATTGGTTCCATAGGCTGTGATAATTTCTTATACATACTGCCACCCTTTGCACCAAAGAGCTTTTATTCCAAGATAAAACAGTATATCATCACTGGCATTAAATAAAATTTCCAACAACGAAAGAGTTTCTGAAATCGTTTCAGTATGTTGTGAAAACTTGTTATGCATAATGAAACAAAAAAAAACGAACACGATGTATCACGTTTCGAGTTGAAATACAGTATGCAAACACTCGTTATAAATATTATTTTCAATGGTGAAAGAATTTTCTGAAATAGGATCAGGATAGTTTCTGAAAATTTCTTAGACATAACGAACCAAATGACGCCCCATGCGCACGAGAAAAGATATAACAAGATCGAAGATTTATATCATCATTTCTTTTGACGTGCTTTCCTGCAGTGAAAGAACTTTTGAAATCGGTTTCTTAGATTCTAATGTTTTAATATTAGAAGGATCCCCACATCACAACATGATTTCATGTTTATGGATGACACATGCTAACGTTTAAAATCAAGAAGACGACACACTGAACAGTATGACATGAAGAACAAGACTTGAACCGAAAAGGACGGGTCATCCTAACAGGCCTATACAAGAGGAACCCCAAAGGAAGGAGATATCGGTTTACCTCTGATCGTCTATCCAAAACAGCTCTGCATGTCCTACTGGACTAAGGGTTTCTACCTATCCTAATATTCCTGGAGGCAGCTCTGAACTGAAGGGGATTTCCCAAAACACAAACCATACCTCACGAGGCTGTTATCAGCCGATGAGTTTTCCTAGGACTTGAACCTGAAGTTGGTAGAAGACACCGCGTTAGTTGCCATGAGCGAAGAGTTTCCCAAATGAAACGTTACTTCCTTCACCCTTGGTCAAATAGGAAATTGTGATACCTTAACTTTGTAAAACACAATGACTATTTTGTATTTTTATTAATAAATCGGTGAAGGGCTTATTTCTGTTTCGATTATTGACTCTACCTACACAAAATTTTGTAGGATGCTAGGCGCGGAAATGTTCTGCGGAACGCTTTTTCTATTAAATTTTTATCAGGATCAAAAATCAAATAAGTCACTATCAAAATTTTTCTAAATTCCATTTTTCTTCTCTCTTGTTTCTTTCATTTTGATTTTCTTGAGTGCGACTCTATGCCGAAAACAAAGTATGCTAAACAAAAATATACAGTAGGTCAGGGGAAAACAACAATACAACTTTTAACATGGCAGAGGGTGCATCTAATATGTCTTTTAGTATGTTTCATCACACTAAATAGTGCGGCCACATACATGAAAACCTGGATAGACTTTTCATGTTGTACTAGCATATGGCTAGCATGCAGTCGTGGTCAGCAGCCGAGAGCAAGGAAATTTTACTGATATATTTACTGCATACAACATGAGCTCTAGTATTGCATCTTAAGAATTAGAACCAATTCGGAACATTAACCTATTAAATTTAAAATCTAAATTAATTGCATTAAGCAAAACAAAGTTTCCGTCATATAAGGCAGAACGCTAAATATTCAAGTTCAGCAGGGACCAGAGCAACTTACAAATTCATATTTCTTGAGTAAACTTAGTGGAATTACACAATTAATTCCGGACTCGTCAGAGGAGCAGAAGAGCCATCACTTATTCCTAAGATTTCAACGAAATTTTCTCAATAAAATTGCGTTAGAAAATTTGAAACGGTTGACGCATTACAAAGTTGAATACGTTAGATGGCACCAATGATCTTTTACGACCATGCAGAATTATCGCAGACACTACACTCGTTATATGGCCAAAACTCTATACTTAATCCTCCGAATCCGTCGTATACATTAGCTACCGAACCAAAGATTAAAAATCCTATTCAATAACTTTGTCATCGCACTTCTCCTGTACAAACGTAATCTGCTATGTCTTCAGTGCATATTTGTCCTGTACTTCTACAACTTAACAACTAGCAGTCTGGGCTATCTTTAAAAACCTCTAAACCACTAGCGCCTAATCCACAAAAACATATTATAGTTAGACAAGAACCGAAGACCGGCCACCAACTGGAGCAATATCACCCTCTACTTGATTTTTCCAGTTTGGGAAATAAAATGGTGCAGATGTCATTAGTAATAGCACAATTAAGTCATAGATATCAACCAAAGAATAGGGGACTGGGACTTAGATGGAAGAGTAACTAATATAATTATAATAAAGGGAAGAAAAAACAAGGAACTTCCTAGACCATTCAACAGGATACACCTACGGAGGACCGCATATTTGTTTGTTCCGTATGTCTGAAGCGTGGACACGTAACTTGTACATGTTTTAGGCGTCACATAATGCGCCTTAAGGTTGCAGGCTGTGAAAACTATAAAGATTCCATGGAGCAAAATGTAGAAATTAGCAATTGGAATTCAAGACACATAAATTATGACATTCCTGCTTCAGAAAACCAATGAGAAAATTTGATACCACGCTGTGATAGCTTCACTTTAGAAGATAACACTAATAGATCAAATATCATAACAAATTCCAAATTATTACCACTAAATGCAATATTGGATACTTGGTGGACCATTTCAATCTGGCCCTTGAATAGCATACCACCTGGAACGGATATAATTTCATTCCAATCGGTAGTAAAATAAGTATCAAGAATACACATTTCTTTGAAGCACATAGCCATAATCAAACTCAAGATAGAACGACCAAACATTCAGCCACTATTTTCGGATAATTGATAGGCGAATGTCAATCGTTTTCGGAATTTATTTCCTACAACTTACTTATACTACAAAAATTTAAACAGCATAATTACTTTCTTTCAACGGAAGCCAACATTACCAAGCAATGAAGAAGCATTATCATCTGTTACAAATCGAGTGATAATGAAACCTCAGCAAGATTTTTATTGCCTTAGTAAGGACAAAGCATTTCCTGCTAGTTCGCATTTATTCATTCCTGACGTAACAGACAAAAAAAATGACACGGAATCTTTGTATGTGTCATTGCCCCCTGAAATACTTGAGTGACATACATTACATGACATCGACAAGAACATAGACATAAAGAAAATGAGAATTTTAATCTTGAATAACGGCACACATAGCATTACAATAAAGAAAAATACAACAGTAGCGGTTCCTGAGGAAGGTCACGAAATTCCTTTTAAGGCTCCAGAAAGACCAATTCCCCTAGAAAAATTGCAGCAATTCACAACAAAAAGAGTTTGAGGAACGACTAAAATACACGGAAAGCTTTTTAAAGGAAAAAACTCTTTGGCTTAAAGCTGACTTAGATAATCCAAATACAGGCGTTTTATGACTTATTGTTCAATCATAGAAACGTTTTCACATATGTTCCTGATGTCATTGGATATTTTAGAGGATGTCTTCATAGGATCAGAATTTCAAACAAAGCTGCATTTCATGACTTTTCACCTCCCATTCCTCTACATATACGAGACCAAGTACATAAACAAATTCAAGAACTCATCAATGTTAAAATCATTGGACCCACAGACAATAGTAATTTCAGTGCTTCACTTTTGGTTCTTAGTAAGTTAAGTACAAAAGAATTTGGAATGTCCTCAACTTGCAAAACTGTAATTGTTACCAAATATCTATGTGTTCCTTTCCAGTGTACAGAACACGTATTATGATAAACTAAATGAAAGATATAACAATGTTGGATCTCTCGGCTCGTTATCACAAAATTTTGCTTCATACTAAAAGACAAAACTATGTGACTTTTGAGTTCAATTACACGATAAAATCTACGAATTTTTCAGGTGTGTTATGGGAGATACAACAAGTTCCTAATCATTATCAATCGCGACGAGAAAGATTTTGAACAAATTAATCAATAGAATTACCACTTATGTTGGTCACATATTAAATATTTTACAAAAATGAACCATTTAAACAATTGACAGCTACTAACTCTAAATTTAAATGGACAAAGGGACATGACTCTCTCTTTGAACAACTGAGAGCGGACATATTTCAAGCCCCCGCTCTCTCATTTTGAAGATTCCTTAGTAATCATGGTATATATAGATAGCAGCGAGATTCATGGAGGGGAAATACTACCTTGTTATAAACTGACAAAGAGAGGTTAGTGGCGTATTGCAGCAGGAGATTGACGAAATGGAAACAGAAAAGCAGTAATAGGCAGAGAAATATACATGTTCTTCTATATACCTTAGCAAAATGTCAATACTTTCTACTCAATAGAAAATTTAATCTTTATGTGGACGCCAAATGCTTAGACACACTAAATAAACAACCAGGTAAGGTTGCAAAATATACAATGTATAAATTATTTTTAGAAAACTATGACTTTAGCGTACAATATTTACGATGCTCTAAACAACCAGCTGACACCATTAGCAGACTGGAGCAAACAAAACACACATTAAGAGTCAAGCAAATAAAAACAACAGTAAAAAAGAGAAGTATGGCATGCATTTTGATCCAATAGTCTTCACAGCAAAGGAACACCGTAAATACAATAATTATAAAGATATTATCTCAGTCTTAGAAGGAAAAGAGTCAGACAGATTTTCTACAGTTAGATCAGCAAGACTTTTTGTTTTGAGGATGGCATACTTTACAGAAAAAAAAAACTATCCCGATTACGGACTATTGCAACTTTTATGCAGCCCGAAGTCTTTAGACAACTTGTGGTTCAAAACCTTTCACAGGCGACTAAGGAAGGAGCAAAGCTTTTAAATCTTCAATAATGAAATTTTGAATGCATCTATCTTAAGAATTATCTTGATCACATGATATGTCAAGGCCAAGATGTCAGAAATTAAAAAGGCTAACGGAGAAGAAACGCGCTAAGCTGTTACATCATTCTGTAACAAACATTGCGACATGTTGAGTCTATGATTGTTTGGACTATTCCCAAGTGCGGAAGCACGAAATAATTACGTATTATTAGCAAGAGAACCTGCTGCACGTTACGTCAGTGTGTAAAAGCAAGCAAAAATTTGGAAATTAAAATCATTTTAAGAATGTGGAGTTTTACGACATTATACTTGGACCAACGTCCAATACACGGAGCCTCTCGTCTACATTGTTTTGCACAGAAGAACTACCTAGAAATATTCTCCAGCATAAACCACTCTTCGATCGGATTAGTAAAACAAATTAATAAAATTGTAGAGATTTTTTTTTTTCAAATTTTCCTACAAGTGTATCACACTTATTGGGAAAAATGGTTAATGCAATGATATTTTCGTTATTAACGAAGCACGTTTGGTTCTAAACAAAACATACAAGATACGAAGAATAACCTAATAGCTAGTAGAGAAAAGGTGCAAAGTAATTGGAAAAGGCGTACATTAAACGAAAGAAACTTTTGACAAATGTCATAAACAAACATCCTACAAGAAAGGAGATATTGTTTTAGTTTATTTGCCTACAAGAAAACAAGTTTACGCAGAGCGTTTCGCCAATCATTACTCGTGGCCGGCGGAATTAAAATAACATTATCCAAATTTTCAATAGTCGAGTTGCCTGCCATATTTAGGAACAAGATACAGGATATTTTCATAAATCGTTGAAACCGTTCTACGCCGAATGAACATCAATTTTGTCATCATGGGCATATATGGGCATAAAGAGAAGAAGAATACTACAAAAGTACAAGTACTTATCAGTAGCAGAAGGTAAAGCAGGCGCAGAAGGAAAGGAAAAGCAACACAGGAGTTGCACTATCACGGTTAAAATCGCAATTTCTTTATTTGTACCATAGGAAGTACATGATAATCTATTGCGTCATTTTTCTTTTTCTTATACAGAGTGTTTATGAAATCAGGCATCTGGAAAGAGCTACCAATTCTCTATTTCCTTCTTCTTTAAGAAGAAAATTTTCAATGTCTGATTCCTATTACTCTTTTTTCCCTAATTCTTATAATAATAATAATAATAATAATAATAATAATAATAATAATAATAATAATAATAATAATAATAATCTATTTTTAATTCATATATAATGAGCCCCGTTAAAATGCCAAAAACAAATTTTCTAGACATCTCATTATTATTGAAAGACTTAATTCCTCGGCGCCTGCAGTTCAAATAGATAACACAGTTCACACTGAAAATACCGAATGTGACATTAACATTGATACCGATTTTAGTAAAAATAAATCTCGACCATTTCTAGTATAGTAATAAATGTATACTAGTTCTACATCTTAATGAACTAGTATACATTTATTAAATACAGTTATGATACTTTCTACCCGCTCTGAGGCAATGATAATAAAAATTTTATCCTACGTAGCCGGAACAGAAGTATTAACGAGCGCTATTAACATTTTTATTTTATATATTTCTAAACAATTGTCTTTAGTGATTTTATAGTGTTTTACGGTGTCTTTACCAGTGTTTACAGTATAATGTGTTTTTAAGTATATCAGTGTTTTTGTGAAACCTCATTTCATTTCATCACATTTTTTTCAATATTGTTGTAGATTATATTTCTTTCCACTGTGATGGTGTAAGGATCCCCTCATCAAAATATGATCACATGTTTATGGACGTCACAAACTAACGCTTATAGACAAGCAAACGATACACTTAACTGGAAGACACGAAGATCAACTCGACGGGAACTGAGTGAGGACGAGTCATCCGGAGAGTTTCTATAAAATAGGAACCAGAAAGGAATGAGATATTAGTTTACCACTGATTGCCTACCAACAAGAGCTCTGCAGGTCCTACTGGACTAAGGGTTTCTACTTATCCTAATATCCCTGGAGGCTACTCTGAAGTGAAGGGGATTCCTCAATACAAACCATACCTAACGAGGACGTTATGAGCCGAGAAGGTTTCCTAGGACCGTAAACTGAAGTCGCCACAAGACACCCCATGTTGGTTGGCTTGAGGGAAGGGTTTTCCAAGTGAAACGTTTCTTCCTTCACCCTTGGTGAATTAAGAGATTGTGTAACGTTGTGTAACACAAGAAGACTATTTGTGTTTTTATAAACAAGTCGGTGAAGAGTTAGATTTCTGGTATATTTTTGACTCTACCTACACAAAATATAGAATATGTAATATAATATTCCGGCTAAAATTATTACTCAATTTTTCAGGTTTTTAAGTAACACCCTGCTTATCCACAGGAAGTCGCAGTCTATATTGTTATTGTTTTATTACTCAGACAGGATTATAGTGATATGAATAGTTATTTTTTATTTTACTCTATCTCTTAAGAATTCTGTGATAGAATAATATTTCTTTAAGGACAACAAAATACATAACAGAATCTGAAAGTTATGCGTTCGATCCTCTGTGTTGACGATAAGTAGCGCTTGTCTTAACTCGTTCCAGATATCTCTCTTAACTCACCTTCTCTCGCTCTCCCTCTCTCTTTCACCAAAACGATCTTCGTTCAAGATTTAAATATTCAAGTTTTGATATGATAAGATTACTTTCTTTCATTCTGTCTTTCAAAGAAGTGACTGAATTTAGCTCCCACTAATCACGCATTACATTAATGTTAATACGACCTTTCACGTTAAGATTTGGAATTCGTGGCATACAACACTATACATTATATTCCATTGAAATTGTGTCAAATTCTTAAAATACAAATTTAATTTTCTTCTACAGAAATTGAGAAATTACTTCGGTAAGTGTCAACTGTTTTAAAGCTATTATGTGAAAGCTTAAAGGATGCAACACATGCAAAGGATGCAACACATATAATTGGAAAAATTGTGTATCGAGAACGGTGCTCTTTGATGTCCATTGATCTTATTCTTTTAACTCACCATTTTTTATTTGTGGAAGTTTGCATTTGTAACACCAAAGTTGATATGCATGAGTATCTTGCTAACTATTCATTTATGAAATCATAAGGACATAACCAAACTTCACTCAGTAATCCTATCTATGCACCCAACTGTAAATTAGTTCCGGCGTTAGTGAGTCCCTTGTTTTCTAGTATCGTCTAACAAACTCTTACGAAACTTGCTCTTCATTTTTTTTCGTTCTGCATTTTTCTCAAAATTCCATATTATAATATTCGGCTATTCTAACTTTCTATTAATTGGTGATGCATCGCCCATATCGCAACTGTTTGTTCTGTTATAACAAAACCTGACTAAAGTTACCTTTCCTTATACCTAAAATAAAAGTGTAAACCTTTTGTACATTGGTCTCTAAAACAAATCTTCTGATTAAAACATGTCGGCAACCAAATCGTTCCTCACTCACCTACATCAGTGAACATAACGGACCGCTTATAAAAGCATTTTTTCCTGTTCTATCTGGAAACGCCTCATTTTTTGGTACACACTATATGTTTATCAACTATCAATGAAGTGTCCAATCCCTGGGAGCCGAGTTTTCAAAACTACTGGTTTGTCTTCGCATCCCAGGGCACATCTGGAAAAGAACGATCGCTTCGATTTTCTGCTCTTTTCTGATTCCTCCTCTCCAATCTACCGTCTCCGGTAAGACATTTAGTTACAATTTGTTTACTAGATTCGGAATACAAGCTTACGCCACCGTATCTCATCCCTCTTCGAATGTTTGTTAAAGTTGTGATAGTTAGTTCTATCTTCGTGCTAATGAAACGTGTGTTCTTTATTTCAGTGAAAAGCTCATTTTGAGGATATAAGTGATTCAGGTGAATATTTCCCGCCAACACGGTAGGAAGGCATCTCGTTAAAATGTTTATTTCTTTTGGTCACCACTTGTTGTCCTATCCTTCTGTTCACAAATGATATTCTTATTAGCGAGTTTAATAATAATAATTAAATGGAGTCACTTTCTCAACTGAGCTTACGCTTCAGAGTTTAATGTAAATTTCCTTAACTCTTGTATATATTATTTATTAAGATTTTCGTGTTTTACTGATAAATTGTTTCAGTGCCTAGTTTTAATATTTTATGTATTCACCTAGTACTTCGCACCCCGTCACTTATGGCACAGGCGTATTTTTTATGTCTTGCATTTCAGTCCGCCTGTTAATGAATTTTAGGAATTTGATACAAATCCTCATGTTTTGCGTGATGCTATACTATTTATCTTTTCACATACATAGTGGGACCAGCGCCTTATTGTCAATTTTCCGGAATAAAATATAACGTTTCTCAGTGACAGCAGATATACTTTTCTACAAGAAATAATCATTGAAATCGGTCCAGTAGTTTCTACAAATGTCTTCTATATATATTAAGGAAAAAATCTCCCAGAACCAGAGGGCCAATTTTCCGGGATGAAATAAAGCGTATCATAACAGGTATTAGACAACCTTTGTAGCTTCTGAAATTTCCTTATATATGTAATAAAGTAAACAAAAGACACACGACGAATTATATAAACCGTACAACAATTCACATGTTTCTGGATATTTTTATGTATTTGAATCAAAATTGACACCCCAGCGTCTGAGGGCCGTTTTCTCGAAATAAAATATAGCGTATGTTAACTTTCATTTGATAGGCATTAAATCATGTAAAGAGTATTTTAAATCGATCTAGTAGTTTCTAAAAATTTGGTACATATAATGAATTTTAAAATAGCTCCCTACAGCACGAGGGCTCATTTTCCGGGATAGACTTTAATATACTGCAATCTTTATTAGCTGATCTCTCCAGTGGTGATTTTATTTAGAATCGAGCTAGTAGATTTTGAGAACTCGTGATATTAAAATTAAAGTCGCGAGTTCATCTTTTGTAACAGGTAAGAAATAACGTAAATTGACATTTTTTTTCGGTGATCACCCAACTCGAAAGCTCGTGTCTTTCGTAAGACAGGATTCATCATGATATAAAGTCACAATTAGCAACTTTCAGCCAGCTACGTGCTGTGTAAGGAAATCAAACACACGCTCTAAGACAGATGAAGAGAGAAAGCAAGTGATATAGAGAGCATCGTACACATTTGTGCACGGGAAAGCTTTTAATTGGTTCCTGTTTCTCCCTCCGTATATTGCTCGCCACTAAAGTGTGGATGACATTAAATGTAGTTTTTAAATATAAGGAGAAAACTGTATGAAATGTTCCACATGTATTCTCATTATGTTGGGTAAATCCACGTTTCTTCTCTACGTGCTTGTAGCAAACAGTCACTCTACAGACGATAGGAACAAATTCGGTAACGTCCACCATCGCCAGAAGTCAGTAAGGCACAGTTCAACGCATTAGTCGATATGTGAGGATAAAACACTACATCACATCTTAAGAGGTATCAACTCCCTAAGACTCCTACTCATTGAGAGCACCATACCCTACTGTAGGAAACTTGGTCTTTGAGAGTACCTTTCCTACCTGCTTTAAGACGACTAGTCATTGAGTTCCTTTTTCCTCTCTAAGACTCTCTGAGACTCACTGAGAAGCACATAATCAACAAACTCTCATTTCCTTCTAAAACGCCTCTTCTAAAATCATAATAAAGAAACACTGGTAGTTACTCATACCCTATTATTGCTGTCAAAAAACTTAACAGTTTACCCTCACATTAAACGTTCAAGCTTGTAATAGCTATACAAAATATCTTTCCATACTACTTCATTTTAGAGAAGTTGTAAAACACCTTTTTTTTTTAAAAAATGTAATTAAACATTGAATATTTCCCGAAGTTACTTTCAAATCCTATTGCACCCAAAGAGCACAAAATACCTGCCTTTTGAGGAGGTCCATACAATCCGTAGTTATAAATTCGTAACATACGTTAATTGGTCACGGTACGAGTTGTCAAAGTTTGTGCATTGTTCTAATAATAATAGATGGTTTACTAGAACGCATTAAAAATTTTTGGCGGACCAAGTTTTCATCGATTCATATACATAAAACCACAACTTTCCGATTTTGAACTCTTATTTCAGAAACTAAGGGAACAAGACTTTAGAGCTAATCTTAAGATGACACATTTACTCTATAAAGAACTATCGGTGTCGAGGTTACAAGTTTCGGAAAAGAAGATCACCACGTAACCGAAAATAGGAAATAAGATCAGAAAGATACCACTACCAAAAAGACTTCTGAGAAGTTAATCTCCTGTCTTCGAAGTCACATTAAAGACTTCATCACCTACAACATCCGAAACGACTTGTTCTGACTGGCCAAAGTTTTTACATGAAATTATGTATGCTCTATGTAAATTTGATTTTTTACTTAGTCGTAAATTTAAGCTGTTTACAGATGCAAAATGTGTCACTTCTCTGAACTCGCAAACACACACACTAGGCATGTATACAAGCTTTACACTTATATTAGCCGACTACAAATTCGACATCTGCCATATTAAAGGCAAAAAATCATACGGCTGACATAAGCCGTTTAGAGCTTAACGGGTTAAACCGTCCTACTGAACCAACGTTTGTGTGCTTGTTCGTTCGTCTCCTTCATGACAACTTCTCAGAAAAGACATTTCATTTTAATGAAACAAGTAAGTGGATGCTTTTAGCTTTGCGTAGTAACTATTGGTTGGAATTTGAATCTGCAAAATATAAGAGGTAAAATTAACCGAATGGTGCAAGTTTCCACTCATGTATACAAAACAATTTTGCAATATCAACTACGTGAACCTTGTCCCATAAAGAAGCCGAGACCCTTACACCGAAGAGCCCTCCGAGATTTGATCATTGTCCACACGGACTGAAATTGTCATTTGAAGCCAAGACTGTAATATGAAGCCAATAATTTCTTTAAAATAGACAAAAAATTCGAAATTTATAAACGTTTTAATATTTTGGCTTTTCTCATAAGGGGGTCGTATTAGCCTACACTGAAGAGCCCCACGAGATTTGATCATTAACCACTTGGACTGAAATTCTCATTTGAAACCAAAACTTCAATATATAATGAAGCCAAAAATTCACCTTTTACAGCAATTTAATCAGACTGGGTTCCAGTTCATCCCACTATTATGTTCATTTTAGGTAAGTGGTAATTTGTGACAGCTACTCATCAAAAGAAACTTTCTCTTCTCCGCCCCCAAAAGTTCGTGCTGGATCCGCCACTGGAATCAATAGACACTTTTTCTACTCTTTTTGTCACCTTTGATTGTGTAGGGGCTCCCTCGTACAAATAAAGATGTTGTAATATTACAATTAGGGGCGCTATAAGTATATTAGGTATTTCTTTAGTTACCTACCCCTAACCGCATAGGGCCTTCTTCGGTAGAATTCCAATTCTACGTGATATTCCAATGAAAGGAGAGAGAATGCTGTAAATATATTTCTTATTCATTTTGTCTGTCCTGCTTATCAGAAATTACTTTCTGTTGGAAGGGTACTGAAATGAGAGGTACAAAATAAAACGTCGTACCCCCTCCTATATGGTTGCTCAAATAATTACTAAAGAAAGCATTTTAAATTAAGATATCTAGGATTTAAACAAAGAAACTAAGATATCCTTACATTATGTAAGTATGGCATATTCAGGATTATTATTATTATTATTATTATTATTATTATTATTATTATTATTATTATATGAATATTTTTGGAGCACCGAAATTTTGTAAAACGAACAATGGTATGTAGAAGTTTAAGATGGGTGGTCATAGGAGAGGAAAAACATGATTTTTTCTGCCTGACTCTCTAACGTAAAGATTATGTGCTGAAGGTAAGAAGCTTCATTATTATACAATAGGTTGCTTTTACGTAGAATATCAATTACTTGAGTTTTCCTCCTTCGGGCTACTTACCTCATGCAGTAAATTCAAAAAATTTCAATTTAAGACAAATAAATTGTAAAACTTTTCCGTAATTAAATATATATAGGGAGAATTAAACATTTAATTAAGAAGTATGTTATCAAAGTGTCCAAAAAGTAGATAGAAGACTATCTAGTTATAAACATTGTGAAACTTTATAAAATTCTCCAAATTAGAATTAACATTTACTGGGAAACATTCGTTATGCGCCAGCGAGCATATAGTGAGCAGTAAGCACAGGAGAAATAATTACGAAACTGTTTGCAAACAAAAATTAGAGACACTAATACAAGTGCGTCGACATTTTCTCTTTTTTTGGTATCATCATGAGTTTTACACATATGTTACAATTTGATGCTTTCCCAGATAAAAAAATAAAATAAAATAACCATAATAGAAAAAAATGATAACGACATTTCCATGGGGTTCGAACCCACTACCTTCGGTATAAAGACTCGTTGCTTTAATTAACTTACCTATTTGTTTTCTTGCGTGAACTGAGCCTGTTCCGGTAAAGACGAGTTTTCATTACGGTCTCGCTACCAATACGTCCTTTTCCATAGATAATTTCCACTATTTGCTCTATCTATACGTTAATACTTGGCGTACATTTATATATGTGGAGTTTGCAAATAATGCGCGTAATCAGACATATTAGAAATATTTCGTTACAAGTTTCGTTTGCAAATTTAATCCAAATTACTTTCAATGACATAGATGTCGCTCCTTCATGTTGAACTGCAGAATTCCCTCGCGTTCTTGAAAATTTCCCACTTTAACAGAGTTGGTAATTCTAGTGATTTTAGTCGATTTAATGATTTTGCTTCTAATTTAATTATTTTAAGCTAATATCTAACACAAATATTAAAAACGGGTTTGTTATTAACCTGTCCTGCTGGGAAAACCATCCGAAATTTCGAACATATAAACAAAACAGAGATTTTTTTCAAAAAACTTCAAAATACAGAGACGCGTCATTTATTTTGCTCATAGTAGTGGATTGTAGCTGCTCCCCCTTCAAAAACGACAGGCCCCTCCAATATAAATTTCCTGGATATACCCCTGAACGCAGATGAATTCAGAAGGGCTCAGTGTAAATATAGTGGCACATATGGCATAAAAACTACAGCGAATAAACATATACCAATTTCTGCTAGGCTGCCACTAAAAAGGAGGAATGATATTTTAACCGATTCAGGACAAGAGGGTAGCACGATAGCCCGAGCAGCAGCGAGGGAAGCATCGGTAGGGAGCAAGCGCGTCAGCAATGGGGGGTATAGTCATAAACGAGGATAGTGAACTTACACATGGAAGAGGAATTTAAAACTCAAGTCGTGGTTCTTGAGGAAAGTCACATCGGAAAGTATTACCATTTTTTCACACCGTCTAATAGAATAAAATATACCGTACTAATATTTGTATAATACATTGACAATGAAATGTCTACCAACTCCCTTAGCTTATACCAGTAAAACGTTTATTTTTAATATTGTGACTTCTCTCGAGAACCACAAGTTCTCAATTGTTTCTTTTATTGTGGCTTATTTGAATTTAATTTTATTTATAGATATATAGTTCGAGTTCCTTACCTCCTACTCAGAATACTAGGAAAAAGCTTGTTTCCCTTTATACTAAGGATACATCAGTTTAGTTTCATTTGAAATTATTTCTACCCTCTGTGGTATCTTCGTACGTAACTTTCTCTCGCTGAGACTCTTCTATTTTTTATTTCTTGTTAAAGGACATACTAAAAATATCAAAAAGGGGCCACCGTTGGTGAGTAGTAGAGCTTTTACCTCTGGTGCACGGGGCCCCTATTCCGATACCAACTTGCGCCTATTAATCATTGTAGTGCACTAACAGTGTGTGTGGGTTATCTCGCGGTTCTTCCGTTTCTTTCCACTTTCTTCATTCCACTACTCCATTCATTCTCGTAAACGCTGTCTATTTTAGCCTATACGCATAACCGTGGAACGAAAAAACTCATATTTAATTTTTCAAATATCCAGTTGAGTCCAGTAATATTGACATCCACTTGAGAACAGCTCAGAGTAGGAATGCCTAAGAGGAGAGTACTACGAATTACTGTAGTTTTAATGAATGATTATTTTTTTATTCTTTTATAAGTAGAGAAACTACTAGTTAGAACTTCCCTATAGTCACCAACCACAGAATGTATTTAGGTTGACGTTTGCTTTGCAATATTTGTGTATGTATTTGAATATGAATTTGGTAGTATGAGCATTTAAATGCATGAGCTAACGGGGTGTTTTTAAATCAGATTTCAGTACCTAACTCTGTTAATGCTTGAATGACATGTTATTAAAATATGTCATCCATGTAGCTTGCTAAAATAACCATACGGAAGTTTTTGAGAATGATCAAAAGTGAGTTTTAGGAAGGTCTGACCTAAACAAGAATTTGAAATTACGTTAAATTTATTAAATCCGAGTATTAATTCAGCCATTAGAAATCTAAATTTCGGTGCGCGTTAGTTGTTTGTTTAATAGTTCGTTGTGTTTGTCTGAGTTTTGAGACAAGTTCGTTCGTGGTGTACCATGTTCTCTTATTGTGGCTTCCTGTGTAATCCTGTGCACGTGTCAAGTTTTAGTAGTGTCGATTTTATATTCTTTTTTATTGCACAAATAAAATGC
Organism: Thermobia domestica; assembly: GCF_964235325.1. Taxonomy (NCBI): domain Eukaryota; kingdom Metazoa; phylum Arthropoda; class Insecta; order Zygentoma; family Lepismatidae; genus Thermobia; species Thermobia domestica. The sequence goes on from NC_137457.1 coordinate 98,005,659, forward strand.
TCTCTACTTTGCAATATGCATTAAACGAACAATTACACTAATTCATACTTAACTAACGTGTCTTTTATATGTAATTTAGGAGGGTGCAGTGGTAGATCGTTCACTTTTGGTGCATTGAGTCCCTGCTTCGATCTCAACTCGCACCATGTGAAATTTGTGGTGGACAAGCACAGTGTGCGTGGGTTTTCTCGGGGTTCTCGAGTTTCCTCCCACTATTCATTCCAGAATTGTATTCGTTTCTCATTATCACAGTCTCAGTGACGGATCTAGAAGATAAAGCTGGGGGCAGGCAAACACCAAACTATGATAGGTATCATGAATGTACTATAAACTTTGAAATATATATAAATAATTATTTTTGTCATTCAAAAAACTGGCGGACCTAGGCCTCCCCGACCAAAGCCTATATCCGTCACTGCACAGTCTTCTTTAGCCTAACTGGCATAACCATGTTATGTAAAACTTAATGATTGAATTTCATATGCAATTGGTCGTAAACTAGTGTTCAGAGGTTTAACTCCTAATATTGCATAGGTTTACATTTTTGAATGCCCAAGTATGTGTAGAATTAGTATCGAAACGTATGCAATATTATGTTTACATTATTGAATGCCCAAGTACATGTCGAAACCTTGCACTGCAAAAGTCCGAAGAGCTTTTTTTTCTCCAGTCCTTCAGCCTCCAGTGCTTCCCCCACTTCGAACTTCCATTTCATGATTTTGGACTCTGGGACTACATAACGATGTTGAGTGATTAGCTGTATTCCATAGTGCAAACTTTTGTTCGCATATAGTAATAGAGTATTTAAAGATGGCAGAGCCCCTGTTCGTACAGTTCACATCGTCCAGGACTGGTGTGCTGATCACGAAGGCGAAGTTTCACATCTACCATGCCATCCGGAATCGCCAGACCTCAATATCATTGAGCCTTGGTGGTCAGTTTTGGGGACCAAGGTGCGAGGACACTACGAACACTCTAAAACAACTTCCAATTACTTTGGCGGAAAAATAGTACAACATCCCAGTGACAGTGGAAGATCTATAAGGTTAAAACTGGATGTTTGTGCCAGAAAACAGACTATAATAGGTATACTATAAGTTTACTATAAACCTTTTAAAATATATAAATTATATCTTAAATTAATCTCGTCACTCAAAAAACTTGGGGCCTATCCCCGCGCCCCCGGCCTAGATCTGCCACTGCTTTGTAACAACAATGCATGACCTGAATTGGTGGTCCTGCTCACTATTAATACAGGTAATGTGCAATTAATCAGGTGTTTGCATATTTTTGTCCATTCTCTGAATATGTATCACGTTTAGTACTACTACCGTTTAGTGTAATTGCACAGTAGTATTGTTAAGATTTATTTATATTACTCTTCGTTTAATATATATTGCAAAGTATTGTAAACCGAAGCTTCAAAGTACAACTATTGCAGAACCAAACTCGCCCAGTTAAATGATTACTAAGCTAACGTAAAATGCTTCGTCAAATAAGAGCGGAGGGGAGAATAGAGAAAGCATGAAAAATAAAGGACCACTAAGTAAGAAGGATTCCATACTCCGAAAAATAATATCGCATCCAACTATACGTAATTCTGTATTTTGTCCTTTGGAAATTTTCTTTTTTCTGCCTAATAAAGTGACCATCAACGCTTACGGTATGCACTTATGACATTTTTTTAAAGTAATGCCTAAAACTAATCTGTTGTATACCCTTTTCAGATTCGGGCGACGAAGATCAATATGAATATATGCAGTGGTTACAAAACAGTGTTGAACCATCGCATAAAGTTTGCAAACTTTGGGAACTAACGTCTCAAAAAAGGCAAAGTGAACTAAACAATAGTAATATAACAACCAACCAATATTACATTGAATATTCACCATTGAAGCAGTTACTAGGATATACGCTTGTAAACATGGTTTCACACTTTAGATGAGTCACGGCTAAAAGCAGGTTTGAAACATTTTTATAGCGGTAATAGTTTAAATGCAAATAGAGGTTTGCGCTTTCTTATATTTTGTGCACATTTAAATACGCACAAATATTTAAGATGTCAAAAGGATAGCGCGTGCATAAATAAATAACGAGAACTTGAAATTTTACTACTGTTAAAGTAACGTTGTACACATAATGGCCGTTAATGGATTTAACTTTGAGTAATAAACTTATACTATGATCTAATAGAGTATCTGAAACTGATAATATAGTATTTCAGGATAGGGATTATGCTTTTTTGTCTGCTAGTTTGAATCTTGAGTCCGTACTTCACAACTTGCATTTGCTGGCCACTAGTAAGATACTGGTTCAATAGCGAATATAGGCAACCAGCGGTAGACGGACAGGATTCGAAAGTACTGTAAGTTGTGAAGATACTTGTTTCATTTGACAATCAAGTACAGGAAGATGAATTTCGTACTTGAATAAAGAAATCATAAAAATGTCAGATAAGCTAACATTTCCATTTTACCCCCCAAAATCTGTCTTCTTCACATCTCTGTATGTAATTAGAGTGCATGATTAGAAAGATTGTATAATATTTTCAAACTATAAACGCGCAGAACATGGATATTGAAAGAAAAGTTGTGGGAAAATGTTACGTTGGTAACACATAATGCAAAATGTTTTATTACAACGTTTCGCATAGTCATGCACTAAAAACCTCAAAATATAAACCAAATATGTCTTCTTTTCTGTATACATGTCGAACTGGAATCAGACAGGGATAGCTGCTAATTAGCTTCCTTATCTCTTGCTGGAGTGTTATTATGAATAGATCAAGGTGGCCCCTGTTTGAACTGCACTGATCTATAAAGAAGATAGAAAACATGTGCAAAAATAGAATTTCCTTCCTAGCAGGGGTGATTTGATGAGACGAATCAGCGATAAATGAGTCATATTTCCATGTTGACTTAGAAATTATTGTCTTCTTTGCAGCAGAATCCATTGAATGTGCATTAGAAAACAAATGTTGTAAAATACGCAGTGTTTCGTAAAATACGATAAATATCCATTTGCATAAGAAACACGCAAAATGCATAACTATTCGAAGCCTATTTGTTACATAGCCCACTGAAATTCATTTATTTTGCTATGAAAACCAATGGTTCGTGAATTAAACATATCTACTTATTACTCCTTTATTTTTCCGATAAACGGAGATTGATTTTACACCTAAATACAGCAACAAATAATTGTGTCTCTTAGCGAAGTGGCCAAACCTGACCACAACACTGGAGAATATTTTGGTAAAGAAACCAAAAAGTCTGCCAGAGACACGAGATTTAACAACAGCACTGAAGAGAAAATCTTGATTTAGGCTAGTATTGATAATGCTTCCCTATAAGGAGAATGTGTCTGCCTTTGCTTCGTTTATAGCAAATAAATGTAATATATTGCTGTAACAGCAGAATTGCAGGAATACTAATTGATTTATTTCCGTGTATACGATACAATAATGTTAACTACTATTATTAATATTTCTGCTTTGGTGTGCTGCTTATTTGGGTGAGTCAAAATGTATTGAATATAGAATATTCACTAGCTGTACACTAGATACCATTCAGGCATTTGTCTGGTGTGATTCAAATATTCCAAGTTAATCTTCAGGTATCCATATTATCACAGCAGTGCAAGGGGGATTTAAAACTCCAGTGGTGGCTCTTGAGGGAAGTCACATCGGAAAGAATTACGATTTTATCACAACCGTCTAATAGAAGAAAACTTAATGTGGCGTATTAATTTTTGTATAGTACGTTAACAACGAAATGTCTATCAACTCTCTTAGCTTATACCAATAAAATGTTTATTTTTAGCATTGTGACTTCCTTCGAGAATCACCAGTACTCAATTGTTTCTTATATTGTAGCTTATTTGAATTTAACGTTACTTATGAATAGAAAGTTTGATTTCTTTACCTCCTACTCAGAAGCCTAGGAAAAAGTTTGTTTCTGTTTATATTAAGGTGCAGTGCCATCTTGAAGGAAGTCACATCCGTTTAGTTTTATTTGAAATTATTTTGACCTTCGTTCGTATCTTTCTCTCGCCACTACACTTCTTGTTTTTTTTCTTATCAAAGGAGATTCTAAAATTGTTAAAAAGTAACTACGGTTAAACAGTAGTAGAGCGTTCATCTATGGTGTGTGTAGCCCTTGTTCCAATACCAGCACGCGCCTATTGAACTTTGTGGTTTACTAACACAGTGTGTTTCTGGGTTTTCTCTGGGTTCTCCTGTTTCCCTCTACTTTCTTCATTGCACCCCTTAATTGATTTTCGTAAATGATGTCTACTTTAGCCAATGCGCATATCCATCGAACGTAAAATACAGATTTCGTATCTTATGAAATATTAAAATTATTTAAAATAAAACTACAGTTTGCGTTATCAAGAGCAGTATCTCAGTTCATCAGGACTCTGAAACTCACTAAAGGGTTAATAAATACTTGTGACCAGACTATATACACTTATTTATTAAAAACTAACTTACAGTGTAACTATTTCTATAAGATATATGTCTGTATTCTGAAGGTATCTCTTTCAGTTAGTGTCTGATGAAGACAACGTTAAGTAATTTAGTTATTAATAAATAAGTGTATATACTCTGGTCGGAAGTGTTTATTATTCCAAGAGCTATATATAATTTTTATTTAGAATTATCTAATAGCGTTGATTAGCAAGTGTGTCCTGTTTACTGTTTCATACTTCGCACCATAGTTTCTCTAGGTACCACTTTCAGCGGGAGAAGCTCAGTTAGAGTAGTACAAATTAACACTTTTCTAATGGCAATTCTACTGCTAAGAAGTGCAAGTACCTCAGAACATGCTTTGCAGGTCATTGACTTATTATTGAACATAAAACATGCTAAAGATTATTGCTTTATTGCTAAGTAGTGTTAAACTCTAATAGTTCTAGTTTAAAATGGAAAACAACATGGTCTTTATTCTAAGAAGTTCATACTTTGTCCTCAAAGATTATCAAGCAATCGTAACATTTTTTCAGTGACTTGGCTTTTTTTCTTTTGTAGTTATCCATGCCTTGTACTCCTGGAACAAATGCCTTTACGATCATGGTGACTTGCATTTAAAATATATACTTACAGTGTCCTACTACTTTTGAATCTGCCTTGGGAATAAATTTTATTCATGGGAAGTCTTCGTTTTTTTTTAGCATGGTAACACATACTACCGAGTAATTTATGGTTAGAAATAAATACACACTGACTGCAAATTTGATTATGTAACGTAACAAGGATTTCCAAGGGGATGTCTTATACTAAAAGAGAACTATAATGAATGTTTCACAGTTTATTTTCTCATGTTGTAAAGGGATGCTGATTGCGTACTCTTTTCTTCCAGATACAAGAAACACAGTTCTTTTTACTTTATTGGGAAGACATTGTCCTATAGTGACTTCAACTGTGAAGAAGAAAAACACAGCCTGAAAAATACGAAAGCCAACGAGATTTTCTTTTTCGCTTAAATGTAAATATATCATCATTTCCTTTCGTATATGAAATTAGAAATTTGTGTAGCAAAAGTCAGTTTCCAGGCTTTGAAAAGCTAGAAATGGGAGCTAGACATCCTTAGATTTGTGAAATTGCTCCAATATATTATTGTCATGTCATGATCTCGTAGATAAAATCACTGTTAGCGACATATGGGGGGTATTGTGCTCGTGTGCAGCAACGTATATATGTAAGATTAAAAAAAAAACGTTAGAACTAAGTTGAAGGAACCTCTTAGAAAAATACGTGAGGGTAAAGAGGCTAATTTGGATTTCTCAAGACACCCGCAAAACACACATCACCACGTACAAGATGCGAAAGTTTTGCACTGAACAATCACGAACATGGAACGAATGTATTTGAGCTTTACTTCATCTGAACAAAAAAAAAAAAAACGTTTTTTAAAAAAATATAAAAAAATAACGGATAAATGAAAATTAGATAAGGACTGAGATTATATCATCTAATTTCATCAGTAAGAAATAGTCTAAGTAATTAGTTAATATTTTTATTTCAGTAAATGTACATAGTTATATTACTGACATGTACAAATCAATTAGTCACCCCTTGTTGCATTTTAGAAATAGGTTGTACATAATTTAATATTGATTAACATTCAGATTTGTAATATAAAACTTGGGGAAAACCTTTTATTTCACTGTTATTAAAAAAATGGACCATGTGGTCTCATATCCATAACAACGAGCTTCAGAGCGCCATTGAAAGTGATTCCGAAACATCGGTGAAGATAATATCATTTGGAATATTAAGAGATGAGTATTTTAATAATTAAAATATAACACCCTTAACTGTACTTCCTTACTATAACCGAAAGTTCGGGAAATTTACTAGTTCCAGTTTCAACATTGATCTACGTAAAGCAAACACTGTGAGTTATGTGAGAAGCAGCTTTACACAATCTATTTAGTATTGCAAGAATAAGAACTCATCTTCTCAAGCTATATTCAAACCGGAAGTTGCAAAGATCATCTACTTCCGGCTTTAACGTTGGTTGCTATTTAATTGAAACGGTAAAAATAGCAGGAAGCGGTTCTCGGAAATCAATTCAGCGTCCCATTAATATTTTATATTTCTAATCTATACTAATACTAGAAGAGATAGAAATCTTATATATAAAAGAGAACGCACAAATCCTTTGTTCCCTCATCACGCTAATACGGCTGAACCAATTTCTTTTATTTTTGGGGGGTTATTAGGATTTGGACCCTAGATGGTTTTTATCATATCACTTTAATTTTTAATTACCAGTGTCTTGAGATAATTGACCATTCAAGTGTCCATAACGTACAAATCCTTTGTTAGTTCATCATAGGTAAAAATATACGTATTTATATGCAACCCGCATGACCGTGTCACTCGGCGGGTTAACATAAATGACAGGCGATATAATGTTAACATTTACTGCAATCTACTATGGTTTTTATCATATCACTTGAAAGCGAAAACTTCCGGGATGACCGCAGCGAAGCGGGGCGGGTTAACATAAATGACAGGCGATATAATGTTAAGATTTACTGCAATCTTCTATGGTTTTTATCATATCACTTGAAAGCGAAAAAGTAAAAATTATCTAAGTAACAAAGTTTATTGCGTTCCGGGGTGACCGCAGCGAAGCGGGGTGAACGCTGCTAGTCTACAATAACTTTCGATTGTAATATCGAAAAAAAATTTACAGGATACAAACCAAACTCCTTCACGTGGTGGGCCGCGGTGGCTCAGTGGTAGAGCGGTCACCTCTGGTGCTTGGGGTACCGGGTTCGATCCCACCCCCAACCAATTGAACTTGGTGGTGGACAGACGCCTCATGGATTTATTCAGGATTCTCCCGTTTCTTCCCACTTTCTTCATTCCACCATTTCATTCATTACTTATCGTCACCGTTTCCTTTAGCCTCACCGGTATAACCGTGGGGCGTAAAACTCAAGATTTCATACCATTTTTTCATTTTCCTTCACGTGGTGTACATGTGGCACTATTACTTGTTTGTACATACAATAGATCCCATCAGTAAGTAATTTAAGAAATTATAAAGCACTATTCAAAAATTGTACACAGTTTGTAACGAATGATAAATAACAGCAAGAACAATTCTAATGGATCTAATTACAATTCCACATTTCTTTTAATCGCTAGTTTATTAAAATGGGTGAGTCATTTATAATATTCAACCTTGAAATGGAAAAACGAAAGGGTGATAAGCAAAACCGTGCACGAATCAAGTAGAAGATAAGGACACACACATATTAGGCATCAACACCCAGACGCTTATGTAATATAATCTTGTCTTGCTAGTGTAATATAAAGTTAGTTTCTCAAAAAATACGACGCCAGATCATTACAAATTGCAAATCTACGTTTAAAAAGAAAACAAACAATGCCACAATTGATGTTCAATGTTGGAAACTAACGACCCTAGAGTATCCGAAACATGAAAAGAAAGCTACCAAACTTTGAACCTTCTACAATAGTAATAATGCAAGTAAGATGGACGGGGAAAGTTTATCGAATGTACCTTAGTGTCAAATAGTATCATTATGACTTGACATATTTCACCTAGATACGATCAAAATTGTAACAAATTGAACATTGAAATTTTTAAAATCCTTTATTTCTCTCTCGAACGGTTTCAGATATCGAAGAACAGTAAATGGCATTATGGTCTTAATATTTTTGAAAACAATCTACGTAATTAAATGTGATAGTTGTATATTAAACTTTCCAAAATGAAGCCTTTGAAAAAGTCAAATATTCAGTTTGTTATAATTTTGTTCCTATCTATTCGGAATACGTCAAATCTTAATGGTAGTATTTGACACAAAGGTGGTTTAGATATGCCTTACCCCGTCTGTCTCACTTGCGTTATTACTATTGTAAAAGCCTTCAAATTTGTTTATTTTTTTACTGTAGCGTTTTATACTGTAGCGTTGTTGGTTTGCATGAGTAAACAAGAAGTTTGGCATTGTTTGTTCTGTTTAAATTCAGATTTTAATTTTATAATAACTTGACGTAGTGCTATTAGAATAAAAACTAATTGTATAGTGTGTTGACAGCACTCTTCACGGAATGGTGATGCCTAATACAGATGTGTCCCCCTCCCTTTAATTGCATCCTGCAAAAATTTCGCTTCTGTCTCTCTCTCTCTTTCTCATTTCTCTCACTCTCTATTTTGATCTTCCTGTTGTAATCCTTGAAGTTTATATATATACAGCCTCTCGACATTGTCAAGTCTCTATATTTGTATTTTACATTTAAAGTTGCAACCGGGTGTTTCCAGCTGCCTTATTCGGTAGCCCGATCATGACCCCAGAGTTATTCGAAGAACTGAAAACGTACTCTGTACACAAACAGTTTGTGGTTGTGAATTCGGAAAGCCTGGTACTTCTGCTTGTCAAGGTCAAAGAGTGGGAGAAAAAAGGATGTGTAGAATGTAAAGAGGGTTCAACAGTGACTGATACTTGTAAGAAACATATTCATTTGTAGTTCGTGCACATTCCGCCTGTAGCGCTACTGTGGTACAACGTATATTGTAACTGTATAATTCTTGAACACCGCTTGTAGGTCTATTGGCGTATGTGACGACCGAAACTATGTTGTCAGGTCTGACTGCGATAAGGCACTGCTGTGCTGCTTTTGCTTTTCTTTTTTGTCTTTTGTCATTTGTGCTTTTGTCGTTTTTGCTTGTTGCACGCGCTGAACGAGTTCCTGCGGAGCGAAGTATTTATGAAGTTAATTACATATTCTTGTTTTGCGATAAAAATATGATAAGTACTTTGAATTATAATACGGTTTTAAATTGGTTAACTGTTGAAAAAAATACGAAAATAAAGCTGTACTTGTAAATGTATATTGGTCGTGGACGTAGCTACTGACAGTGTTGCAGGCACGTAGCCAGGATTTCGTGAAGGATGGGGGGGATCCGTGACATGAAATACTGTGGTCATCATAAAAGGGGCTCGATCACTCTAAACTATTTTACTGGAACATATATTGGTTCATTTAGCCAACATTTCGTAACGGTGAGAGGGAGTGACCTGAAATTCTGAAGACCCAGTACCTCGATCAATTTAAACTATTTTACTACCAACATATATTGCTTTGTTAGGACAATAAAATGAGGATATTTTGGCAAGTATTTTAATAAACTATGAAGACATTTCGAGCAAAATAATAAAAAAAAGTATTGTAAAAGATTTTGCAATATTTACGTCCTTCTCCTCTTTATTCAAATATAACAATTTTCCTTTCGTTATTACCTCAATTATTATAAAAAGTACATACTGAATACTGTCTTGTAAACTATCTTTTAATATAAATAAAATAAAGAGTTTGTTTGTGTGTTTGTGTCTGTCTTTTTGTGTGCGGCCTGGGAACCAGACGAGTGGACCGAAAGTTACTAAATTTTGGTCAGGGGTACCTTGGCCCAGGTCCCAGAAAAACACGCAGCGATTCTTTGCAAATTTCGAAGCAGTGGGGTCTCAGGGGTCTTTTACCGGAACCGGCTTGGGAACCAGACAAATTGACCGAGTGTTACCAAATTTTAGTCACGAATACCTTGGTCAAGGCTCCAGACCAGAGTAAAGGATTTTGTCGAAATTCGAACCAGAGGGTCTCAGAGGGGCGTTTACCGGGACATGTAAAGGTAGTGGAAAATGACCGATATTTTACTATTTATTTATTTAACAATCACCAGATACAGCACAGAGGCCATTTTGCATGGAATATTCAACAACATTAACAATGGAAAGGATTTGGGAAGGTATCGCCCAGGGCCAGTTTAGTAGCTGCCATCCCTGCATTTGCCTGGTAGGATTGAGGGAAACCCTGGAAACTTCAGTCAGGATGGTAGGCAGCGGGATTCGAAGCCACGACCTCCCGAATGCGAAGCCAACACTCTACCACTTGAGCTATTAGTGTCGAATTCTTATTTTCCCGGTCGCTGAAGTCAATGGTGAAACTCCAGTCGCATTAATTTCCAAATTCACGCTATTCGGCTCCGGGCCGGGAGTCACCGGAGGGGGGTGAGATACCAAGACATATAAAAGTAATTCAAAATGACCGATGTTAGTGTCAAATCTATAGTTTTCGCGGTCGCTGAAATCAATGGTGACACTTCCATTAGCGATGACTTGCAAGTATGCGGTCCGGGAGTCAGCGGGAAGTGGATACCGAGGCATGTAAAAATATCCCAAAATGACCGATATTAATATCAAATCCATAGTTTTTGCGGTCGCTGAGATCAATGGTGATACTCCTACAGGCGTTGACTTCCAAATACAGGCATTGACTTCATGTCTTCAACTTTACGGTATTCCGATATATAAACATCTTAGTATAATAATAATTGTAATATCCACCTCTATTCTCTTCCAAACCTTTTTCTTCCCCTCTAGATCACAATCAAAAATGCTGAAATATGTATCTAATTATTGGGATTACAGAGTAAGATTTATAATAATATTGTACAGTTAGTACTTTGGTCCATCCCGTCTGTTACTCCGCACGAAACTCTTGAACGAAACTGAATTTGACTTCTGTTTTGCAATTGATAGCTAAAGTAATTATCTCGAAAGCGTTTGTTAGTAGAGGATCATAAACCAGGGTGTTGTGAATCAGAAACCAGGAGACCAGGTAGAAATCAACCATTTTGGCTTTTAACGTTGATCCTGTAAACCAAAAACGGTAATAGTTAGCAAGAAACGGTTTACGGCAGTCGATTTGGCATCCCAAGAATACCTTTCAACTCAATCCTTAATAATAAATCAACAATTTTCGGATTATTTTTCATTACTGTGGAGCAAAAGCTGTAGTAGATAGCGAAAAGCTGCTTTCGACAATCGACGGAGCATCCCAAGAATACATTTTGTCTTTCCATAAACTCTAATAAAATCAGAAATGACAGGGTGTCTACTAAAATTCCAAAATGAAATTTCATGACCTTTTCTTTAACAAACCATTAAATTTATTAACATTCTCAAAAGCGAATTTGGGTGCGAATTGGGCCAATTTTCACGCACGTGATAGCAGCGTGCTTTACTTATGATTTGGTAGCGTTTAAAACCATATGCGTTTTTGGTGGTGAATTTTGACATTCTATAGAACAACATTTACAAGTATGTACTTATATTTGTACAGATAAAATGAATCGTGACCCAAAAGGAAAATTGCTTGACTTTCATAACCATTTTCTGATTTCGTGACTTTCGTTAATCATTTTCGTAACCGATAGACACCCTGGTAATCCAGTATGACTTCCAGGTTCAATGTAATATACATAGAACATGACCTATAAGAGACAGCGAGAAGAGTTTTTTAAAAAATGAGTTAGTGTTCTTAAAATAGGTACCATCTCCTCTTTTACCCTGTAATCAAACGTAATTATTAGAAACCAACCACTTCCGGTTTTAACGTTCATCGTTGTACAGTCTTGTTCAAGAAAAGTTGACCATTTACCCTGCTATGAAAGATGATATTCTTGCAACCGCAAAAGGAAATTATAATGCTGTGGCTCTTAATAAACTTCTTAATCGACCAAAATAAATTCACATTTATGTGATTTAATTCTAACTATAGGTAAGACCACAGGCCTTTTCAAAGAGAGATGAGTGGCAAAGTTTTCTTGAACAAGACTGTATATGACAAACGGCAATAGATAGGCACGGTTTTTGTATTCGATTAAGTGTCCATAGAATATATTCCATCTCAACTATAATCACCAGTAAATAACACTAAGTGATAGATATCTACTACAACTTCTCGTTTCAATTTTAATTGAAAAATATTGGGTCGTAGTGTTTACTGTCTTTAAGTGATTTTGTTTTAAATGACGGTTTCGGTTTTGTCCTAAAGCCGAATTTCATGTTTGTAATTTTCGGAGATTCTGAGATACCGATATGCTATTATATGAGTAATAATTTCTATTCTCACCTTTTCCTTCTCTTTTATTACTAAAATATAAAAGAAATCGTGAAACAAGTGTTAAATTATTTTAAATTGGAAATCCAAATACCAAATTTTAAGTTCCCAGTCCTATACGTTTCGGAGATGAGGGTACCTTATTAAAATAATTCTCACCACAATTCCTCCTTTTTTCGCGAATTTTCAAAATTTTTTCTTAGTGGTACCCCACGTCACAAATCCTATGTAGGTGTAAGTTTAAAGTTTCTAGGGACTCCTAATCTAGGGGTGCGAATCTCTGACAGAACTAAATTTAAAATTATATTTATTACAGAACTATTCTGTAGGAATTTACAGAACAATATTTAAACACGAAATAACTATTCTGTAGGAACTGTGGTTTCATTGACAAAACTGGTAAAATATAATATTCCACTGCACTGCAATGCTATGCAGGAATCTTGCTGGAAATAAATATAAATTTGTGAGAATATGGCTATTATTATTTACTATTATTATATGCAAGCCCGTTCTTCGTTCGGGTCAGCGGCATAGCGAATGGGAACTCCGGTATGCCCGTCATCCCCTGTTAATAAGAAAAAATACGTATTTCATTGTATATAAATTGTTTGCTTGTAATTATTATCACAATTTTTTCCACTGCAATCTTTTGGATGTCCTCTCTCGCCTTACTTTGAGAGGTGGAACCTACGCATGCGCATCACTCAGATGCACATTTTCTCTCTTTTCTCTTGTCGTATGCTATGTTCCTTGGGCATCCAGGCCTACTGCAAGCAACGTGGTTTTCGTCTGCTTTCTGTCGAATGCGCATGCCCAACTACTACTCTCTTCATTCCTTGCAACTCTACATTTTGCTTTAGATATGCGCTGGGGTATTCAAGTATTTCCAACTCTATATATCTTGAACTAAGTTATAGTTTCTGTACAGACCGTACGAGCGCTAACATCAAGAAGATAGAACAAAACAAAAGTGGTTAATTCAATGTCTTTTTGAAGCATACTGGTTATGTAAATAATAGTATAAAAATAGTTATGCTTTAATCGTAATTAAATGCATCGTAATTGTAATCGTAATTAAAGGCAAATTATTAATCTTCAGCATAAATACATAGTATGTCCAGTGTCTTTGCCAGAAACTCTTTCAGGAAGCTCACACACACAAGCATAAATATAAAGCATTCTGTAGAATCACGGTCACTGATCTGGTAGACCAAGAAAGCCAGTACCCCTTGCCCCTCGTAAGGATTGCTTGGGACCTTCAGCCACTGGCACGTATCCCGGGGAGATGAGGAGGCCTCCAATCTTGGAGCAGGGAGACTGTCCCCCCCAACTATCCGATTTGAAATTGTGATGATTTGTATCCAACTGCTACAAAGGAAAGTAAGATGAAATTGATGTCCCTTGACTTGGTTTATTTTTAAAATAGAATCGTATTCTTTAATATTTCATTGTCATTAATTATTGTTAGTCTATTTGCAGCTACTTGTTTAATTCCTGCAAAGATTACTATAATGCTATTGTGATCATCATAATTTTGGTCAAATAAGAGTATTGTTGCGCCATACATAGTTGTCTTTCTTTCATAGTTTTGGGGAAGTCATTATATATATTATTACAAAACAAGTGTCCTAAAATGTTAATGTGGATCTTTGTGGATGCGTAAATAGAAACATACCAATTATAAATATGCATGTATTCAGATTTCAGAATGTGTTCACGGTACTGATACGTACTTAATTTCATCTACATCCCCTGGTATATAAAATACAACAGATTCACCTCAGAAATCAGATTCATCTACCGTAATATGAATCTCATCTCCCCTCCCCCAGGAATAAACCTCAAATCTGCCCTCTGGTCCTCTGATCCTACACAGCATTTTTTTCAACTTCATAAATATTTTGAACATCGCTTTAAAAAATAGAAACGGTCTTACCTGTTCCCCGAATGTTGAAGACAGATTTGCGCCCTTGCCTTCAGTATCTGGATATCTGATAATGAAATACATACACAGAAACAGGCCCCCTGAGTTGGTTTAAGTGCTTTCTATTTGCATCTTCAAATGATATACGTATACACTAATGTCTATATTCACGAATGAGCGTCTGAGTTCCGGACTCAAGATGACAAATTTCTAGGGGCGACTTTTTAAAGAAAGAGATTGAAGTATGGTATGCGAATAAAGAAGCTGCCCACGAGAAAGGAATAAAGGGAACTATACTGGAAACAATGTTCATACAACATCGGGGCCGAGTTTTCTTGTCACATGGTAGTGGTAAGAAGGAACTGAGACAATTGCTTATTGACTTCTAACGTAATCGACGTATTTGCTTCTGTATATCACACTAGGCCACCAATTAGGGGCCTCCCCCCCTACATTTTTTAATAACCCTATATTTCCCATCGGTATAGTATTGTATTGCTGATTTTAGTAGTATTGTATCGCACAAGTGATTAACTTTGGCATCCCCATTTCGGAATACCACGCTACGCTACTGGTACGGGTAGAATAGGTTTATGGGAAATATTTGAAAGTTATATTTGATCACTCTTTTTCCATTACGTGACTTATTTGAAGAAAAGTTAAATAAAACCCCTAGTTCGACCATGTTCAAAAATGTGTTCATACGATGCAGTATTTATTCTTTGCAAGAAATCTAAATTCTCTTCTGCTTTTACGATTCTTTTATTTCGAAGTGAGTTGATAAAATAGAAATGTCCCACATGCTAAATATGTTTAAAAATTCATTTCAGACTTTTCAAACACTTTGCCACACTGTAACCTCTTTTGGAAGCAGAATTTTCGAAAATGCTGGGGCATGTCCACATGATGACCTCGTTAAGTAAAAAGTTATATACCTAGTTTCATCTCCTTGACTTGGAAGATATTTAATTTTCGCCGTATATATTAACTCCTCAACCCTCTTAGGATACAAATGATTTTAATGAAACAGACATGATTAAGAAATGGCTTCATCCAAGTGCTAACTATATTCTAAAATTCTCAATCATTTTTCATGAGATGAGAGGGAATTGGAATTTCCTAGAACGCTGGGTTGAGTGTCTACTTGGTTTTTATATTAAATCTCATCTTCATACATGAGAGATTTGAAAGATACTTTATTTTTAGCAAATATTTTAGACTTTGACCCTCTTCTTAGGATACGCATTTCAGTGAAAGCGATATGATGAAACCATGCTCTACAGTAGTTCAAAATATGTTCAGTAATTCTCCTCGAACATTCTATGATGATGAGACAGCGAACGCCGATTTGAATGTCCAGAAATAAGTAAATTAATTCCTCCCTCCTTCTGCTTAAAAGGAGAATTTTGAAAACTCTGAAATACGTATTCCATTCTTTTTAGTTCAGAGTTGGTTTACGAAATTTCACATTACGAATTTAAGCGAATTTCACAATTCATGATATTTTCTGAATAAATTGTGGTAAATTTTAATATTATAGAAATCGTGTCTTTTCTCCATCTTTAAGAGGGGAATTTCCGGAAACATACGTTCAATTATTTATAGTTAACAAATCAAAGCCAAATTTCACA
The DNA here is from genome assembly GCF_964235325.1 of Thermobia domestica. Lineage (NCBI taxonomy): Eukaryota > Metazoa > Arthropoda > Insecta > Zygentoma > Lepismatidae > Thermobia > Thermobia domestica. The sequence goes on from NC_137457.1 coordinate 98,021,659, forward strand.
CCTGAAACGTAAGCAAATGCAGAAATTTTAATAGGTAGACACTATCCTGCATTCTCATCTTAGGACAGAATTTTCGGAAAACCTAAACATGTTTTGGTTCGTTTCTAATTGAGTTTAATTTTGAAATTTCACGTCTCCAATATAAAGAATTCTTACCTTTATCAAGAGGGCATTATGATGGCAGTAAAAATAAGAATGGGAAGGTAGTCGGTGAGAGAAATGAGGTCATAGGAAGGTGGAAAGAATACGTTGAAGACTTATATGAAAGTAGGGATAGACCGTGTAGCCTAAATGTTGAAGTAGAAAATGAAGTAGGCGAGGATGATAAAGGATTTAGTATTCTTAGGGATGAGTTTGCAAAGGCTATATCCGAGATTAGAAATGGAAAGGCAACCGGAATAGATAACATACCAATCGAATTCATTAAAAATATAGGAGGCAAGGGAAAGAAAGAATTGTTCCGATCATGCAATGAAATATCTGAAACAGGAGAATGGCCAAGAGACTTTCTGAAAACGATCATGATACCGATGGCTAAGAAATCGAACCCAAAGAGATGTGAGGATTATAGAACTATTAGTCTCATATCCCATGCAGCTAAAATTCTGCTCCGAATACTGAACAGAAGGTTATATGAAAGATCAAATAAAGAAGTTGAGAAGGAGCAGTTCGGGTTCCTGCTCCTTCTTGAAATAAAAGCAAGGATAGGAATGGCGAAAGAAGCTTTAGGAGGAAGAAAAGTCTGTTTTGTGGGACCTTGAATAAAGAGTTGAGAAAAAAACTCATAAAATGCTTCGTGTGGAGTGTTGTACTGTATAGGGCGGAAACGTGGACATTACGTAAAGGTGATGAAAATCTACTGGAAGCCTTCGAAATGTGGGTGTGGAGAAGAATGGAAAGAATTAGTTGGGTCGAGCGGAAAAAAATGAGAGAGTGTTAGAAATGGTGGGTGAGAAAAGAACACTTTTAGATATTATTAGGAACAGGAAGAGAAACTGGTTGGGACATTGCCTAAGAAGAGATCGTTTCATGAGGGACGACGTAGAGGGTATGGTGGCGGGAAAGAGAGGGAGGGGGCAAAAGAGACTACAATTAATGGATTATATAAAAACAGAAGGATCATACGCGAAGACGAAGAGGTTAGCGGAGGACAGTGGAGCATGGAAGCTTCTCAGCTGCGGCAAGTGACCTGCCAATAAAGGCAGAATACCTACGATGATGACATTTATCATTTTCTAAAAATAAATGAAATAAAATACAGTTGAAAAATTAATGTTATACGAATTACTCCTTTCTTGTTTAGGTGCGGAATTTTCGAAAACTGTTCAGATATTTTTAATGGTTAGTTTATATGCCAAGTTTCATCTTCCTTACCTCATGGATTAGCAAGAAACGGTATCTTATTTACGCCCCTAAGGATACATATTTCCAAAAATCATTCGTTATCCCTTGCTTTCGCCAAAAAGAGTATTCTTGCTAATTATAGCATTATGACTTGGTCGATAATGAATAACTCACTTATATTATTGTTATTATTATTATTATTATTATTATTATTATTATTATTATTATTATTGCTATTACTGGTGATTTGAAAATACAATGCCGCAACTAAAATTGCAGAAATGGTCAAAGGCATCGCGAATGATGTAGGCGTGAAGTATGTAGGGTTTAAGAATGTCGGCGCTTGTTAAAAATGTTGGAACAATTGCCCTAGAGGATACCAAAACTTTAATTTAGAAAACACAGCGTCTTCTATCATTTCCTACTTTATAACACTACAACGAATACTCTATAAGAACATTGTACTGTTAAGTTACCTCGCTGAACAGTACTAAATGATCACATGTCTAACATGAAATGGAGGATTCACACAAATAGATCCGCTTTTTCTTGAGTTAACTAAACATTAAGTATAATACCGAAGTAGATAAAGTGAGACTGTAGAAAAATGAACCTTTCCTCTAGCAGTTAAAAGAATAACAGAACATAGAGGCGATAATAATAATAATAATAATAATAATAATAATAATAATAATAATAATAATAATAATAGACAACGATGCCTGCTGCGACTAAGTTACTGCGCACGATAGCTCTTCAAAGAAAGCAAATTTTTATTTTATTTTATATATTTATTTATTTTTTTGCAAACTACGGGTAGAGTAATTATTTCGAAGGAGCTAGTTAATTGAAGTGATCCACAAACCGAAAGTTGTAGAAATCAACCTTTTCCAAATTTTAACATTGATCACTATAAAACAAAAACGGTTTTCGGCAATCGATTAAGCATTCCAAGAATATTTTACATCTCTTTTCGTTACCAACCGAAAGTGGTAGAAATAAACCATTTCCGGTTTTACTTTGAACACTATAAAGCAAAATTGATAATTAGTTACGAGCGGCTTTCTGTAATGGCAAATCCTTTAGATTGGAACTGACAAGAGATTACCGAGAAATAAATTACCACACGCAAATCAAGCCCAAAACTTGGCCAAACTCGACCAGCAAATGTAGAGATCTTAATTAGGTTGATGGCTGCCCACCACCGAATTTTGTTCCGATTCGGCCAATAGTTATCAAGAAAATGCTGCTGGGTAATTAAGTAGTTATCGAGAAATAAGGTATGAAATGCAACCCGCGTCCACCCTGTTCTTGGCCGAGTTTGACCACAGAGTATGCCAGTATTTATTCCTTAGGGAATGGGCTAGTAGCTCACAAAATTTAGTAAACATCCGTCTAGTATTTAATTTTAAAATAAACTCTAGTAAAAACCGTAAAGAGGATGACGTAATATGTTCTCTATTAATATGGATACCGGAATTTGTATCGTATTTCTTTCACTTCTGGTACTAATACAGAGATTACTGTCGAGATGGAATACACTCATGCTGTACTTAATGAATTACATAAAATCCCTTCTAGGTCTCCCATCTATAACACTCAATTTATAACCGGAAGTGATTGATATATGCCACTTCTGCTTTTAGTATAAAGGTTAGAGTTGAGATAGAACATATTCGTGGGACACTAAATGATTATAGAAAACCGCTTCTTCTTATCTGTTATCTTTTCTAATCTATTGCGATCAACAGTAAAACCGGAAGTAGTTGGATTTTGCTACTTCCGGTTAGAGTTTAAGAGAGGTAATAACTTACCTGTTTCCACAACGTTAAATTAATTCCATAAAACTGCTTCTCCCTATATCTTATAGTTTATGCTCTATGTAAATTAAATTGAAACCGGAAGTTATAAGTGATTTCTACACTTCCTTTTTACTAGGGTGTTAAGTACGAAGGTGAAACGCTGGAACGCTTTATCGATTGCCGAAAAATGCTTCTTACCATTTATTATCGTTTTCGCTCTATATTGATCAACGTTGAACAGGAAATGGCTCGATTCTGTTACTTTCAGAATTTACTAGCTTGTTAAATGTGAAGAAGGTGACCCTTGAAAAGTTTAATTGATTGCCAGAAACATCTTCTCGTTATCTATTATCGTCTTTGCTCTATAGTAATGAGTGTTGAAACCGGAAATGGCACATTTCTACCATTTCCAGTTCTACTAGAATATTAAGAAGAAGAATAGAGATTCCCTTGAAACGTATAATCGATTGCCCAGAACCGCTTTTCGCTATCCATTATGGTTTTTGTTTTTTATTGATCAATGTTAAAACCTGAAAAAATTCATTTCTACCATTTTGTTTGTCGAATCACCTCTATTAAGGAACTCTCTCTAGAGAAAATCTCAAACTATCTACTTATTGAAAATAATAATAATAATAATAATAATAATAATAATAATAATAATAATAATAATAATAATAATAATAATAATAATAATAATAATAATAATAATAATAGAAAATTCGCATCCTTTCAAATGTTATCTTTCGAAGTAACGGACGTATGTATGTACGTATGTACTAACATTACGATATTACAAGTTCCACTACGTGATCCTAATAATAATAAAATCTTAAAGAGGATCATGTTATGTTTTGTGTAGTGGTGTGGGAACCAGAAGCTCTACTATATTTATTTCACTTCCGATTTGAGTACAGGGATCATTGCCGAGATGGAACATACTCTTGGCGCACTTAAAGAATTACCAAAAAAAGCCTTCTCGCTATCCATTCTCTAACGCCCAATGTTATAACCGGAAGCGATTGATTTCTACCACTTCAAGTTTTAGTAGAAAGATTGGAGTCGAGATAGAACATATTCTTGGGACACTTAATTGATTACAGAAAACAGGTTATCGCTTGTTAGTTTCTAATCTATAGCAATCAACACTAAAACCGGAAGTAGTTGGGTTTTGCCACTTCCGGTTCGATTAGAAGTTTAATAGAGATGATACCTGGTCCTACAACGTTCCCAAAAACAGTTTCTATAACTTATAGTTTTTGCACTATATAGATTGAATTGAAACCGGAAGTTATAGATAATTTTTGCCACATCTTTTTCACTAAGGTATTAATTATGAAGAATAAAATTATTCTTGAAAATATTTATCGATTGCCGAAAATTACCTCTTACTATCTATTACCCTTTTCTCTCTATAGTGATCAACGTTAAAACCGGAAATGGTTCATTTGTACCAGTTCATGTTTTACTAGAGTGCTAAGGGTGAAGTAGATTAATCTTGAAACGCTTTTTCGATTGTCCATTCTCGATGGCTCATTCGCACCTCTTCCGGTTTATTAGACTATTAAGAATGAAGATAAGAGTTGGCTATGAAACGTGTAATCGATTGCCAAGAACCGCTTTTCCCTATCTATTACCGTTTTTGTTCTATAATGATCAACATTAAAACCGGAAATGACTTATTACTACCACTTCCGGTTGGTGTATCTTCTCTATTAAAGAACTCCCTCGAGATAATCATTGTATCTTTCTATTGCAAAAACAATTTAAAAATTCGCATCCGTCCAAATGTCATCGTACGGAGTAACGGACGGACGTATGTACAAACATTACGATGTTACAAGTTTCACTACGTAATCCTAATAGTAAAGATTTACGTAATATTTTCTCAATTGATTTGGAAACCAGAAGTTGTACAATATATTTTTTCACTTCCTAGTTGAGTAGAGTGATTACTGTCGAGATGGAACACACTCTTGGGCACTTAATAAATTTTCCATTCTATTCCCTTCTCCCTATATATTCTATAACACTCAATGCTTAAACTGGAAGTGATTGATTTCTGTCACTTCCGGTTTGAGTAGAAATATTAAAGTCGAATTAGAAAATTCTTGGAACACTTAATTGATTACTGAAAACCGCTTCTCGCTATTTATTACGGTTTCTAATCTATTGTCATCAACACTAAAACCGGAAGTAGTTGGGTTTTGCCACTCCCGGTTTATTTAGAAGTTTAAGAGAGGAGACGGTACTTATTCCCACAACGCTAAACTGATTCCCCAAAACAGCTTCTCCTATCTCCCTATGTAGATTAATTTGAAGTCGGAAATTAAAGTTAATTTCAACTGCTTCCGGTTTTACTAGGATGCTAATGATGAAGATGAAAGTTACCCTTGACACGCTTTATCGATTTCCGAAAATTGTTTCCTGCTATCTTTTACCGTTTTTGCTCTATAGTGATCAACAATAAAACCGGAAATGACTCATTTATACCACTTCCGGTTTTACTATAGTATTAAGAATGAATATGGGAATTGTCCCTGAAACGTTTAATCGATTGCCGAAAACTGTTTGTCGCTATCTATTACAGTATGTGCTCTACAGTGATCAACGTTGAAACCGGAAATGGCTCATTTGCACCACTTTCTGTTGACTAAATCATCTCCGTTAACGAACTTCCTCTAGATAATTACTCTATTTATCTATTTCAAAAAGCAGTATTAAAAAATTCGCATTCGTTCAAAAGTTATCGTGTGGAATGTTACGGTAAGTTCCACTAAGTGATCGTAATAAATACTTCATACCCCCGACCCCGCCACACACACACACACTAACTTATGTACACACGAAAGTGTATCTGGAAGTTCCCATATGCCTATGCCGGTAGTTGGAAACAGAGAGAGAGAGAGAGAGAGAGAGAGAGAGAGAGAATCTTAATGCACATTTACACAGAACGCGCAATTCCTCAGAACATCAATTAAAAAAAGAAAAAAAGGAATAGTTGTTAATGAAACTTTCAAAGATTGGTACCACTGCTGCAACATACACATGCAATTCTTCCATAATGATTGATTCATAAGATGATGTATATGGGTTTCATAATGACAGTGTAATAAAATGTCTTCAAATTGACCACAAAATAAAAAGTTAAATTTCTCTCTCAAATTTTATAAAATCTAAGTCGATGGTCATTATGGGAACAGTCTACAATAACAATATATGCAAACAAATATTAATATACCCCAAGCTTATATATATATCTGCTAATGATTATGACACCAAACACAATTCGAAGCTTTCTTGCACCCACTGGAAAACGTGTAGTATAATAATATTTATTTGCATATATTGTTATTTGCATATATTGTAGACTGTTCCCATAATGACCACCGACTTCGATTTTACAAAATTTGAGAAATAAATTTCAATTTTTATTTTGTGGTCAATTTGAAGGCATTTTGTTATACTACCATTAAGAAACCCATATTCATCACATTACAAATCAATCATTATGGAACAGTTTCATGTGTTACACGCAGCATTGGTACCACTCTTGAAAATTTCATTTACAACTTTTTTCCTTTTTCTTTTTTAATTAATTTTGTGATTAATAGTGCATTCAGTATAAAGGTGCAACAAGATTTTGTCTCTATCTTTCTGCCTGTGTGTGTTTTTTCTAGTTTCCGCCGTAAGCGTGTGGATACTACCAGGTATACTTTCGTGTGTACATATGCTAGTGTGGGTGTGTATGTGGCGGGGGTATTTAAGTATTATTTGGGATCGCGTAGTGGAGCTTATCGATATTGTACGTACAAACGAGCAGCCGTTACTTCACACGATAACTTTGCACGCATGCGAATTTTTTAATTCTGCTTTTTGCAATAAATAATTACAGTGATTCCTCTTGAGGGAGTTCCTTAATGGAGGTGATTCGCCAACTGGAAGTGGTAGAAATGGGTCATTTCCGAATTTAACGTTGATAACTATAGAGCTCACAAAATTTGGACGATTACTGTGTTTGGATTTCATCATAATCTTTGAGTCTACATCTCACATAACCTCGATGCAGAAACGGAATCCTAAATTTAAATAATTAACTAACTCGAAACCGATGAGAGTACAAAATTCAAGGTTTCGGCAGAAAACTAGCACAAACATTTGGAATAGAAAAAGTATCAAGTATCCAATTGGAGGGGGAGGGAAAGAATGGGAACACGGACATAAGACCATAAAACACATTATTGAAATGGCACTCAGTGATGATTATATAGGTGGCTCTTGGGCCTAGAGCTTCGAAATTCCCTCTATGGCATTTCCGGAGCGTGGACAATCTGAGTTCCAATAATTTTCACAGTACTATATTCAGCCATGGTTTATTCAATTCCCCCGCCCTTCAAAATCTGAAATGAACATTGCCTCCATGGTGCTCAATATAAATTACATGTATTTTTGCAGTACTGCATTTCACGTCCATTTAGACAGAGCCCCCCCCAGATTCAAGACACAATCGGAAATGGTCTCAATCATTTGTACATCGTTTGTACAGAAATGTGCAGGCTAAAATTTCGTTTGAACACAATTACGGGCGCCGCTAGAACGAAAAAAGTGGGGGATGTCCAAATGGTATCCCGCACCATGTAAAATTCAATCACAAATCGTAGCAATCGTTTGTACAGACGGTGCAGGCGAAATTTTCGTTTCTACACATTTAGAGGCGCCGCAAGCACGAAAACAAAATGGGGGCGGCTCAAATGGTAGCCCCCCACCATGTCCAGTTCAATCACAAATCGTTGCAATCGTTTCTACATTATTTGCACAGAAATGTGCAGGCCAAATTTTCGTTTGTACATAATTAGGGGCGCAGTCAGAAAGAAAACAAAGTGGGCAGGCTGTCTAAATGATAGCCCTCATCATGTCCAATTCAATCACAAATTGTCGCAATCGTTTGTACATCGTATATATTTAAATGTGCAGACGAAATTTTAGTTTGTACACAATTAGGGGTGCCGCCAGAACGAACAAAAGTGGGGGCTGCCTGAATGGTAGCCCTCCCACATGTCCAATTCAATCACAAATTGTCGCAATCATTTGTACATCGTTTGTACACAAATGCACAAGTGAAATTTACGTTTGTACAATTAGGGGCGCCGCTACAACGAAAAGAAAGTGGTAATGGTTGTCTAAATGGAAGACCCCCCACCATGTACAATTCAATCACAAATTGTCGCAATCGTTTGTACGTTGTATGTATAGAAATGTGCAGGCAAAATGTTCGTTTGTACACAATTAGGGGTGCCGCCAGAACGAAAACAATGTTGGGGCTGTCTAAGTGGTAGCCCCCCACCATGTCGAATTCATGCACAAATTGTCACAATCGCTTGTACATCGTTTATACAGAAATGTGCAGGCGAACATTTCGTTTGTACGTTATTAGGGGCGCCGACAGAACGAAAACAAAATGGGGGACTGTCTAAATGGTACAAACATTCAAAAACCTTGTCACACACTATGGAGTATTTTTCTAACAAGACTTTGTACACGCAATTGTGTCGATTGGTATGTTCACACTATCGTGTGATTCACTACATTGATCTTATTCTAACGATGATGGAATTAAATGTTTTTTTTATGTTTATATTTATACTTACAAGCATTATTGCTGATTTAGTTTATCACTCCTCGGCTCTTATTATTAAACTTATTCATTATTTCTTACGTGAGCTGAATTCTTATGAGAAAAATGATTTTTTTCTTTCTAACTTGCGCAGAAAGCGTTATTCTCATTTCGTACAGGAAGTTGATACGTGGATGATATAACAAATTGACAAAGTAGACTGTTAAAGGGAAAATTATAACACAATATCTTGTTTTATTTGAACATCTTCATTAAACTCACTTTGCAGAAACTATAGAATGCATGGTGAAGTATTTTGGTGCATTCAGCATTCTGATTTACGAGTAGGGTTGCTAACTGGCCGGTATTTCACCGGCCTGGCTGGGAATATTGCTGTGATTTTGATTAAGGCCGGTGACCGGTACAAACTTCTTATTAGCTCCCTTCTGACCGGTATTTTGGAATCTGCAATCCAGAATATAACATTGAACATCGAAATTTTTCAACAGTGCCTTTACAAACACAAATTTCGTTGAATTATATATTACCGATATATTTTTAATCTGTGGCAGCTTTTTATTTATTTAACATAATAAATTTGATAACACTTAGATTTTATTGTAAAAGAAGTTTATACATTTATTGAAAGTACAAAATGACTTTTTAAAACAATTTTATTCGTTTTAAATGTACGTTTATAGAGTAAATTTCATTTTATGAATCAACCATTGTTACTTAAAGATTAATATCCACTATTATTCATCTGTTTCGATAATTTTGAAGAAATTGCAATTGCTGGTAAATACAATAACGATCAATATTGTCTTCAGTGTTTTCATTTGTACAGAGAATTTTGAGGGAGTGCCGGTAATTTTGTGTTCCTCAGTTGGCAACTTATTAACAAGGTTTTGTTTCAACTCTGCTACGTAGTGGCTCCGTACTGACACTCCGCATGCAAATAGGTATGTAAGGCTACCAGACGTCTAGGTTTCTTAAAATTTGTCCCGGTGTGCAGAAATTTTCCTTCTTGTCCTGTTTTTTTCTTTTAATTACATATCAAAAGTTCTGAAAGTATAATAAAATCGTCTTATTCCTTTTGATTTCGATTCTGACAATACTATAGAAACAGCTTCATTCTAATCTTTATTATTATTCCAATCGCTGCTTCCCCGGATATAACATGGAATGTTAAAATCCTCCTAACAGGCACCCTTATCACCAAAAGTATGAATGTATACCCCGAGGTGGCAACAAATTCTTGTGACGTTGCAGACCAGCCCCTACACATTTGTTCCTGCTTCAGAAAAAAATAATGCAAATCGCTTTCTTTTAGTTCGCATTTTATGTTAACAAAAATAAATCAGTCCATTGAAATTTGGAAGCAACCTCGTAAATCTGGATTTTTTTCCTTTTATACATGTAGAGCATGTGAGGTTGTATGTGTAATAATATTGAAAATATAATTTTTCCATAAATATTGTATATTCACTGATTGCGTTTATATTGCATAACAGCTTCTAGCTTCTATAATAATTTTTAGCACTGTTGATTAAGTATGGACTATATTAATACATTATTTTAACTTGCGTAATTAGTGTGATGCTGTTGTAAAATTCGAAAGATAAAATTAATACAAAATGCAATATTTAATATTAATTTGCAAGATGTCCCGTTTTTGTCTCTCTTCAAAAAAATATGGTAGCCTTAAATTATGCTAAACCATACAAAATAAATTGTACTGTAAATTCTACCCCTCTGATAGTGCTCTCAAACGGGTCGGGTTACGGGTCGGCTCGTCACATTCTTCATTTATTTTGAAATACTATAATTAGCTTTGTTGTAGAATTCAATTCGAAGTTTGTGAATGAATGATAATTGTGACTAATTGTAGCTGAAATACTAATAAAATTATAATTTAACCCTATATTAACTAATTAGCATGGTAATTGTAATTAATATTACGACAGACTTTTTTCCTTTCTGCGTTTTTGTCAAGTATAATGTGACAGTAAGTGAAATTGAAAGGAAATATCTACTTAACGTTCCACATTATGCACCAACGCTAAGAGAGACAGTGATGATGAAAAATAATTGAAGTGGTTGAATGAAGAAAGTGGGAGGAAATGGGAGAACACCCAGAAAACCCATGCACAAGGTATTTGTCCACCAGAAAACTTACTTGGTACCAGCTGGAATCAATATCCATGAACCTTCGGGTCAAACATCTGCCTTTGAGCAGGACACATTATTATTACTATTATTATTATTATTATTATTATTATTATTATTATTATTATTATTATTATTATTATTATTATTATTATTATTATTATTATTACTTTAGAGTGACCAGGAAAGTTCCGCCGCCTTTTCACAAACACCCTCGAACATTGATATGTAACCTAAGACATACCTGGAATATCAAAAATAGTCTCCATCAGCATCGACCTTCTGCCAACGTTCTGCAAGGCTATGGATTCCGTCGCAGTCGAACTTGGTGGAACGTGAATCGAAGAAGGTATCAAGTGCATATTGAACCTCTACTAGCGATTTGAACTGGCGTTCTCTAAGGTGATTGTCCAAGGAATGGAACATGTGATAATCGGACTGTGCAATGTCAGTGGAGTATGGCGGAGCCAATAGTGTTTCCCATTCAAGGCGTAGAATGGTGTCCTGGGTCATCTAAACCACGTGGGGCTTAGCGTTGCCTTGTAACAGGAGGACCCCTTTGCAATTCAGAAGTACTGGATCCAGAGAGTTACAGTACACAGTTGCATTAATGCTCTGACCAGCTGGTAGCAGTTCCCGATGGACGATGCCGCGAGCAGTCCACAAAATGCTCAGGAGAACCTCATTCTGGTGAAGTGCTGGCTTGGGCTGTTTTTGAACCGGTTCATGGGATGCTAACCAACGATGACGGCGCCGTGGAGCTTCGTATAGGACCTACTTCCCATCACATGTCAACACTCTCACCAGAAATTGCAAATATCTTCCAGATAAATTAATCAAGAAAAAAATAAAAGGTAATTCAATACAGAATGTTATTTCCTTGCAATTAGTTCCTTATGATTCTATCAGACAGCAACGCTGTTTTAAATAGAAAAATCGGAATATTAACGTGATGAAAAGTTTGTTTATTACACAGCAAAAAATAATAAAAGAAGTTCTATATACATTTCTTACTAGAAAATCATGTTGTCTTCAGAACTTCAAATTTTATTTTGACTACAGAAGGTGATTGCCTAAATTTAAATGGAAATTTGGATGTGGAGTAAAATAGAGAAGGTTAGCAGGGTAGAGAGAAACAATGTATAAAAGATTGAGATAATTTTCTTTTGAATCGGACGTGGGGAGGTGCTACCAATTAGTCACTGTTCCATGTTTGTTGCATGATATATTAGATTTGCAACTGCGGATGTGGCTTCTCTATTAAAAACAAAATTTAAAAATGGCCATGTAAATGAAAACAAGTATTTAATCAAATCTAAAACATATGAATCCGCATTCGAACGTAAATGTGGCTAATTAAGTTTTATACAAATATTTCTCGGTTTTTTCTTCAAATGCCACTAATCAAATACCAGTAATCTTCCACAGTATAGTCATATAAAAATCAAATCACCACTTCACAACACTTTAGTACTTGTCGTTTCCAATCGTTTTAAAAAAAGTTCATATGTAATTTTGGTTTAATCAATTATTGCGAAGAAATATATGTTTAATTTATGTCCGACTAATAGTTCCATTATTATATAATTCTGCAAATAATTCCAAACACTGGTCACATAAGTTCAATTTAACGCAGTCCACATTAACATTGTAAATTACAAATTTCAAAAAGATATTCAATTTAGATCAGGTCGGTTCGTTGTTCCTCCGTCGTATAAAGTTTTCGTTACCTACTTAGCCCAGATTTTACATTATAGATGTCAGCACCTGTTGGACTACCACTACTACCCACTTGACCGCCTGGAGGCCAAGGTCAAGGCTGGTTACTATGGAACAAAAGCTAATTAATGAGTAATCTACAACTATTTTTTAAGAGTAATCCACCACTTATCCATAGTATTATCTAACCTTACGTAGATTCCTGGGCCCAGGCGTACGAATCGAACAGCTCTGACTTTTGTTCATTGTAGAATACTATGTAGGACTGGCTGGTTTAGCCTTTTCTTTCAAATCATCAAAGAAGCCAATTATTCTTAATAAGATGGGATAGTTACTGTGGAAAAAAAAACTACTACACAAAGTACAACATACATCTATATATATATATGATATCAACTTGTTACACCTTTTTTTTCTTTAGATGACCTAATGATATTTACAATGAATTTGTACATAATTACATTTACATTTTACGTGCTTTTCTCATTCATTTTGATTACGTTCCGATATCTTTTAAATACATAACGTGTCTTTTTAATTTTACATTAGGATTATCTACAAGTTTACCCAAACAACATTGGGTGTTGCAAAACTGATTATATCGAATGGACCAGAATAAGTTCTTGAGATCTTTGGGTTTACTTTCTTAAATAATGAAACTTTTAAAATTCTTTTTACCATTACTTTATCATGAATATTAAAAGTTGGTTCTATATGCTTATTTTTATAAGCCTTTTCTTTCCTTACCCAAGCTTTACAAATATTTTCAGCAGCTCTTTGGGCTAATTACTCTTTTCTTTTTTCTTTTCCTAACAAACCTAAATTAATTTCCCAATCACAATCTAAGGGTGAATAGAATTTACGCCCCATAAAGCTTTCAGCTGGAGTTAACCCCGTTTCAGATATCACATTTGAATTCAGATTAAATTGAATTTTAGGTAATAAGTATGACCATCTAGTTGATTCTCAGAAACGTAACATTTTAATATTGTCTTAATTAAATAATTTTGTCTTTCCGTTAAATTCGGCAAGGATTGTATGGGGAGGTTATGATATGTTTAATACCTTGACTGAATAGAAAATTTCCCACATATGCCCTACGAAATATGACGTACGGTCTGTCAATAGAATATTTATCCAACCATACCTGTATAACATATTCTCTAGCTTATTTATAATTACTCGTGAATTTAACTGTTTTATAGGTTTCGAAAATTGTAAACCGACTAGTATTATCCGTGGCTACCAATATATATTTATAACCATTGCATGAAGGCAAAGGGCCTTGTACATCAAGAAGCCAAACCTGATTAGGTCTCGTATTACTTACAAAATAATAATTTCCATATAATTTTACATTTCTACCTTTATTTTGTTGACAAATTAAACAGCAACGCACATATTCTTTAATTTCATCAAATAAGCCAGGCCAAATAAACTTTGAAGCTATTAATTAACTAGTTCTTTTAATCCCTTAATGAGATCCTAATCCCAATTGATCATGATGATATTGTAATCACATGATCAACTACCACATGACAGGGACAACTTTAGAATAGAAATATACAGATCTTAAAATTCCTTTTTCATCGTATTAGCTTAAAATTGAACTATAAATTTGTGTTGAAGCATCAGTATGAATTACAAAAGTGCATTTAGATCTGGAACCCTCAAGATAACATGATTAATTATTGCTTCTTTAATTTTACTCAAAGTTTCACACGAGCCCATTTAAATGGTATTTTATTACTACGTAATCTTTGTAAAGGTGCTAATAGTTCAGCATAAGAGTCTAAATATTTCAAGTAATATCCCAGAAAACCTAACAACTTGTTTAAACCACGCCTATTCTTGGGTTCAGGAAGCTCAGTTATTACTTTTACCTGTCATCATCTATTTTCATGTTCCCATCACAAAATTCATAACCTAAAAAATTGATTTTGCGTTTAAAAATTTGAGCCTTCTTTGGATACACTATTATCCCCCATTCTTTAATTGTCTGTATTACTTTCTCTAATAATATAAAGGCCCAAAGGGGTATTCCCAGAGATGGTAAAAATTTAAGCATCTTAAGAACCACTTTGACCCCCCTCTTATTTTTATTCAGTTTTAAAAACCAATATATTCATTTAAAGTAACACACATTATATATACAAAAACAATAGTAAAATGCAATAGTACTTCGTAAAAGAAATTTGTATAGTAATAGGTGTATGTATAACTCTATTCAGTTCCCCTTCTCTCTCTTACTACCTTCGTTCTGACTATTACAACACATATCATACAACCTTTTAATACTCATAGTTGTGTAATCCTCAATAAAATACAAAGTGTTAATTATCCAATAATACCCAAACTGACAAGTCAAAAGCTAAAAACATTATCAAGTACACCACAGACCAAGTTATGAAAGATAAAGCATAAATAATAACAATAAAAAAGAACTATCTAAAATTGTAATAAATTTTTCCAAACATTTATATACATCAACAACACCATTATAACAACAAGTAACATAATAAAATTATCCAACAAACATTTCTAGTATAAAAAGGCAATAAATAAATATAATATACAAGAAACCAATTATTAAAATACCTAAACTCATTAAAAGCCTTTGATTCTGTTATATATAAACAATCGTCTCAACACTACATTAAAAGTTTCAAAATCATCCATGTTTGTAAACTAATTAAACTTGTTAGTATAATATAATTGCGCATTAAGAATTTCAATATTTGATTTCAGGTCTAGTACAGCAATACGCTTGACAATAAAATTAGGCACATTAGATTCTTTAAAAAAATTTTAGCACTTTTACTAATTGCTCCCCTGGAACCAATAATCACCGGTATTACCTTGAATTTCTTGTCATCATTAAATTTTTCCTTTAAAACTTCATATTTAGTAATTTTCTCTAATAAAGCGGTCTCTTCCATATTACCTTCTTCAAATCGAATAGTAACATCAATGATATATCTATGAGTGAGATTTTCAACTACGAGATCCGGTTTCAGTTTACCCTTACTGGTATCGAATTCTAACTCTTTGCCAGTTCTAAACCCCTTAATCTGACAATGCTTCTCCAGGATATTAACCACTTGATTGTGTCTAAATGGTTCTACGCCCGGAGTGTGTATAATAAAATCGTCCCAATACGAATCAAAATGTTCCCCAATGGGATGATGGAATATCTTATTAAACAAATTAACTAAGACAAAACTACTTTCACAATAACCCAGTGGAAGCCTTTCAAAAGCAAAAGGACGTGTCGGAGTAGCAAAAGCGGTATATTTCTTACATCATTCTTTAAGTTTTGTTTGGAAAAAAGTTTGGCGGGCGTCAAAAACGGTGTAAATTTTATCTGTTCCTATGTTTCCTATTACGTTTTCCCCATTAGCAGCCGGATATTCCCCCGTTAACACCCTCATGTTCAGTTGAGAGTAATTGATCACAAGGCGCTTAGATTTATCCTTGTTTACAACTAGAAAACAAGGAGAAACATATGGTGAAGAATCTACTTGTTTAATGACACCCTTTTCTACTAATCCGTTCAAAGATAAATCCAATTCTTTTATCTTATGTTTTTGAAGTGGGTATGGCTGCTGAAAGCAGGGACTATAATCAGTTAATTGAATTTGATATACATAGTTTTTTATAGGTTCTAATTCATTGCTAATAACATCTGAATAGCTATGTACACAAATAATCTTTTATGTTTTTATCATAAATATTAGTGTGTATATCTACTGTACCTTTTAAATTATAAGGTGATTCAATTTCCGGATCATCAAATGGCTCTGCATACACTGGATTCGGGTACCACTTCTGGAACACCGCCAGCTGAACCAGTTCTTTGGGTCTGCATGAAGGATGAACTATTATCTCGCTCGTGACTCCGATTGTACTCTTTCCCTCCGTCTCCTTTCTTCTGTTTACTGACTACTCCACGGGCGTTCTTCTTCCCCTTAGGTTCTTTGACGGCAGATAACCACTAAATGTCACTGTATTAGGCTGAGAAGTATTAAGTTCACATTGATCACTTTGTACTGTCACACGAACGATGTTTTGTTCTTTCATAAACTTAATTGTTCGTTTCTTATAATCGATACATGCTTCATGCGCACTTAAAAATTGGCCGCCGAGTAATAACTGCACATCAGGTATATTCACCGCATAAAACCAGTCCGTATACTTTTTCTTATTTATGAAAAAAGTAAGTTGAACTGATTGGGTAACCCAAATGTTACACTGATTCAAAACTTTTACTTGTATCCTCGTCGCCAAAAGTGCCTTTACATCGCCGTGACGGGTATGTGACACCGCAGTACTCTAAGGAAGGGATGGTTGCATAACAAATTTTGATTAATTTTGAAGAGTTTTTATTTTGACTAGGGAAATAATGTAGGTATAGGGTGTAAGGGCATAGATTTAAAGCATCAGTGCACTGTCATCTCTGAAAAGATTTGTATTCTCAGTTTTTCAAATTATTGTCTTATATGTTAAGTTAAAAACTGCTAAAAACTGCTACTAGCGCTTTTCACTCTTCAGGAATTTACTACGACATGTTCGGGCTTGAATTATTTCATTCGCCTCACTGTAATTATTTGTGAATGGAAACTGATTACGCTGAACATGAGTATGTTTCGTTGTTGTAAATCAAGGGCCGTAATAAATGTGGATCAGGTTCTTATTATCATATAAAACACATAAGTATTTATTCCGTGTATAGAATAATATAATACAGTAACTAAGCAACATCATAATCACTAACGCCCGCAGGATTTTTTCTAACGGGGGGGGGGCGATATAGAGTTTATCGTTTTATTCCCTATATATATTACGTTAACAGTCATAACACTGATAACGTATATCGTCTTTCGCCGCTGTAGGCTATTAGTCAGAACACTGATCTCCAGATATGTCGAAAGAAAAAATAAATTGATATGAACACTGATGTGATTAATTTTACTGGATCGATCTATCTTCGATTTACTCATACTCCCCCAGGCCCCCTGCCCCAGGTATTTCAGCTGCTGCATTATATATACGGTTCCATGTCAAAAGGTCCTGACAAAAGTGAAAAGACCGAAAGGCCAGAGTCAATATGACCCGCAACAAAAGGACCCGAGTCAAAACGGCCCTGCTTCAAACGGACCCAGGTTGAAAGAGGCCCCGCTACAAAGGGGCCCGAGTCAAAATGGCCCATGTGAAAAGGACCCAGGTCGAAACGTCTCCGCTACAAAAGGGCCCGAGTGAAAATGGACCATGTTACAAAAGATCCAGACCACAATGACCCCGCAACAAAAGTGCTCGAGTCAAAAGGTTTCCGCAACAAAAGGGCAGGAGTCAAAATTGATCGAATCAAAACGACCCTTATCAAAAGGGTCCATGACAAAAGGGCCCGAGTAAAAAGAGACTTGCCTCAAACGAGCCCGGCTGAAAAAGAGCCCTACTACTAAAGAACCCGAGTCAAACGGCCCGGGCTAAAAGGCCTCCGCAACAAAAGGGCCCGAGTCAAAAGCGGCCGAATCCAAACGGCCATCATAAAAAGAGCCCGGGTCAAAAGTGACCCACGACAAAATAACCCGAGTCAAAAGGCCCCGGGTCAAAAGGTCTCCGCAAAAATGGGCACGAGTCAAAACGCCTTTCATTAAAAGGTTTCGAGTCAAAAGGGTCCCACGACAAAAGGGCTTGAGTCCCAAGCGACCTGCGTCAAACGGGCCCGGTTCAAAAGGTCTCCGCAACAAAAGGGCCCGAGTCAAAAGGTGCCGAAACGAAACGCCCTTCATGAAAATGGCCAGGATCAAAAGAGTCCCGCTACAAAAGAGCCCGAGTCAAAACTGTCCCACGTCAAACGGGCCCGGGTCAAAAGGTCTCTACAAGAAAAGAGCAGAAGTCAACAGTGGCCCCTCTACAAAGGGCACGAGTCAAAACGGACCCGCGTAAAAGGGCTTGGGTCAAACTTCTCCGCAAGAAAAGGGTAGGAGTCAAAAGGGCAAGAATCAAAAGGGCCGCGTCAAAAGGGTCCCACGACAAAAGAGCCCGAGTCAAAAGAGACCTGCCTGAAATGAACCCGTGTCAAAAGGTGCCGCGCTACAAGAGGGCCCGATTCAAAATGGCCCTAGTCAAAATTGCCCGGGTCAAAACCTCTCCGCAATAAAACGGTTTGAGTCAAAAAGATCCGAATCAAAACGCCCTTCATTTAAAGAGTCCGTGTCAAAAGGGTCCCACGACAAAATGGCCCGAGTCAGAATGCCCCGCGTCAAACGGACCCGAATCAAAACACCCCTCATCAATAGGGCCCGAGTCAAAGGTTCCCAGTACAAAGGGGCTCGACTCGCAAGGGCTGTGCGTCGAACGGGCCCGAGTGAAAAAAAGCCCCGCTGCAAAAGGACCCGAGTCAAATGGCCCCCTATCAAAAGGGCCTGGGTCAAAAGGTCTACGCAACAAAAGGACCCGAGTCAAAAGGGGCCGAATCAAAACGCTCCTCATGAAAAGGGCCTGGGTCAAAAGAGTACCACGACAAAAGGATCCGAGTCAAAAGGGCCCTGCGTCAAACGAATCCGAGTCAAAAGTGGGCCCGCTACAAAATGCCCGAGTCAAAACAGTCACGCGTCGAAAGTTCCTATTTAAAAAGGTCTCCGCGACAAAATGGCTCTGCGTTAAAAGGGTCCGGGTCCAAAGGGTTCTGCGACAAATGGGCCAGAGTCAACAAGAAACTTCGTCAAACGGGCCCTGATCAAAAGGAGCACCATTACAATAGGTCACGGGTCAAAACGGCCAGGCGTCAACTGGGTGCGAGTCAAAAGTTCCCTGCGTCAAAAAGGCACAAGTCAGAAAGACCCTGCGTCCAAAGGGCCCGGTAAATACGGTTCCACGTGTAAAAAGCTTGAGATCAAAGCAAGAGTGGAGATCAATCATGCAAAAGAAGATTGTGTACCCTTAGTAAGTTGAAGTGTTTATGCATATGAAGGAAATATATCTGTGGTTATTAATAACAAGTAGGAAATTTGAATGATAACATTAGTTTTGTTTGCTTGTTGATTGTTTTGGAACAATCGCTATCGCTTAAGTCGTTCTCCATGAAAGTTTGCTTGCACTCCCGTCATAGGCGGACGGGGTGTATTAGGGCCTAGGCCGCGGTTACTATGGAGGGAGCTCAGACTATAACACCAATTTCTAAAATAACGTACAATCAGTGGCGCAACGAGCTATGAACTCGGGGGCCCATGCCCTCTCCAAAGCAAACCTGATCTATCTTATACAGCAGCGTTGCAGACAAATTTTGGTGAAATTTCAAAATAGATCAAAGCATAAATGAATATTGAATTAAGTCAAAGCACTGTACGAAAGGAGAAATACCCAGTGAAAACCCCTACATTAATTTCTTAGAGTAATAAATGTTAGTAAAGAGTGCGTTATTTTATGCAAAAATAAAGATGTTCAAAATATTTATTATAGCGCAAATTTTAAAACTTGTAACCGTTAATAATGGGGAATTTGTGAATTGGAATTTTAATTTTAAGGTTTTTTTTAGCATGTTAATAATAAGGAAAACTAAATTGCTTGTAATGAGGAGAATTCAAAATTTCAATTTTGTCCACATCAAATGGTGCAGCACGTCGTTTGCAGACTACTGTACTGGATATTCTTGGCCCCTCCCGAAATAAAATCCTGGTTGCGCCACTGCATACAATCAACATCTGCGATGAGCCATCGCGTTGTGCAGTTGTAAATTCGTTGTTACTTGATAGTTTTTGCAAGCTATAATTTATCATTGGTCGTTGAAAATTTGATGTCACAGCAAGCACAGAATTTCCAGAAATAAACTTTCAAGAGAATCTTTTATAATTATTATTGTATTGCCACACGGGGTGTCTAAAAAGTCCCCTGACATGGATAACTCTGTTGTTATCAGAGTTACAACAAAATGTAAGAGGGGAAACCGCCTACAAATATAATGTTTTTAATAGACAGTAACTTCATTCATTTATGTTGTGGGTCCGTGTAAATGGTAACGTTGCATTTTCATGTAACATTGGGCGCATATAGAGTGTACAGCCCAAACGGCTTGTCCGATTTTAAAAATTCTTTCACTTTAGATTGAAAACATCATATTTGGAGACCGTTTCCCCGCCTATATTTTGTTGTAACTCTGATAATAAGAGAGTTACCGTATGTCACGGGACTTTTGAGACACTCTGTATAGTAGCTGAAACACTAAAAAAATAATAGCGAATAACTTTTACTATGGAATGAACAGGGCAGCTTACTAAAAATTGTAACACTAAACAACTAATAATAACTTTTGACTGCGGAATGAACTCGACAGTTTTACTGAAAATGATAAACACTGCTGAACCACGAAACAACTAATAATTTTAAAAAATTAAGATTCTTTGCAGTTCAGCTTATGAATCGCGGAGTTCCTGAATAACTTCGTTCACAGAGACTAAATTTAACATGTCTCTTTCCATATTCATTAGCAAAAATGTGTCCAAATGTCTTCACACAAACTAGCTCTGAGATTTGTTTACTCGAACTAACTTTGAGAAGCACCTTCCACGTGTCACCTCTGTGCATGGTAGAGACAATGCATGTTTGTATACAATGTATAAATTATTAAAGCAACTAGACTGACGGAAATTTGTGCAAAATTTCCCCTGCACATGACAAACAATTTTTATACAAGGTGTTTGCAGCGTCATTACCACTGTTACCGTGAATCCCGTCCAAAGATGTTCCATCTTCCATAGCATGCTCAGATGCATAATCATCATCATCTTCTACGGATTCAGGGGCATCATTCTCTTCAGGATCATCAAAAACGAGAACGTTTTGTGACAGTGAAATACACGACAGAGAACTGCATATTTTCTCCTGTATATCTTTGTATATTTTCTCCTGTTTTATTTTAGTTTTTTTCGGAAGAACTCTGAAAGCTCTTGCAGATACACCATTCTTCTTGATTTCTAAAAAGTCCTTAGGTTCCAGTATTTGGAGTTCTTTCGGCTGCTGGTATCTATCACTGACACATGTAACAGCTGTATTCAGAATTTTCGTTGAAGTTTTTTTTATTCTGAATAAATTATTTTCACTTATATTTAAGTTCTTTTCCAGTTTATCTGCTCTCCTGGCATTTTCTTTTTCTTTAAGATTCTTCTGTGCAAAAAGTTTTTTTCCATTGCTATCTCTACACCAGATTGCGCAAGCTGTTGATTTACTTTTACACAAAACATTTTTGTGTTTTCGTAAAGCATTAAACAGACATCTTTTGCCTCTATTTTCTTCTGAAGCTGCTGCTGCAAATTGTCTGGAAATCTCCAGGCAGTAAGATAGTCCAATCCGTGAGACTGCAGGTATTTTGAAACAGGCTCCGTTTCCGTAAATAAGTCCTGAAACACAGAAGTCCTCATTACAGTATTAAATTCTGTCCATTTATTCAGCAAAGTTTAGCTTAAAATTTTCATTTCGCATTAAAACCCCTGTTCAGTACATCATCACTGAGGAACAATAAAAATGAAAGAAATCTTGATGATAGACAGTCATCCTCGTCTTGGTTTCATGTTTCGTAGCGAAATTCATTAGTGTCCACTACTGCATTCAGTGCCTTGTTTCTGCTCCATTATCGTGTTGTACCAACTTGTTGAACTTTTCGTAGTCTGTCATGTCCCTCGTGGCTTGCATCAATCATTTTCTTACAAACATCCTTTCTTTTGTAGTATTCAGACAGAACATGGCACTGGTTTCAAATAAATTTGCAGCTTCAGGTATCTACTCAGTCGAATTTGTCATAACGAAATCAAGAGCATAAGCCATGCATTGGGTGTAAATGATTTCAGGATTATCATTCTCCAGTAATGCTTTAACTCCTTAATAGCATCCACTGAAGTTAGCAGCTCCATCAAAAAAGCAACTTACAATATCATCACAAGCATCAAAACATTTTTGTCACAAAGTACTCTTCTGACTTCATTATAAGTTAGTTGTCTTGTAGTGTCATTGTTTACCACTGGCGTCTCTGGCATATACAATTTGGGGAGGACATCAAAGAAAGTTATTTAAATGGTACTATCTAGCTCAACCTGTTAATTATCTTTAATTCCATTTGTTACATTTCTGCTTACCTTCACGGACCCCGTGAGGCATATCAAGAACTCTGTTACACAGCCTGAATATTATATGACAAATAAATATAATTATTATCATTTATATGTTATTCTGCCGTTAGTAAATAAATTAAATTAAAACAAAATATTGAATATTTTGTACTTCAAAATATTGGAGGGACGCGTCCCCATCGTCCCCCCACCAGAGACGCCCAAGCTGTTTACGACAACTACTAACAGCCGCTCAAATACTTGACCGTTTATAACGCAGAGAATTACTATAGCCAGCTGATTAAGCCCTGAAACATCTTGGATAGAATCAACCATTATGTTGAAATGCCCGCTTTCTTGGCGTCTTCCACTGTTTTCTCCTGTTATTTTGTAAACTTTTTGATAGAAAATAAATTTTTAAAAATGCGTTGTTTTCCCATTTTTGAATTATCAAATATAGACCTACAAGGTGTATTAACATCCATAAAGAACCAATCAGCCTGTGGTTAAATATGAACCCAGCTACAAACCAGGCACCAGTCTTCAACCTTGAAAGGGATGCAACTACCCTACATTATGAAAAAAGGTCCCAGGTCCCAACAGCTCAACATGATGAAAAACATGCCTAGGACCGCAACTGCTCAATGAAATGAAAGAAGGGCCCCAACTGCCCAATATAATGAATAAAGGGCGCAGGGCCCTAACTCTCAATGTAATGAAAGAAGGACCCAACTGTCCAATATACTGAAAGAAGGGCCCAATTCCCCAGGTACAAACTAAATCACATTTTCTGATAATAAAAGACCATAGTGAAAGATGGACCTAGCCACAAATCTAGTAACGAAAGGACCCTATTAAAAAAGATAACTTACTGATTGATGGAAGGGTGGAAGAGGAGTGTGTGTTGGTAGCATAATAACACTGAGCTACCGAATTATTTAGCTCTCTTTTGTTTTAGCTTTTCTTTCTCTTTCTTTCTTTATTCTTTCATCATTGTTTTCTTAGAGGGCCTAGGCCGCGATTGCGACCTAAGGGCCCTGGCCAGTCCGCCCCTAACTACCGTCTTTCTGAGTTTGTATTCTCGTGACATAGCTCAATCAAACTTTATATATTGCAGACTTTTCCCTTACTTCTAGAATTCCATTTCTACTCCTGGATCAAAGTATAAAAGTACATATTAGTATGAAAAATATTCTGTGGAAAACATTAGTTTAATTTTGCTGTGAGAAGACATGTGGATCTGTATACAGGGTTATTGAAAAGTATTGGGACAGAACAATAATAACGACATGTCAATTGCATTGATTTGGAGTGTGGTCACCATGGAAGGCATCTTGAATTCCGCCATATTGCATATCACACAATATTGTTTTAAATATAAAAGGTTATGATTTTACACTTCAACTTAGATTTGAATATTCCCACAAATGAGAATGTGAATTCATTTTTGACACTTCATCTGTTTGAGACAGGGTGTGCTATGTTTTACATATGTATCAAATAGGGAAAGTATTATGAGAGGGCTGTAACAAAGAGACACATAGACGGAGTAAAAGCAAATGTTAGAATTTGGCATTGGTGTATAAACTGTAAATGATTTAGTGCACATCATGGCAGCCATCTTGAATTCCGAATATTGTATACCACACAATATTTTTAAATAGAAAGAGGTATGTGTTGAGTTTTGATTTAGAGTTTAACGTCCCGTTCAACAGCGATGTTATATGAAAAGAGGTATGTGTGTCACATAAATTGATGCTAGAATCTTCGTACAAACTACATTCATCGTCCGTTTCAAAAGCATCGGAGTCTACATTATTTATTATTTCCATAATTTCTCCGGACGAAAATACGCCACTATCATAAGAAGCACGACTTGTCGCGGTGGTATTCATTAGGGATGGCCCTTTTAAAAAATCTGTTTTTCGATTTTCGGAAATTCATTTCTCGTTTTTTCGTTCGTTTTTCGAAAAAAAAAGTTTTTCGTTTTTCGGAAGTTTTTTTTTTGTCTTTCATTTTTCGAAAAAAATTGTTTTCCGTTTTTTCGAAAAGATCTTTTTTCGAAAAATTCGTTTTCCCTTTTTTGATGATTTTTCGTTTCTCGAAAAGTTTTCGGAATTCGTGGAATGATAATGTGGGAGGAAATGGGAGTACCCTGGGAAAATACACGGACACGATGTTGTCTGCCACGAAATTACTTGGTCTGGGATCAAATGCACAAGAGGTAAGCGTTCTAACACTGAGCTACCGTGCTCCTTGGATTTGGATCTAATGAAAGGTTGAATTGATTTTGAGTTTAACGTCCCGTTCAGCAGCGAGGCTATATGAGACGTGGACCTACTGATTAACGTGGACGTTCACCTCTGGTGCTTGGGGTCCCGGGTTCGATCCCAGCCCCCGCCAAGTGAACTTTGTGCTGGACAAACACCGTGCTCGTGGGTTTTCTCGGGGTTCTCCCGTTTCCTCCCACTTTCTTCATTCCACCATTCCTTACTCATCATCACCGTCTCCTTTAGCCTAACCGGCATAACCGTGGGACGTAAAACTCAAAGATTTCATTTCATTTCATTGATTAACGTGGAATCCGAACCACATGAGTTCCCGCCGGTAATCGAACGCGAGTCTAAGACGCCAAAGGCGCGTACGCTAACCGCTAAGCCACGGAGGGAGCTCGATCTAATGAAAGGATAGTGTGTAGTGCTACTATTGACGAAACTGATCCAATCACGACCAAAATTAGTATGCTTATGGACTGCAATGTATTTAGTACACTTGTTAAATATGTGTTTGGGACTTTGGTTCCAGAGTTATTGCTAATCAAATTTGTGTTTTAAGTTAGTGATATCAAGAAATTTCACTACGTAGCATTTGATTAAACTCAAATGATCTTGACGAAAGTTGGTAGGATCGTAAATATTGACAAGCTTGGTATGCATGGAAGCTCATATAAAATATTATGATGTGCAGACTTTTTGTTCTTGAGTTATTAGCTATCAATGTAAGGTTTGGAACCAGTGAAATCAAGAAATTTCATTAAAGCGCGAAAGATGGAACTCATCCAATTTTTACCAAACTTGGTAAGGTGGTAGACTTTGACGAGCTTAGTAACTATAAAGGTAACCAAGAAAGATTTGTCGGTTTTTCACCCAACACCTTCAAACATCGATATTTAACCTAAGACATACCTGGAAGATCAAAAATAGTCTCCTGCCAACGTTTTGGAAGGCCATGTATTCCATCGCGGTAGAACTTGGTGGGCCGTGAATCGAAAAAGGTATCAAGTGCATTTTGCACCTCTACTAGGGATTTGAACTGACGTCCTCTAAGCTGATTGTCCAAGGAATGGTACAGGTGGTAATCGGACGGTGCAATGTCCGGAGAGTATGGCGGATGCAATAGTGTTTCCCATCCAGAGTGTAGAATGGTGTCCAGGGTTATCCTAGCCACGTGGGGCTTAGCGTTGTCCTGTAAGAGGAGGACCCCTTTGCGATTCAGAAGTGCTGGCTCCAGTCTTGAGTTTTTTTCTTGAACACAGCTCAACTGCTGACAGTACACAGTTGCATTGATGCTCTGACTAGCCTGTAGCTGTATTTTTTCTCAAAATACTGTCCAGAAAAATTGGACTTGAAATTAGTTAAATCAATAAATTTCATTACAACGCGTTAACCTCATCCGATATTTGCCAAAGTTGATATGGTCATAGACTTTAACGAGTCTGGTACGCGTGAGAGCTCAGCATGAAATATTGTGATCCACAGACCCTTGGTTCTCGGTTCTTGAGGGATATAAATTAGAAATAAGAATTCACAAAGGTAAACAGTGTAAAACTTATATTTTACAAAATATTAAAAAATAATTATTTACTAATAGTGATTATTAATGTGTTATCGACAATATGGTATTACTGCTGAATCGCCGGACCAATTTGAAAATCGAAAAAATGGAGCAAAATATATTGCATTCGGTTATATTAGGTTGGATTACATTAAGTTACGTTAGATTATGTTATTAGATGCGCAGTTTTACTATACGGATCCATACTATAAGTAGGAGTAGTAGTAGTAGTAGTAGTGGTGGTAGTAGCGATAGTGATAGTAGTAGGAACGGGTTAGAAGCCCCACAGGGGTTTGTTGGTGTCTGTTCTCGACATGAAATGGGCAAATTAAAGATTTGCTCAAATTTATCTATAAATTATACAATCTATGGATCCGTATAGTAAAACAAGTGCACCTCTCCGCGAAATAGTCCATCCGCCTCCACATACAGTGCCGCTTACAACATCAAAAACAACCAGCAAATACAATCACTATCTGAGCTTTTGCTATTCCCCTTACCTGACTTTCAATCACTCTTCCTCATAAACTTAAATAAATTCTCCAATTGGCCCGGTAAATTTCCTAAAATTTGTCCGGCGATACAGCAATTAGCCTGACAGTATATTTTATAATGTAAAAAAAAAAGACTAACAAATTACCAAATAGAAGTATCCTGTATAAACTGATCGTGATAGTGTCAGGCAACTCTGTAATAAATTCACTTTTAACAATTGATTTTAACAAAATATGAAATATGAAGTGATTATATGTACTGATACTAAAGACTTCTCACTAAGATCCCCCATTCATTTCTCTTATTTTCTATAACTAATTAAGTCAGTATCAAAAACAATTTGATTCTTTCAAAAATAGGCAATTTAATACTAACAAAATACTATTGAATGGTTTATGTTCTAAAGATGTTTTATACACGGTAGAACAAAGAACTAAGTATCTGACTATAATAATCTCATCAAACGAGAATTCAAATTTTAAATAGGTGGGTCTTCTTTTTCGAATTAGTTTTTACTGCTACTAACTTCAGTAGAAGAATACTACTAAGATGAAATTTTTTTATTTAGTTGTTTGTTGAAGTTCAGTGTCCCTTTTCAGTATCGAGCAAGACTATACAAGACGTGGACCTACATTTTAAAGTGGAATCCGAACCACCATAACACGTTCAATGTTTTCCCACTCGGGACCCTGAGGATCAAAGGAATACGCGCTAGCCACTAGACCAATAGCAGGGCTTGAAATCTTTTCTTGGAATAATGAAATTATATATTTAAAAGAAACGTTTGTAGCTTCCTAGTACTTCTCTCGTTCTATGAGAAAAAAGATTGTAACCAGATATATATAGCAAGTATTTATCACTTTCGGTTGCATTAAACTTAGAGATGGAAACTACCATTACGGCACAGAATCCATAACAAAAACTGCTTCCGGCTATCGTCTTTTCTTTACTATGAAATCGGAAATGGTAGTTTCTCACTATTTCCGGTTTACATAGAGGGATAGCGATCGATATGACAATCTTCGAATCCTGGATTCATATATATAAACATCTCATTTTCTCTTATTATTTTTGCTCTATGGAGATCACTATTGAAATTAGAAGTGGTAGTAAATTTCTACCAAAGGATAAAACTTGGACATAGTCTATTGCGAAGGTACTGAATTCATGCTTCTCGCTTGCTCTATGGTGATCAATACTGAAACCGGGAGTTTTGATCAGGGGCGGATCCAGGACGGACTTCTGGCGGGGGTTAAAATACTGCTATTTTTACGAGCTCCAACTCTGGGATGGGTTTTATTTATATCTAAAATAAGAGTGTTCTCTTCTGGGGGGCGATCGACCCCTGGATCCCCCCTGATTGTGATACATTTTTCCTACTTCCTGTTTTTGTGGAGAAACAAATGAGTTTCGTTTCACAGTGTAAAACTTAAAAAAAAAACTAAGACTTGCGATCCATGCGAATTGAATTTTTAAACTTCAGTACAACAAGTAGCACAACTAAAACTCTTGGTTGGAATAGATTAATAAGATCAAAGATAGAATCTGTTCCTCGGATGCTGAATCCGTATCAGAAAGCCATTATTAGCTATCACTTATCGTTTTTGTTCTATGGCGATAAAGATTGAAAGCAGGAATGGCTAATTTGAACCACTTCCGGCTTGAATAGAGAGTTAAGGGAAGAGACGGAATCTATTTTTAGGATGCTAAATCGATTTTAGAAAACTTCTCGATATCTTTTATAGTTTTTGTTCTATGAATATAAGTATTCGAACCGAAAGTAGTAGTAAATTTCAAGCATTTCCGTTTACAACAGAGTGAAGCAGGTTATGACGATATGTTCTCTTAAAATCCTGAATTGATTCCAGAAAATTGCTTGTTGCTACCTATTACAATTTTTGTTTTATCGCGACAAGCGTTAACACCGGAAATGGTTAATTTGAACACTTTCGGTTCAAATAAAGTGTTAACGAAGAAGGTGGAATCTATTCTTGAGATGCTGGATTAATTTTAAAAAAATGCATCTCGATATCTCTGACCGATTTTGCTCAATGGAAATTAGTATTAGCCCTAACTATAAAATCAAAAATAGTAATAAACTTCAACCATTTCTGCCCTTGTGGAGTGTTGCAGATTGTAATTGTATTTCCTCTGGGGAACCTGAATCGATTGTAGGTGAACCATTTGTCGCTATCTATTACCAATTTTGTTCTGTGGCGATTAATGTTGAAACTTGTAATCGTTAATTTGAACCACTTCTGGTGTGAATAGAGATCAAGGGAGAAGGTAGAGCCTATTCTTAGGACGCTTAGTCGATCGCGAAAAACCGCATCGCTATTTCTCCAAGCTTTTGCTTTATAAAAATCCGTATTGAATCCCTATTGAATATACTAGTAAATTCAGCCACTTTCAATTTCGATAGTATTGTGCGCTGAGATGATATATAGCTTATATACTCTTGAGACGCTGTATCGATTCGTTTAAAAAAAACACACTTGTGGCTATCTATTACTATTTTTGTTCTATATCGATCAATGTTAAACCGAAAATGATTATTTTAAACAACTTCTGATCTGAATAGAGGATTAATGGAAAAGATACAGCTATTTCTAGGTAGTTGAATCGATTCAAAAATCTACATCTCGATATCTCGTAATTCAGTATTAAAACCGGAAATAATAGTAAATATAAAGAATTTCTGGTTTTGATTAAATGTTGTGGATAGTTGTATGTTGTCTAGGACGCTAAATTGTTTGCAACAAATCGCTTCTCGCTATCTGTTACGATTTTCGTTCTATAGCGATACAAATTGAAACCAAAAATGGTATTTGAACCACTTATAGTTTTAAATGGAGGGTTAATTTAGGAGATCGAACCTATTTTAGGGGCTCTAAATCGACTTATCATTTTAGGGGCAAGAAACGACTTCTCAATATTTGTTACTGTTTTGCTCTGACACCTCTCGACAGACAGACGGACAAAGCCATTCTCAAGACTTTCGACACTTATGCATAGCTTAAGCTGCAAGTGTAATAACGGCGAACATTGAATATATTCTTGGGACACTGAATTGGTTCTGGAAAATCGCGTCTTTCTATATGTTACCGTTTGTGTTCTGTGTTGATCAACAATGTAGCAGAAAGCGATAGATCTCTACCACTTCTGGATTATTAAATAAAAGTCAATTGCATTAGATGAATCTATTCGTGTTGCAAACTTACATGTATGCTTCTCGCTATTTCTTGCCGCTCTTGCTCTGATACCAGCTGACAGACGAACGGAGGGATAGGCAGACAGATGAACATAGCCCTTCTATAAGACTTCCTATACGTATGCATAGTATACTATAGTTTGGAAGTACTAACAAATGAAATAAACTCAGTTTGTTTTACAAAAATTATCCCTTTTCCGTTTCTCGGTAGTTTTCGTTTTCCGGTTTTCGGAAAAATTTCGTTTTCGTTTTTTCGAAAAAAATCGTTTTTCGTTTCTCGAAAAAAAATTCGTATTTTCGAAAAAATTTTCGGTTTTGAAAAATTCATTTTTCGAAAAAGTATTTTTCAAAAGAATGTGGCCATCCCTAGTATTCATAGCCGAAAGCTCAACTAAAAAGCCGGATGCTAAGCAAGCTACAAGAAGGATGTTGAAACAACGCTTCCACTGGCTAATAGAAAAAGGAAAACAAAAGTAGCTACAGGTTTTTGCCTTTTGAGTACTCATATCTTTTTGGGAATATATACTTGACACAGCATGCCTTTTAAATGTACGCCAGACGTGACCTGTACACATGAAGGTGCAAAATATTCGTGAAAAGTAAACAGATGAGACCAGTTATATGCTTCTGTTTTCTAACAGTCAACTTCGTGTTCAACTGCAGGAACTGACCTTGATACCTACTCAACACCTTGTAACAAGAGGGCAACTATAGTTACCCATAGGTCTCTTGCAGCTACACAGCGAGCTGTGTGTTCTGTGTGTCTGTCTCTCTCTGCCCCTGGCTGTGTTTGCTTTTCATGCTTTGGGGGAAGGGGTAAGACACCCTTGCACACCTTCGAACATAAAATGATCGAAAGACGACCTATGTTAATGTAGAGTTCATAGTTTCAAACAGTGGCGTATACTGGTTTGAAGGCATTTGGCTACCACTGACCTTGCATATTATTATTAATAAAAATGGTAATAATAATAAAAGTAATATAATAATAATAATAATAATAATAATAATAATAATAATAATAATAATAATAATAATAATAATAATAATCACAATATGCATAACAATGAACAAAAGGTGATTGATGTGTTTTGTTTAGTGATGAGCAAATGCAAGGTTTTGGTCTGAGCTCCTCCGTGGCTAAGCGGGTAGCGTACGCGCCTTTGGCGTGGGAGACCCGGGTTCGATTCCCGGCGATAGCTCATGTGGTTCGGATTCCACGTTAATCAGTAGGTACACGTCTCATATAGCCTCGCTGCTGAAAGGGACGCTAAACTAAAATCAACTCAACTCAACGCAAGGTCTTGGTCTTGGTCTTGCACATCGAGCCTTCGTCTTGGTCTTGCATATCGAGTCTTGATCTTGGTCTTGCACTGGAACCCTTGGTCTTGGTCTTATTCTTGCATGCAAGAGTCTTGCAAGTCTTGCATTTAAGAAATCTCAAGCTTTTCATAGGTAAATTTTACTATGGATATAAGGGATAATAAACTCTACAACGGAAATACAATGTATGTTTCTAAATGTAATATAATTTAACGTCGTGTAAGTATGATAGCGTACAACATAGGTTATGACCTTTATTTTTTTTTAATGGGTGCCCATGCTTCACTACTGATAAGATATGCCTAAATCACAGGGTTTCGTAATCTGTTTATATATATATATATATATATATATATATATATATATATATATATATATATATATATATATATATATATATATATATATATAACAGATCCAACATTCCACTGGTTCCCAAACTGAGGAGGCTACCCCTGTTTCGCATGAAAGAAAATCAGACGGCACAGATTATTGAAATACCATGAATTGCAAAATTATTTTTACACTCTAAAGGCGTCAGCTAAGACTTTAGGGACTACAAGCGACGCCTTTTTTTTTCCAACCACGATTAGCTAATGCTTGTATTAAACAAACTTCCAATTAAATATTGAATTTTTGTTTTACTGATTCCAATATGTACTCTATGTGGCAGAGACATTCACATTACGCAAAAGCGATGAAAAAATTGTAGACTTTCCAAACATAGGCATGGAGAAAAAAGGAGAGAATTAACCGTGTTGAACAAAAACGAATGAGGTGTTAGAAATATTAGCAGTAGGAAATAAAAAAGTAGAATTTTAGATATTGTTAAGAGGGGGAAAGGGAACTGTTTAGGATATTGGCTGACGAGGAACTGTATTACAAGGGACGTGCTAGAGAGTATTGTGGAAGGAAAAAGAGGGAGGGAGCGAAGCAAACTAGTTGAAGGAAGGTATTGAAACAGAAAATTGCCACGTCAAGACGAAGAGACCAGCTGAGGACCACCGAACGTCAAACCTTGTCTGTTGAAGCAAATAACCTGCCAATAATAGCAGAATAGCTATTATGATGATGATATGTTTAGCAATATTGACACAAAAAAAGGGAAAGAAAGTTAAAATAATAATTATTATAATCAAACCTCTTAATATTTTAGAATAATTTGAGGGAAAACTGAAAACGACTCAACTGTCTATGTCTCTTGTGTAGACTCAATTTATACAAATACTGTTGACCTGTATTAGAAATACAAAATAAGGGCATCAAACTCCAAGTTATTTGAAGTCTCACTTGGGAATATGCATTACTAGCATCAAGTATCTACTTTGTTGGGTTAAACTAAAATAATAATAATAATAATAATAATAATAATAATTATTATATATATATATATATATATATATATATATATATATATATATATATATATCGTTAGTCAATCACTTTTTTACTATTAGTAAAGCGCTCTCTCATATCGGTCATCTTCGATTATTTTTATGTTTCCCTCTCTTCCTCCTCCCCAAGTTGCCGGGCTGAATTTGGATTTAAACGGCATCACAAGTGTCACTGTTCGTGTCAGAGACCACGAAACTATGGATTCGGCACTAATATTTGGTCATTTTTAATCATTATTACGCATCTCCCTCTTCCCCAAATTACGAGGCTGTTTTGGTCGTAAATGGTATAGGAAGTCTCAGTATTCAACTCAGCGACCTCGAAAACTATGGATTCGACACTAATATTCGCCATTTTCGATCATTTTTATATATCTTCCCTCCCCTCCGCCAAGCTACGGGGCTGAATTTTAATTTAAACAGCATCGAAAGTATCATTGTTTACTTTAGCGGTCCCCAAAACTATAGATTCCATTTCAATGTCGGTCATTTTCCATCAGTTTTAAATATCTTTCCTCTCCCTCTCCCCTAAACTTCAATATCA
Organism: Thermobia domestica; assembly: GCF_964235325.1. NCBI lineage: Eukaryota > Metazoa > Arthropoda > Insecta > Zygentoma > Lepismatidae > Thermobia > Thermobia domestica. The sequence goes on from NC_137457.1 coordinate 98,055,211, forward strand.
AAGTGATATGACAGAAATCATCTCAGGCCCGATCTTCATCTATCTTAAAATAAGATCGAGTTCGGTCAGGTGGTTCAAGTGTTATTAAGTTATATATATAACTTACCCTTATATATATATACCCTTATATATATATATAACTTACTTATATATATATATACCCTTTCGCTCTTCTCCCCCTAGGTTCTACCATCAAAGTGAACTGACATATAACATTCCAGGCTTGAACCTCATCTATGTTAAAAATTTGATCGAGATTACTCGTTTGGTTGAAGTTGTTAAGTTTTATTTATTATTATATAACTCCCCCTTCTCCCCTCTCCTAAGCTTACCGTCAAAGTGAAATGATGAAAACACTCCCAGGCTCAAACTCCATCTGTGTTGAAAATGTGATCGAGATCGGTTGGGTGGTTCAAGAGATTAGGAGTCACAAAAAACGTCACTTTCAATTTTATAACATAGATTTATTGTTGTAGGATAATGTTATATCGCTCAACCCTCGATGTGTTGTATACCTAAGGATGCTAAAAGTTATATTGATAAACAATTATTCAACGTATAAGCATCCGCCCATGAAATCAAACTTGCGGTTACATGCATTAAGTTTTTTCAATGTCATGAAAATGTTATTTCGATATTAATTTTATGAGCCAAGGCCATACCCATGTAGTCGACACCTATGGTGTACGGTATCACCAATGTTCAATACTACATTTCACTTTAGTTTTGGAAGAAAAACACCACTAATATGTTTTAAAACGGAACGAAATATCTAGTTTAACGTCCCACGATTATGCATCGGGGCTAAGGGAGACGGTATTCATGAGAAATGAATGAAATAGTGGATTGAAGAAAGTAGGAGGGAACATCAAAACACCGAGAAATAGAGACCTACACGGGCCGAAGTTTTCGGCCCGAGCCCAATCCAGCCCGAATGTACGTAGGCGCGGCCCAGCCCGGACCCGAAACGTTTTGGAGATTTTCTGCCCGAGCCCGGCCCGGCCCTATAAGTTTTTTAAAATTCTTGGCCCAAGCCCGGCCCGGGCCCTATAAATTTTCGAAGTTTCATTTTATAACATTTTTCAAGGGGAAACTTCTTCAACGTTTGCCTTTATTCTAATTATCGTTTAACGAATGTCAATAATTATTAACCCAAGAGTAGTCGCGCCGCGGTCAAAAGCACCACAGGGAAATTATTTTCGATCGTGTGTCTATTCTGTTTGTCCGACAGACTTCTCCGTCTAGCTAATCTTGCCCCTCACCTTCCCAAACATTCCTGCTCAATCACTCCGTTATCCGTTGTTTAGTTTAAGTACTAGTGATTGTTTAGTGATTCTGCGGGGCTTTCCACCGCGCACTACTAACCGTGTGATGTTTTTTCTCAGTGTTTCGCTCTGCACGTGACCTTTGCTTTGGAGATGTTTTAAGCTTTATAAACATAAATATTATTTTAATGGACGGAAGAGAGGTCGACAGAGTTAACAAACTGATACCAAGTATGAGAAAAGAGAAAATTAGAACTGAACAGCTTAAAACAACGGAGGGAAATATTAGGGATTGACTATTTGGATAAATAAGCCGACATGATCTCGTGGAAGCTTTGTCTGAGGAAGATCATAACAAATATTTATATATATATGAGTGAACACGAAAGGTCAAGTGAGGAGTCTGAGAGCGAATCTGAAGACCTTAAACCCAGAAATGATCAGCGATTCCCGGAATGTAGTCAGAGCAAGAGGGGACGAAATAAGCGACGACGAAGTGTAGAACAGTGTAAATTTGAAGATAACCTAAAATAATTCAATGTAGTGCTGTATAGGTGAAGTTTCAAAATAACAGGACCTTAAAATAATTCAATGTAAATTTGATTTGATTTCAATTTAGCGCCCTTTTCAGCATCAAGGCTATGTAAGACGTGGACCTACTGCTTAACGAAGGATCCGAACCACATGAGGTCCCACCGGGAATCGAGAAGCAGTCCCACGCCAAAGGCGTGTATGCTAACCGCTTAGCTACGACTGAGCTCTAATTCAATGTAAAATGCGCTGTGAAGCTTTGTTTTACTGTTATGTTTATATAGTATATTTTTAACTAATTTACTATTGCATTTCTAATTTTAGACGAACCAAAGTTGACAAAAACAAAAGATCATCATCAGATTTAGAATGTTCAATAAAACCAGTGCGTAGCTATCTATCTAAAGAAATATGTAACGACAAAAACATTTTATTCCAAATGAGAAATAAAAAAATAACATGTCTAGTTGTAGGTTTTTCTAATAGTTATTACTGTAAAACTTATTATAATAATAAAAATGCTATTCCCTCTTAATCAGAAAATATATAAAATTACGTTTCTAATACAAGAAAACTGTTTAAAACTATTTTTGCAACACATTATGTTCGTTCGGTCCATTTGACCGCGCGCGACTACTCGCGTTACTTTTTCAGCGCGACTTCTCAAGGGTTGAAGAATTGCAATTAATCGGCCCCAGCCCGGCCCGACCTGAAAAGAAATCAGTGTCGGACCTCCAAGCCCGGCCCGACCCAAAGAAATAATAGATGCGGCCCGCCTAAGCCCGGCCTGCGAGCAGGGCCGGGCTTCGAGTCTCGGCAAGGCCCGGCCCATGCAGGTCTCTACCGACAAAACCCACGCACACGATGTTTGCCCACTAAAAAGTTTCCATGGCGCATGCTAGAATTTAACCAGGGACCCGTACAACCACATGTGACTGCTCTACAACCGAAACGGTACTTGTGCAAGACTCTTGCGCAAGAGTCTTGGTCTTGGTCTTGGTCTTGCAGGTGTGGTCTTGGTCTTGGTCTTGCACCCCTTGGTCTTGGTCTTGGTCTTGCATCGGGATTCCTGGTCTTGGTCTTGCATGCAAGACTCTTGCAAAAACTGCAACATCAAGACTCTTGCGCTCATCACTACTTTTGTTTGATCTTTTGTTTTGAGACCGTTAATGTTTTCCACCGTAAATGAAATTCCATCATACATTTGTGCAGTTAACTTCTTGTGGATTGCGTTCGTAAAGTGTTAATTTTTACCAATGTCACTTCCCTCAAGAGTCGCCTCTGTTACTGACGTTGGTTGTCATTCCGTACCAGTATACACAAAAATTCTGCAGACATCATTATAATTGTTATGTTTATTATCGCTATCTAAATCTCAAATTTTTGCGTTGTGTTAACAAACGATTCTCAGGCCCTTTTGTTGCGGAGACATTCCGACCCGGGCCCTTTTGATGAGGGGCGTTTTGATTCGGGCCTTCTGTCTCTGGCCCGTTTGTTGAGGAAATATTTCGACCCGGGCCCTTTCGACGCGGGCCCGTTTGACTCCGGCTTTATTTGACCCGGGTCCATTTGACGCAGGGCCTTTTGACTCGGGTCCCTTTGTCGTGGAACACTTTTGACTTGGGTTCTTTTTATGAGGGGCGTTTTGAGTCGACCCCTTTTGACTCCAGCCCTTTAAACCAGCACTCCTTTGACGCACGGCCGTTTGACTCGGGCACTTTAGTAGGGGACCCCTTTGGACTCGGCTCCTTTTTATGAGGGGCATTATGATTCGGGCCCTTTTGTTGTGGAGACCTTTTGAACGAGTCCCTTTTGATGTGGGGCCGATTTCACTCGGGCCCTTTTGTAGCGGGGCCCATTTCGACGCAGGCGCGTTTAATGCAGGTCCTTTTGACTCGGGTCTTTTGTCGTGAGACGCTTTTGACTATGGCCCTTTTGATGAGGGGCGTTTTGATTCGGGCCTTCTGGCTCGGGCTCTTTTGTTGAGGAGACCTTTCGACCCGGGCCCTTTAGACGCGGGGCCTTTTGACTCCGGCTTTATTTGACCCGGGTCCGTTTGACGCAGGGTCTTTTGACTCTGGTAACTTTGTCGTGGAACCCTTTTGACCCGGGCTCTTTTTATGAGGTGCATTTTGATTTGGCCCCTTTTGACTAGGGCCTTTTTAATCCGCGACCTTTTGACTTACGGCCGTTTGACTAAGGCCCTTTCGTAGCGGGGCCTCTTTTGACTCTGCTCCTTTTTATGACGGGCGTTTTGATTCGGGCCCTTTTGACTCGGGACTTATGTTGTGGAGACCTGTTGACCCGGGCCTTTTTGATGTGGGGTCGTTTTCACACGGACCCTTTTGTGGCAGAGCCCCCTTGACCCGGGCTCATTTGACGCAGGGCCTTTGACTCGAATCCTTTTCTCGTGGGCTCCTTTTCACTATGGCTCTTTTTATGAGGGGCGTTTTGATTCGGACACTTTTGACTCGGTCCCTTTTGACGCAGGGTCGTTTGACTCTTTCTCTTTTGTAGCGGAGTCCCTTTTGACTCGGGCTTTTTTATGAGGGTCGTTTTGATTCGGGGCCTTTTGACTCGGGCCCTTTTGTTGCGGAGACCTTTCGACTCGGGTCCTTTTTATGAGGGGCGTTTTGATTCGGGCCCTTTGACCTGAGCCCGTTTGACGCAGGGTCTTTTTACTCGTGCCCTTTTGTTGCGGAGATCTTTTGAGTCGGGCCCTTTTGTAGCGAGGGAGCCATCTCGACCCGGGCCCATTTGACGCAGGGCCCTTTTGACTCGGGTCTTTCTGTCTTTGCCCTTTTGTTTGGCCCTTCTGACATGGAACCATATATATAACGCAGCAGCTGAAATACCTGTGGCAGAGGGCCTGGGGGAGTATGAGTAAATCGATGATCGATCGATCCAGGGCGCAGTAAAATTAGTTACACCACTGTTCATGTCTATTTCTTTCTATTGTCTCGACATCATGTCTGGAGATGAATGTTCTGACTAACAGTGGCGAAAGACGATTTACGCTATCAATGATAAATGTTATGACTGTTAATATATATAGGGAATAAAACGAAACATTCTATATCGGACTTCCCCTCCAACCGTTGAAAAAAATCCTGCGGGCGTTAGTGATTATGATGTTGCTTAGTTACTGTATTATATTGTTCTATACACGGAATGAATACTTATGTGTTTTATATAATAATGAGAATCTTATTTACATTTATTACGGCCCTTGCTTTACGAGAAACATTTTCACGTTCAGCGTAATCAGTTTCCATTCTAAAATAATTACAGTGAGGCGAATAAAATAATTCACGCACAGATTTAGGACTTAGAATAATGTTTTGCGAACATGTAGTAAATTCCTGAAGATTAAAAAGCGCTAGTAGCAGTAATTAGCTTAGTCGTTTCCTATAGTCCCTTAGTGAATTACATAAATCTTACAGATGTTGTATCTCTTTCTTTCTCGCCTCTATACATCATGTCTGGAGATTAATGTATGGACAAATAGGCTACAGAGGCAATTTTAAAAAAGTAAGATGATCTACGCTATCAGTGACAGATGTTGTGGTGTTTAACTTAACATATAAGGCAATAATACGAATCTTTTCAGAGATGACAGTGCACTGATGCTTCAAATCTGTGTCTTTACTCCCTATACCTACTTTATTTTCCTAGTCAAAATAAAAACTCTTCAAAATTAATCACAAATTCTTATGCAACCATCCCTTCTTTAGAGTACTGCGCTGTCACATACCCGTCACGGCGATGTAAAGGCACTTTTGGCGACGAGGATACATTCACAGATTTAGTTTTGGGTTTACACTTTTCACTTATTCGCCCAAGATATTCAGTTCCGATTAAATTCGAAGAACTTGCTGTATCGATATAACAAGACACAGGCATATGGCAAGCAGATACCACTATTTGCATTATATTACTTTTACTATTATCAGATGTCACATAACACTTATCTAACAAACTCGATTTATTAGCACGAAAAGAGGATTGTTCAGGTTGAACTATACAATTTTGCCATAAATGTTCCTTTGACCCACATCTATAACACTGTTTTACTTTTTGAGTTTGCTTTTGTTTACTTATGCCACTCACAAATGGTTCACGCGCTATTTTCTGATAATCTCTTTGCTACTGCCGATTAGAGTCATATAATTCTGCAAAATTTAACAGTTCTCTTTTTATGTTAGGCACAGCTGTTAATACTAATAGTTGTCTAATTTCCGGAGTAATTAATTTATCACCAAAGAACAGAATTAATTTTCAGGCATTCCCATACCGAACAAGTTTGCTACACTACTCTTCTCATGTATAAATTCCGTAAATGATTGTTTAATGTTCATCATTTGATATAGTTTATGATTTATAATTTCCGTCCTAACCACACTACTAACATATTTATTAACTAACGTGGCCAGAATATTGGTCCGGCTGTACCGTATAGAACTAACTGTTTTAAATCTGTGAACACTTTTCCAGTTACACGGTTTAACAAAAGAGTTAGAATAAGATGTAAAGGTGCCAAGTTTTGTTCAATAAGGATATTGGCCTTTATTAAGAAATCACACACTGCAAAACCATCTTCGGAAGTTAACATGGGAATAGTGTTCACTTGAGTCTCTATTGCCTTAAATGCAGTATTTGAAATATGTGTTTCAAAATTAAATCGTGGACCTCTTTGCGCCATATTTATTTCAGTATAAGAGTCGGGTGGAATTGCGGCGCCAGCGAAATCAAGCAAATCTTCCACAGGTCTTATTTCATTGATATCGCCCCTCTCAACATTACCACAAGGACCCAGATCTGTCAACTGACCGGCACTTTCCCTCGTAACACGCCCAAAAGTAGAAAAAGAAGACTGCATAGGATTGACATGCCCCCGATTAAATATGCGTTTGTTATATGACATTTTACACTATATATAGGCCTGAAAACACAATGCTTCTCACCATTAAATGCCCAAAATGGTAATTCTAAAGGTTTAATTTGGTAGGTTAACAAGTCCAAAAGGGGTTACGACAAATCATTAATTTCTCACACTCCACCGTTAAATATTACTGTTCCCATTAACACACTTATTTATGGCCATATACAAAATGCAAAATTTAAAAATGGCCATGTAAATGAAAACAAGTATTTAATCAAATCTAAAGAATACAAACGAAACATATGAATCCGCATTCGAACGTAAATGTGGCTAATTTAGGTTTTTTACAAATATTTCTCTGTAATTTCTTCAAATGCCACTAATCAAAAAAATACCAGTAATCTTCCGCAGTATAGTCATATAAAAATCAAATCACCACTTCACAACACTTTAGTACTTGTCGTTTCCAATCGCTTTCCAAAAAGTTCATATTTAATTTTGGTTTAATCCCTTTTTACGAAGAAATATTTGTTTAGTTTATGTCCGACTAATAGATCCATTATTATATAATTTGGCAAATAATTCCAAACACTGATCACATAAGTTCAATTTAACACAGTCCACATTAACATTGTTCCTCCGTTGTATGAAGTTTTCGTTACCTATTTATCCCAGATTTTACATTATAGATGTCAGCAATTGCTGTACTACCACTACCACCCACCTGACCGCCTCGTGGCCAAGGTCAAGGCTGGTTAATATGGCAACAAAAGCTAACTAAACAGTAATCTTCAACTATTTTTTTATGGAATTAAATAAAATCGCGCAACAGCAGCCTATACTTTGTTATCCTTTTGGCGCGCCACTAATTGGGTACAAACGAAAATTTTGCTTGCAAATTTCTGTACAAAGACGTACAAACAAGTGTGACAGTTTGTGGTTGAATTCGACATGCTAGGAGGGCTATCAATTAGACAGCCCATAGTTTCTTATCGTTTTGGCGGCGCCCCATTTACGTGCAAATGTAAATTTCAGCTGCACATTTATGTACAAAGTCGTACAAACAAGTGCGACTGTTTGTGATTGAATTGAACATGGTAGGAACGCTACCATTTAGACAGCCCCCAGTTTGTTTTCGTTCTGCCGGCGCCCCTAATTGTGTACAAACGAAAATTTCGCCTGCACACTTCTGTACAAACGATTGCGACAATTTGTGAAGAATTCGACATGGTAAGGGGCTACCACTTAGATAGCCCCGCTTTGTTTTCGTTCTGGCGGCACCCCTAATTGTATACAAACAAAATTTGGCCAGCACATTTCTGTACAAACGATGCAGAAGCGATTACGACTATTTGTGATTGAATTTGACATTCTGGAGGAATACCATTAAAACAGCCCTCACATTTTTTTTTTGTTGTTCTGGCGTTTCCTCTAATTGGGTACAAATGAAAATTTCGCCCGCACATTTCTGTACGAACGATGTACAAACGATTGCGACAATTTGTGATTGAATTGGACATAGTAGGGGGGCTACCATTTAGACATCCTTCCCCCCACTTTATTCTCGTTATGGCGGCGCCCCGAATTGTGTACAAACGAAAATTTCGCCTGCACATTTGTGTAGAAACGATTGAGACCATTTCCGATTGAGTCTGAAAAAGTGGGGGCTTGTCTAAATGGACGTCTGTTTTCACCTCTAGTGTAATGAAATTCTTCCACGAGAAAATCTGTAATCAACACTGTCAGTACCTACGTTCTCAGCTAATATACATTTACAAGTACAGCTTTATTTTCGTATTTTTTCAACAGTTAACCAATTCAAAACCGCATTATAATTCAAAGTACTTATCATATATCTATCGTAAACAAGAATATGTAGTCAACTTCTTAAATATTTCGCTCCGCAGGAACCCGTTCAGCGTGTGCAACAACTAAAAAGATGTTTGGCGTCTCACAAATGACAAAGAACAAAAAGAAAAGCAAAAGCAGCACAGCAGTGCCTTATCGCAGTGAGAGCTGACAACATAGTTTCGGTCGTCACATACGCCAATAGACCTACAAGCGGTGTAGAAGAGTTATACAGTTACAATATACGTTGTGCCACTGTAGTGCTACAGGCTTAATGTGCACGAATTACAAATCAATATGTTTCTTACAAGTATCAGTCACTTTTGCAGTATATTTCTGATTCCTGCAGCACTAGCGTATTAATTTTCATAGAAGCTGTTGGCATATACTTCAAAGTTTCTAAGTATCCAAACTGCTTATATAAAAATTGATGTTTATGTTCCGCAAGTCTGAAAAATGGATGTTTGGATAGAGCACATCCTACTTCCTAAATGATATCTAGACACAACTACAATCGGTCTCATAATAGTGGAGGTATTGACCTTTAAACGTCCTTTTTTTAACGCTTCCTGCAGTCTATATGACCTTTATCATATTTTAATGTGAAAAATTATCTCGGAAATTTTTATCCCTGAATTCATTGCACCTTGTATAAAGATAATTATATATAAATCCTTATTACAATGATTACTTAGTTTCAAGACAAGTATGTTCTGGATATACATCACTTATGTTAAGTTGTAATTTAATATAAAATATATTGTCTTGTTTATGAAGGAATAAATACAATTAAATGGATTCTGATAAAGTCTGCTTTGTGCGTTCATTAGCCACTCCCTGCTATTCGAAAAGAACTAGGAATTACGATACATAACAAACTATTGTATATAAAGTTGATTTACACTGAATGGTAAATTTACCTCATGATATTCTGTTTAATAACTTGTGATGGGTTGTAGTAAGTTTCATTCAAAGTATCTTAACAACTTCATATTTGCGTACTTTTATGTAAAATAACAATATATATGAGACAATTTTTTTAAACACAATTTTCGTTACTACAAGATTTCTGGTAACTTCCTCTCGGGTTCAAGTTCGCTTAATCTGAGTTATCTTAGAGCATATTATGACAGAAATTCAACATTGGTCTCTGACGTACCGTGCAGAGTGCGAATTCCTTCATTCAAAGAGTGAAAAGATGAACAACTGGTTCGAGACTCGAACCCAGGTCTCCGAGGACAACCAAGTCTAATCTTATGCTTTTCTTATCCCACGAATGTGACTGAATTCGTTCCTATAGAAGGATTGGTCAGTTCTAAAGTGTTATTTTTTCCATTATAATCTAAGAACTCTGTTATACTTATCCACAACCACTATAATAATACTGAATAATTTTAAGGGTTTCTCCTTTCAATGTAACGATACAGGAAAGGAAAAAGAATTATATCATCATGTGGACATTCATATTTATATGAGAATAGATGTACTTGACAACAACTTTCCCTGAAGATTTCCAGTATACAGTCATGTACAAAATATCTTGAACATCCACCCCGGATTCTAAAAGCCCTAAGTTATTAGTATTAGTATTGCACTAAACAAAGTCTATATTACTATAATCCGCGTCACCAGAATTAGCGTGTGGCATCAGCCAATAAGGTCGCAGTGCGCTGTTGCTGAACCCTCAGGAAGGAATAACTCATAACTGATTTTGTTTATATTTGTGAACAATTATGAATGATTCCTCCCTGAAGGTTTAGTAACAGCGCACTGCGAGCTTACTGGCTGATGCCACACGCCAGTTCGGGTGACAAGGACTATAGTTAGTATGGGTCTTTTAATGCGAAGCTATTAACCGAAAATAAGATGCACAAGTGCAAAAAAAGTTCAAAATAAGGTAAGTGTAACATCACTATATAGCTAATAATGAAACGCTAACTTTCAATTTCAATTAAGCATGTTTTCTATTAATTTTATCATATACATTTTGAAAAGTTCTTATCGTGAGTACGTGTTACGATCTCTCAGAATTTCTTTTTACATTTTTTTTGGTAAGAAAGAAACACTTATTTTAAAACTTAGTAAACAATTTGAATGATTGAGGAACTTTCGCGTCCGTGGGCTTCATTCACATTTCCAGCAAAATAATTCGTAGATGAAGAGTCAATCCTTCCAAACGCAGATCCCATATTCTAAACGCTTTCTGAGTTCGAATTACTATAACAGCAGTTGCTCCCTCTTTAAATTCTTAAATTTTCGGTTCGATGATATTTGTACAATGATTTTCTTCTTTAAAAATCGCTGTTGCACTTTCAACTTTAATATTTGCTGGTAAGCCATACAGTAACATTTCTGTGTAGCAATGAATTGGTATTCACTTAAAACACCTTTCGTAATTTTAAATATAGCTTAAGAGTGTATATACTTCATACAATGACGTAAACAGAAAGTTACGTATTGTATGACGTCGAAGTTGTACACTTCAAGTGGTTCATTCAAGTTATAAATCCTTAGTCGTGGTTTCTGTTAATGCAATATAATAGTGTTTCTTCTTTCTAACGACTGAAAAATTTACCATTATGTGAGTTCGTTAATATAAATATTCATTAAAAGTCATTTCTTTGTTCAACGCCGCACGATTATGTTTCTAGGCAAATGGAATCTATGATGGTAATAATGGACTACATGGTGGAATGAACCAGGTTTAACGAAATGGTAAAATCACGAGAAAACACACGTACACTCATGTCCATAATGATTGTCATATATCTATAACTATCTTCTTATAAGAATATAATTTGATAATGATTTTGCAGGGTACTTTTAATACTGATACTATGTGTATAATCGGGAAATGTATATTTGTGGTAAATTTCATAGGAGGATAATTATAAATACGAAAATTGAAATGAGTAAAACAAAATGTTGCTAATGTTGCCTTTGTATTGTTCTTATCTACTGCTATTTTGAGATGAAATTTCCCACATACATGTCTTTGCCGATTATGCACATACTAACATCATAAGAAATATGGGTCGAATTCATTATCAAATTATATTAATACAACATATTTATGGACATACGACGATAATTTTGGACATGAGTGTACATAGTGTTTATCCAATAAAACTCTACTTCATGTAATCTGGGATCGAACCAGAAACCCCTCGCTCTTGAAGTGAGTGCTCTATCACTTAGCCACGGATGATGATGAAGGAATCATCGAAACGTATAAGATTAAATTAATAAAACGGCTGCTTAAGTGACGTTGGAAAGTTAATAAAATTATTATAAGAATTCTATCAACTCATTTAGTCTGAACTTTATTCTTACAGGTTTGCTGTACAATTTTACTACTGCTGTTCGTTGTACCAATTCTAGTGCTGTTGCCGAACTGTGGATTTTATCTATATTGCACCGCATTGCTATTATGTAACACGTTTAAGAAAGAGGATACCATTGTGGATCGTTACCATTTTAGATACATTCTGCCTATATGCAATATTGGTGTTGTTGTAGTCTGAGAGCTGCTGCACAAGATTGCATTTAAAATGGTAACTATCGCAACCAATTCTTATGGTTGTGCACTGTGGTATGGATGTCAACATCCTTTCTTAAGACATGTTACAAAATAATAATCCCACGCAACATAAACCAGTCGAAAAAACTCCGGATATCATGCAATTTTTCATGAGAAAATTATCTAACTTGGTAGACAGCATTGTTTGGTTTTGTAGCGATCGAGCAGTAAATGTCAGAAACCACATATGCCCATATGTAAATATTTCCGTCTTCAAAATTAAACAATTATGTCTACCAGGTCAGACAATTTTCTTACGCGTTAGCCAAAATTGCATGAAGTTAGCGGTTTTTTTTCGGCGAGTGTAACATTCACAGTGTGGCGTTACTCACTATAACAGTTCCCAGCGGGAGCTCATGTGGTTCGGATTCCACGTTAATCAGTAGGTCTATGTCTCATATAGCCTCGCCGCTGAACGGGACGTTAAAATCAACTCAACTCAACTCAACAACATAACAGTATCGTTAGGGCAACTATACTACTATTGTTACGGCAACAATAATAGTTTGGCTCTAACCATACCAGTATTGTTGCCTTAGCAATACTGGTATAGTTATTAACATGATACACATAGCACAATAGCACAAAATTATGGCTGTGATAACAATACCAGATTTCTTGTACAACAATATTTATGGTAAGTGCAGCACAACAATATAGTTTTACTAACAACAAAGATATTTTTGGTGACCATAAATTATAGTCGTGAAAGCATCAAGACACATTACGTCAACTATTTTAGCACTTCGAGTATGGTTACAACAATTATACAAGTCGGTATCACAACACATATTGTAGGGACAAGCATAATACATTTCTGGATAGTTCCAATGACCTTACTATGACACGTAGAACCTTAGTATTTCCAACTATATAGCAGCTGTAAAGTTGCAAGTACAATAATTGGCATAGTTGTTAATATCATAAATATGTCTAGGACAACCATAATATTTGTTGACCCAGCTAGAATTATTTAACATTATAATATTATACTCCGAGCCATAATTATTGCTGGCGCTATATTAACAATTCTGTATAGTTACATCCAACTATAATTAGGGTTGAATATAAAAATACCGTTATTATTCTGTATAAGCGAAATCTAAAAACTAAGTGCTCCATGGTCCAAAGTTTCCTTATTTACATCAAAATACAAGCTTCACAACTACTTATCAATTCAACGCCCTGTAAGCTTAAGCAATGTTGCTTACTACTTGACAAAGGATGTTTACAATAATTACAATGTATGTTTTTCCTCACTGAATTCTCAAGGTACAATTTTAAATAATGTGCATCTAAAATACAAATGCAGAAGATTTAAATTTGACGAGAAAAGAATGTGTCGTAATCTCCGTCAGAATCTCCAGCTGCAGCCAAATTTTCGTTATCAGACAATGAATAACATTCACTGCCAAGAACATCAGATTCGCCTAAAGGTCCTATATCTGTGTCGATGAGTGCTTTCGTAATATCGGTGGATCTTAGTGGCTTGTACTGGCCATTTCGGGATGCATACAAACAAAGCCATTATCATGATCAGGTAACCTGAAAGATATTACGTTTTGTGTTGAATTTTGACAACACACTAACAAAGGAGTAATAAAGTCATTCACTTTTTGAGAGTATAAATAGGAGACAAATATAAATCAGAAAGTCCAAATATATAAGGGAGAATTAGTGGTTGTGTATTGTTTGTCTCCTTTTCTAGATCTTAAAAGGAAGTGAAAGAAGAAAACAAGCTTAGTGTGATAAGATTCCATGTGAAACAATTTTCTCTTTCATTTTAAAATATCGTCAAGACAATAACACCATTCTATTGATTTTCTACAGCCGGAAGTACAAATTTGACAGTTATTTTTTGGGAGAAGTTTTTCAATGCGTGAAGAACTCTTCGAAACGATAAAAAAGACGCGGTGTTCAAACGAAATATCGAGGGTTACGCAGTAACCACGGACTCAGAATTCCATGAATTTCCTCAATACCGTTCAATACACAATTTCAACATCGGTCGCCGTCCTCGGTCGTTTAAAGTTAATTAGTAAAATTTTACACTATTAATCTTAAGTTTATACTCCTGGCATGAATTGCACGGTTGAAGTCATATAATGTAATTAACGCATTAGACATGTAGACTACGTATGCTGCCTCCGGTAATAGAACGTTCTTATGATTTGCAGTTTGCGAAATATAATAGACGGTATAGTCAAATAGGAAAACATGTGTATTTCAGTTGTTAGTGTGTCGTTAACGACAACTCGGGTAAATATCACACAATTTCGGTTCGAGGTTTGCAATTTTAATTTCTAAATGTGTCTTATTATATATATTCTTAAAATAACTGGAAATATGATTGTGTTACCAGACAATACTTAACAAAATCTCGCTCTATTTGTATGCTTCTAGCCTGCCATCAGTTTAATCATATTTTAGGTACGTTTTCTGTTATGATATATTCTTAAAAGTCCAGATAATAAATATATCTTTCTTAGATATATTTCGTTCTGTTAATATCACTGGTCTAGTTGGTATAATCTCACTCAAGAATCAAAATTTGAAATGCATGTTCTATTTTGGACAAGGGTAAAAAATTATTATATGCATTTTGACAAAATATTATTTTGGCACATTCAAAAAAAAAATAGTGTTCATGAAAATAAATTTCATGCATTCGTTCCAGCTACATGGAACTCAAATATTAATTTCCGATTAATCTTAGCTTACAAGCAACTGTAAATATTCCAAATGTAGTAAGATAATCAAATCATAAGACCCTAATACACTCACGGCAAAACAGGTAATGATGTAATAACCAAACAAACAAAATGATACAATAAAGGAAATGAGAAAAATAAACAGCGTATATGTTAAGTTTCCTCCCATAAATGTATATAAAAGTCTTAACCTGAAAGGGCTCAATCAGTTCGTAGAAAAGGAATATATTAGATAAAAATCAATACAAGAAATTTATGAATTGATATCAATATTTAGTTTTCGAGACTGAATTAAAACCTTTTTTATTTTACATTATTATAAGCTATTTACAAAGTTTAAGAGACAAAAACATATTTTGCATGCTCCTTTCTATTAGCACTACTATAATGTTACTAATTGTATGTTAATGGGGATACTAAGTTTGACATTTTAGGATTTTATTCAATGTATTCACTGGAGTGGCACGGGTTTCACACACTCATGTTTAATAAGAGAAAATTTTAGAAACACCTCGGTTCAATTTTTTGTATAAAGAAACCCTAAACGTGTAGTATGTTTAGAATTGAACAAGATTAAAGAGAAAATGTTACAGGGAAAATAGGATAAATTCTATTAACTTCCATATATTGTTTATGACGTAAGAAAATTTTCCAGGATTAACGATAGTATAGATCTTTAAGAGCAGAAAATACTTCATACACTCATATGCATTTAAAGGAAAATAAGTAGTTGTGTAAGTAGTATTTTTAATATTCATTTCATAATGTGGCAAATTATTAATAAATTATAGCAAAGTGCAATATTGTAAATACAACTTGAAAATTTTAGTTTCTCTATTTTTAGTAATGATATTTCCGTCAACATTTTTAGTTTTGTAATACTAAAAATATTATTTGTTACAGGTGTCGGTGCAGCGTCAGAGGTCGCACTATTGTGGAGGAACTATCATAAATGAATATTTCATTTTAACCGCTGCTCATTGTCTTGAGTAAGTGTAAAGTTAAGTAACATAATATCGTTTATACTTTAAAAATTTTCCAACTTCCACACCAAATATAATTACAATTTACACAATGTGAATCAGTAATATAATACGTGGTGGAGTGTTAGACGACACGAGTCACTTTACCAACTCACACCTCTCTGGGTGACTGAATAGGGAGCGGAAGAGAGGATGTTGTGGACACAATTCTCTCTGATTCTAGAGCCCTAGGAGGTTCGAAAAATAATGTTTTTCTATTAGCTGCAAGCTAACTCTCAAAGCAGTCAGTCTCTCTATACGGGGATTACTTTCTCTATGTCCTCCTCATGGGTCTCACTCGGAGATACAAATGGATGGTCGAGAACTTCCTTCTGAAATTGAGAGATGATTATTGCCTATGACTAGAACTCATTCGCTTTTTCTTCTTTACTGCACAGTGTTTTGATGGTGTAGATATTATTGTTCTTCAACGGAATTGACTTTAAAATTTCTACTATGAAGGATTTATTACATTAACATTCAAAATCAAAATGATACGTGTGTGGTTTACCTTGATATATGAGTAGAATCATAAGAATTACTTCTCCAAGTACAATACTCAAATCCGAAACCAACATATTGTTTCTCAATTTTCATTCCTTTTTAAAAGGAATGAGAAATTCAGAATTGGTAACACTAATTTAGTGCAACTGTACTCCCATGCGCAAAAAAAAAAAAAAAGCGCGTATACTGTAACTCACTATTTTTGGCATTTATTCCATTTTCCTTACGTTTATGGGTAAAATTGAGTTATTAGTACGTGGAGATAATAGAGAACAATCCATCTAAGGAGTTATTTCCAAAAAAATATAATAAAATATTAAAAATATAAGCAAAAAACAAAATTATGCTTGGTTTTGTGTATACTGGCAACGATAATTTCTAGGGATTTTTTCAGTAGCACACCACGATTGCGGAGGGAATTCAGTAGGGGAGTCGAGGAGTTGGACCAAGGAACTGGATAGTGGACTAAAATGTTGCATTTATTGGTTAAAACCTAGTGTGTAGATTGCCTGCCAAATATAAATTAGCTTCTGTAACTAAGATGTCGTACGAATATATAGAATTAAACAGAAAAACATTTATATTAAGGTTCGAAGCGATACGCACCATGGTTACGAATTATTTCTTAAGAAAAAAGAACAAGCACAACGTAGCCTCTGTGGTTAGGTGGATAGAGTGGCGGACTCGTAGTTATTTCATTATTTTGACACCATATCGAATCCCATCCCATCCCATCCTTTTTTTTACAAAACATTATTGGAAGTGTATAATTTTGATGTTATTAAGAACCGAAACAGTATAATAAGGAAATAACTTATTGATAGTATCCTTTAATCGACGTATTTATTCAGTATTAGAATACGTGTACTATTGGAAACAGTTATTGTTTTCAGTTTATGGTATTGTATGTTACCTGCCCGTTCTTGAACAGCAGACAACTCACTTCGGATTTGTGTGTCTGGAACAGGATAAAGAACATACGCGACCTTGACAGTTTTTCCAGCCTTACTCCTTGTTATATCGACATGATGTTACATCGAATGATGCCTGTTGTCGTGAAAAAAGGAAGAAAGGAAAAAGCTAATGTCAAATTATCGTTTGTGTGTGTGTATGTGTGTGTGCTTGTGTTTTTTACGTTTTAGAGTATTGACTTTCTCCCTCCCTCTCTTTTTTTTTCATATCCACAAGTGCAGGAAATTATGACCGACCTTTGTGGGTTTATCGGGAATAAGACGATTTATTTTGGATTGCTAACAGACGACATTTTTTTATCCATTTGCTTTAAACTTTGGCTTTGTGGCTTTTAGCACCCACAAAAGGTCATTATAAACTATATAAGCAGTTCCCGTTTTTACCTGCCGCTGAAAAGATATTGGGGAAGAGAAGAGTGTTTACCGTAAAGATTAATGAATAAAACAAATTAAAACAAATAATTTATAAATTTTTATAATACACTGTAAAGTTACGAGCGATTACGGCTAAGAATTAAACGTGAGATTAAAATTCCGAGTATTATGTATTATGATTAAACAAATAATATACAATAAGTAAACTACAAGCAAATTATATATTTAACAACCTGAGTGCTTAAAAACATTTATAATTAAAACAATTATTTTTAATTTTTATTTTTTAAATTATTTATTTTGATTAGATGGCTTTTTTGATTTATATTAATGATTTTTTAAAAATTTTATTTATAATTTGCGCTAGCAGCAACGAATGAGAGTAGGGGATAATTTATATAACACTTGCGTTTTATTATGCACTGCACAAGGAGGGTGGGGATTAAGTCAGCCGCAGTTTTTTTCTTATGGTTTTTTTTACAGAAATTTGGTTTTCTGTAAAAGTCAAAAACTAATTTGAGTGTTATGTTTATATTTACTAAATTCTAACGACGACAAAAACTCGATTTCAAAATGCAATCATAAGTTTGTGTAAGGAATGTTTGCTTTGAAAGAAACTAAATTATACAGATTTATGTATGCGGAACACAAATATTTCCAAAAGATAGCATGAATATGAACGATAATCATACCATATTTCTACATTATATAGTAGCGTGAAAAACTGATAGTAAAATGATATAACAAACAGGCATAAGCTTTTTTTTCTAGCACGGCAACACATTAAACGTAACTCATTAAATTTTGGGAATTACAAATTATCACCTTACGTGTCGTTGTATTCCTATTTGTTTTCACGTTCGAGCGACGAAAGAAGAAATTGTAGTAATAGTGATAAAAATCGAATTCACGTTTCACGCCCCCACATATCGAAAAAGTAATTTTGATGTTTGTCCATCTGTTTGTCTGTCGGTTCGTCACGATTTTTCATGTATTCAAATAGAGGCCATATTGTTCGACGTATCTGGACCGAATTCTAGACATGAAGTTTTTTTAACACTTTATCGTCTCGAATTCTATATCCTCCGACACCTAAAAATAAGGATAGTTTACAGAAGGATGAAAATTTAAAATCATTAAATTGTCTCAAAAACGGCTGTAAAGATTTTGCTTATATTTTTGCAAATATAGTATGAATCATTGCTCTGAAAAAAATATGTAAGGTGTAATTTATTGTATGGGATGCGTTTTTTCGAACAATTTTCTCAATCACATTATAAATAAATGTATTATTACTAATCTAACAATATGACAACTCGTTCGTCCTGTAAACAATCAGAAGGGGTAGTTTAGCCTACTCTTAGTAGATGTCCCCGCGGATAGAAGGTCGAGTCAGCAAAAAATTATCTTGTTTTCCTAGAATTCGGTGTCATTTCCTGGAATTGGGAGGCAAGTTTCGACAAGCCTTTAGTTGCTATGGTCATAGCCTTTTACGGCTACCAGAGAAGTGCGTGGGAAAATTTTGGTTTATCTGAACGTGTATGAGAACAGTTTGTTGTTATGATGATAGTCTTGGATGGCTTTATCGTCTTGGGTGGTCATACTCTTGGAGGGATCATAGTCCTATCAGTTATCATGATCGAAGCTTCATGATTGATTGATTGATTTTTGCTTTTCGTTATGTATTGAATAGCTAGATGCTCTTGGCCTTCATAGTCTTGGATGCTCATACTGTTGGCCGGGTCAGAGTCCTATTAGTTATCATGATCGAAGCTTCCCAATGGATTGATTGATTGATTTTTGTCTTTTCGTTATGAATTTGAACCCCCAAACCCCCTCCACTTCCTCCTGCGAAGAACGTAAGGGAACGTTGTTACTATGTTCATACCCTTGGGCGGCGAAGCTTCCCAATTGATTGATTGATTGATTTTTGCTTTTCGTTATGTATTGAATAGCTAAATGCTCTTGGAGGGATGAGAGTTTTATTAGTTATCATGGTCGAAGCTTTCCAATTGATTGATTGATTGATTTTTGTCTTTTCGTTATGGATTTGAACCCCCCAAACCCCTTCACTTCACTCCCTCCTGCGAAGAACGCAAGCGAACGTTGTTACTATGCTCATACTCTTGGACGTCTATCACGTTCGAAGCTTCCCAATTGATTGAATATCAAGCTCGAAGCTTCTCGATTGATTGATTGATTTTCGTCTTTTCGTTATGTATTGAATAGCGAAGAGCATACTTAATGTCTTAAAATAGTCAGTGCTTTCTCATCGAGAATCGAACCTGAACACTAAATATGTTTTCATTTTGAAAGCTCTCTCATTGAAATTGAACGCAAGACCAGTACTTCACGATTTAGAGTTGAATTAATTCTTGCATGAAAAAAAAAAAAGAATTTCATGTATTGGTTTTAGCGTAGCATATGATATGTACATTGTTCGAAGCTCTTCATTTCAAAGCACTATAATGCTTTCAAGTGTTCAATGCTCCCTTTCTCTCTCTTTCTCTCTCTCTCTCTCTCTCTCTCTCTATCATCGAGAATCGAACCGGACCAAAGTGGTATTAAAACATAAATAACAAACATAAAATAAATAAATAAATTTAAAAAATACAGCATTACATTATTATTATTATTATTATTTTGGGAGTGAAAGTGAAGCAGTCAACTAACCTTGATTGTAGCTTCGCTAACTTATGAAATAAAGACTTTACACAAAATTCTACTTTGGTAGGGAGCTGGGATCGAATTTGGTACTTCATGATTTTAAAGTTGAGCTAGTCCTTGCATGAAAAAAAAAGAATTTCACTTCGTTTTCACGACAGAAATGATTGAATGACTTTCATGTCTTAAAATGTGTAATGTTTTCTCATCGAGGATCGAACCAGCAGGACACGGGAATCAAACGCAAGACCTGAGAATCAAACGCAAGACCTGTACTTCACGACCACTGAGTTGAATTAATCCTTGCATGAAAAAAAAAAAGAATTTCACGTATATAGCACATCGTTTCACGACAGAAAGGAACGAAATAGAAATATTTAATGCTCTTTCACTAAGAATCGAACTAGAGTAAAATAATATATTTGTCTTTATTTTTTAGTCTTTGTCTTTAAAAAAAGAATAAAGTTATAAAGTGTATTTATTCATAGTTGTTTCGTGTGTGATAAAGAAACCAGATTCTACAAACAGACACAGACAGTCATACATATATACAGCGTCAAAGAAATGTGTTTTCCCAGTATCTTTTTTTTCTTTGTCTGTTGCTTCGTATTCAAGAGAAGAGAAGATTAGCTTATCGAAAAGCAAAACACAAACCTACCTACCTACCGCTTTATTAATCAAGCGATGATAAGAAAACGTTGCATTGAAGTGACAAAATGTCAGTGAACACCGGCTGACGTTTGTCTGTCTGTATGTAGCATATGTTAGGAAGAGGAATAGACCAATGAGTCATTGTGTCCCCCTAAATTTAGGAAAGGGAGCCGCCATAAGACTGGTAATTAGGATATATGTATATCACTAGTAACGGAACTTCTTGGTTTATTTTTAATAATAATAATAATAATAATAATAATAATAATAATAATAATAATAATAATAATAACTTCCAATTTTAAGTTTCATGGATATATTGACTAGACTGAAGAAGACGGTGATGATGAGAAATGAATGAAACGATAGAATAAAGAAAGTGGGAGGAAACGAAAGTACACCGAAAAAAAACCACGCACGTGTTGTTTGTCCAACACAGAAAGTTCACTTGACGGAGGGAGCTGGGGTTTGAAACCAGGGCCACCCTCAAACACCGGAGGTGAACGCTGTACCATCAATCAACGTACACACAAAAAGTGGGAGGAAACGGAAGAACTCCGAAGGAAATCCACGCATACGGTGTTTGTCTATCATAAAATTCATTTGTTGAAAGCAAAAGTTGAACACGGGGAAGGAGGGCTTCATTTTCAACTCGGAGACCTATGCACAAAAGATGAACGCTCTTGTTCACCAGAAATTTCACTTGTTGTTAGCTAGGATCGAATTAGGGATCCCAATGCACCAGAAATATTCGTTCGAGTCGAATCATAGTTTTACGTCCAATTTTTAATTATGCCCGTTAAACTAGTAATTTTGTCTACCAGAAAGTTCACTTGTCTGTGGGTGGATTACAACCTGGATACACCATACATCAAAGATGAGCACTGTACCATTGATCCACTAGGGTCCCCAACCTGCGATGAGAGAGAGAGAGGCCAAATCATAGTTTGACAAGAGAGTCAAAGAGAAAAGTCTTAGATACAATGTTGTCTAACACCCAAAGTGAGTTTTACGTTCCACGATTATGACTGTTAAACTAATGATTTTGAAAGACGGAACTTTATGATGTGAATGATGTAATAATAATCATAGCTTGTGTGTCTTAAAATTTTGATAATATGTCTACTTGTTTCTCCGTTTGTCTATGTATCTGTAGTACGTGGAGTCCAGACGAAGCGAAGATATGTGTGTTTTAGCAAATGAAAATAGTATAATCTGTGTGGGTGGGACAAGTGAAAAGTGAGTTTTACGTCCTACGGTTACGTCTACTAGGCTAATGAAGGAGAGGTGATAATGAAAAAATGAATGAAATGATGTAATGAAGAAAGTGGAAGGAAACTGGTGAACTCCGAAGGGAAATCGACGCATACGATGTTTGTCCACCACAAAGTTCATAGGGTACGAACTGAGATCGAACGAGGGACCCCCCAAGCACTTAAGGTGAACGTTCTATCATTGAGTCACCGTTCCCCCATGGAACGAAAAAAATGAAATGAAATCTTTGAGTTTAACGTCCCACGATTATGCCGGTTAGGCTAAGTGTACTATGCTAATGGAAAACGAACGAGGGACCCCCAAGCACTTAAGGTGAACGCTCTACCACTGAGCCACCCTGCCCTCTGGAACGAAAAAATGAAATGAAATCTTTGAGTTTAACGTCCCACGTTTATGCCGGTTAGGCTGAGTGTACTATACTAATAGACGGCGATGGGACAAGTGAAAAGTGAGTTTTACGTCCTGCGGTTACGTCTACTAGGCTAATGAAGGAGAGGTGATAATGAAAAAAATGAATGAAATGATGTAATGAAGAAAGTGGAAGGAAACTGGTGAACTCCGAAGGGAAATCGACGCATACGATGTTTGTCCACCACAAAGTTTATAGGGCACGAACTGGGATCGAATCATGGACCCAAGCACTTGAGGTGAACGCTCTACCACTGAGCCACTGTGCCATCTGGAACGTAAAAATGAAATGATAAGGACGGTTTTTCGGGGTCAGTCAATAGCATCTTTTCGTTAAGTTGTAAAGGAAGCAGGGAATTTGTGGTCGCTAAAATTAATGACAAGTATATAGAAAAAAAAGACGTGATTTGAACACGGGACCTCATGCACCAGAGGTAAACACTCTACCACTGAGGCACTGAAGTTAATTTCATAATTTTCTAATGTTAATAAGAGTGAAATCTAACGTTAAATACACATACACAAGTCAACGAACTGAGAGAGAGTTTCTGTATTTGCAATGTCTACTTGCAAAGAGCAGAAAAATAAGATAGCAGAACATGTTTTGTATTTCAATGTTGTTCTTCAGCTGCCGCGTCAACATTATCTTAGGTCATGGTTTCAGTCAACACGAAGCGAAGATATGTATGTGTGTGTTTTAGGTAATATTAAAACAGTGTTTGAGATCTAAAACTTGACAAAACTAGTGTTGCTTATACATCTCGGATGTCGTTACTCATGTACACATGATGTTGATTGATTTTTGAGTTTAACGTTCCGTTCAGCAGCGAAGCTATATGCACCACAAAGTTCACACGACGAAAGTTAGGATCGAACCAGGGGCCCCCAATCACCGGAGGTGAACGCTTTACCACTGATCCACAGTACCCCCATGATTTCAACATAAACACAAATCTTCAAGTTAAAACAATTGTCTATTCTCAAATAAGAGAACATTTCTCCATTTCTTTAAGTTGATCTAGGAAGTTGAACTTTGTACAGTTTTCTCCATATTATAGTCTAAGCTGTGTGTGATATTACTTTAAAAGGACGAAAGTAGTTAAAATATTCCCTATTATTATCATCAATTTCTTTTAAAATGCTCAGAATCCCGTCATAGAATTCGTATACTAGCTATGTACACAGGCGTGCATCAAGATTTTTTTTGTTGGGGAGATGTCCAAGCTTTGGGCGGCGGGGCTCAAACACTACAAGCCTCTGTGTAGTATTGAACGCGTATTATTCTGCACTCGAAAAGACAATAAGTACTATCTAAGTGTATATCTTTCTGTCTGTCTATCTGTATGATGAGCGTAATCGTGGTACGTTAAACTGAAATATTTTCTTACGTTTCGAACGTAAGAAATATGTGAAAGTTTGTGTATGTGGTTCAGTGATAAAGCAACGACGTATTCTTTCAGATGAATACTTAGTATAGTAGAGTATTGTTCCGTAACCCCAGTGCATGCGGTCCCTAGTTCGATCTCCGATCAAGTAAGCTTATAATTTTTTATTACTAATTGCCGCCCACTGTGGTCGACTTCCGAACATAGTGTCCGTGAGTTTTCATGGTCTACTTATATATTTTTATTTTACTAAGTATTCATTCATTCATTCATTTGTCTTAATCATTCGTCTTCCTCAACATAATGAGCATAATCGTAGTACGTTAAACTGAAATATCTTCTTACGTTTCGAACGTAAGAAATATGTGAAAGTTTGTGTGTGGTTCAGTGATAAAGCAATGACTTATTCTTTCAGATGAATACTTAGTATAGTAGAACATTGTTCCGTAACCCAGTGCATGCGGTCCCTAGTTCGATCACTGATCAAGTAAGCTTATAATTTCTTATTACTAATTGTCGTGCACTGTGACAAAGTGCATGCAGCCCCCTAGTTTCATCTCCGAACATCGTGTCCATGAGTTTCATGATCTACTCATACATTCTCATTCTACTAAGTATTCATTCATTCATTTGTCTTAATCACCCATCTCCCTCAGCATAATGGGCATAGTCGTGGTACGTTAAACTGATTTGAACGTACCTCTAAATTGAGTTTTCGTATTTGCTACGGAATAAGAACATCATATTGTGTTAAGTAATAGTTTTCGCAATCATTGAGACATCATGCCCTTTGTAAGAGAGAGAAAGAGAGATAGAGAGAAAGAGAGAGATGAAATATTTTTAGTTTAACGTTCCGCCTAACAGAATTTCTTCGTATTTCCACTCTTCAGTGAAAATCAACGTTGCCATTTTCTTTTAACATAACATGTTTTTTTGAAGGTACATTAGTGACAATACTACGAGTCTTGGATGTTTCTGTTTCATTTCGAATTTGAAAAAATATACTTGTCGATTTGCGACTTATGTCTTTTCGTATCGAAAAGTTTCTCCATTCGTTGGCAAATAAATCTAAAAGTAATAATTTTTTCTTCACGAACTATGAGAATTGTCTGAAACAAAAAGAGATGTGTTTATGCCCTTATTATTATTATATTGAACACCTATCATTAACATCATCATCATCATCATCAGCCTTGGAGAAACGTGAATCTAGCAAATTCCGAACTCGTTATCTTTCTTTTTTTTAGAGTAATTAACTGAAGGTGTGATGATTGCCAAATCTGAGGCACTGATCGCCATTAAGTTCCAGCACTTGCTTTGTACAGGATGCATACCAAGAAGCTTCAGCATTTGAAAAGCGAAGTAGTGATTGTAAATCCTTTACCACTGAGCCACCATACTCCTCAAACCTAAAATGTAATAGGTTTGTACATCATGTAAAGACCCCCCCGGAGAAATAAAGATACGTCCCCATAAATATACCCTTTCTCGGTAAAAGGACATATGATTAAGACGAAAAAATATTAGTTGATAGAATGACAATGTGAATAAACGTTATATCACTGAGACATCATGCATCCTGAAATCCATTGAATTTATGAGTAGAAGAACAATACACGTACTAGAAAGAAAAGATACATGTTCTTCTAACCTGACATAATTGCTTTAGAAAAATAACAAAGTAGAAGTAAACAGAAGAACTAATGATCACAGTTTTTTTTTGTTTACCACAATTACCTATTAACATGAACTCGGATTGAGGCAGGAACCACAAGCACCAGAAGTATTCACTTTACCCATGCCCTTATCCACAGGGATGACGAACGCCCCTAAAATTATCACGGTAGGCTTGCAAATGAACTAAAATATGATTGAATTGGGTCTTTCCTAACTTCTACTGCCCATCTCCCTACATTTGGGACTGACTGTTGACAATCTACCAATGGGACTCAACCATTGATCCATCATGGCCGTTAAAAATTAAATTGTGATTACTCATCACTCTTTTACAAAAAGTTACGAATACCGTCAGCGAACTTTCCATTGTGATAATACCAAGGAGACAGGAGGCTAATGAGGTAATGCTTAAAATTACTAATATTTGGCGAACATGTGAGCCATGATTAGCAACCAAAAATTGGCATGTCCATGCTCCCTTTTAGAAAATTTTGTTCCAACTGGACCTGATTCAAAACGTTAGTGGTTACATTAGATAGTATTTGCAAAGATGTGATGTGCACAAGAGTAACATGTAATCGTTTCTTAGAAAATTAATTACTTTTCAAAACGAAAGTCTAACATTAAAAATGAATCGAATGACTTCATTAAAAGATTGAAATCTATTGTACACGTTCACCATCATCATCTTTAAACATCACAAGTTTACTTTTTAAAAAAAAGAATGAACTACATATGTGTGAAGATAAATATTAAACCAAGACATTCGTCAACAAAAATGAGAAGTGTTAACGTGATGTTCTGACGTAATGCTGAACAGCAAAAGATAGCATATATCTAAAGAAACACTGACCTATCCTATATACAGAAGGAGTAGCAATGTAATATTCTGCGATATAATACATGATTCATTTTTATATAACTCTGCACATGTCGACATCAGGTCCGCAATTTGAATTACTAGCGAAAAAAGATAGCAACACATAATGGCCAATAAGTTTTGATCTACATTTGTTGGAGAAACAGTAGATCATTATTACGTATAGTCATATAATCTTCCTGTACACACGAAAAAGAAAGTATTCTTCAGTTGACAAATTTTCTTTTTCGCATTAATTCGTGAACAAATGAATTAATTTGTTTTCACGTTATCTTTGGAATAGTTATAATTTGATAACTTGTCAAGTCGGTACTGTAATAGGAAAAGAAATTTTCTCAACTGTTTGTATGGGCGCTAAATGATTATCCGCGAAGATGTATTGCTTTTTTAAGACAAGTAAGAAAAGGTAATTCAGATGACGAATTACAATAGTCTTGTGTTACGTTTTTTGAACAAATCTGAGAAAGTGGGTAGATCTAGCAATGTAGTATTCTGTGATATAATACATCATGCATTTTTACATAGCTCTGCACATGTTGATATTAGGCCCACAATTTGAATTACACTATTAAAGATGTACCTAGACTTATATTCTGTTAATCGAATCTGTAACTGTAACTGACCACTTACACTTCGAAAAATTGCACAAATCTGAAATTTTCAGATGAACCTTTAATGCGAAAAAAAGTTGCATCACGTAATGGTCAACAAGCTTTGATAAGTGATGACACTACGGATAAAAAAAAATATCTATATCCTCCTAACTCTAGCAATTCCCCCAAAGTCACTGCTAACAGGAGTAATATAAATCAAAAATCATCGCTGATAATGGGCTTGCGTGTACAAATTTCTAATTTCGATATCGTTTTTTCTAAAATATATTGGATCTTGGATCAAGTTATCACAAACTTTTTTGAACGTACCTATGTTTTTGTATCATCTCGAATTTGAAAATGTACTTATCGAATTGAGACTTGCCTCTTTTTGTATCGAGAAGTTTCTCTCATTTTGTTGGCAATACTAGTTACCCTAGTAATAGTATTTTGAGGTTTCAGCTTTAGATCTTCATAATAAATCTTTTAATCCCCCTTCATTTGTACATTTTGTTTCTACTTTTATATCTCTGTAGTTATTAGATAAAACATAAAATGTGAACGTGATTTAAAAACAAAGATAGAGTAGGAATGTTGAAAGAAGCATTTAAATAAGAAATAACCTATCTTGTGAATCTTTGAATAAGAAGTTAGAAACATAAACTCTACTCACACACACACGATGTTTGTACACCACAAAGTTTACTTCATGGGAACTGTGATTAAAATCGAACCCGTACACATCATTTGAGGTACAATTCATGTTCATTTCTGTTCTTTGTTTACTGTAATGAAAAGGTATGTTCTGGGTCAGATCACCAACATTCCTTAATATTCCGAATTTTCTGTAAATTTTGTCTAATGTGGGCATCTTCCTCATCACAAAAACTTGGGCGAACTAGTATTGCTCATAAGTCTCGGATGTGTGTGAATTATTAATGCTCATAAATCTCGGATGTTTTTGTATTGTCTTGAGTTTGAAAATACATCGTGTTCGTGCAATTGCTATATCAATTTAAAGCTTTTATATATGCCACATGTGACATTAAAACAGTGTCTGAGGACTAAAACTTCAGTGAACTAGTATTGTCTATGAATATCGGATGTTTCTGTTTCATTTCGAATTTGAAAAAATGTACTTGTCGATTTGCGACTTATCTCTTTTTCGTACCGAAAAGTTTCTCGAATCGTGTCATATTTTGTCAGACAGTGAAGATAGGAACAAATGAATCACTGGATGGATTATTTTACAGAGAGGAATTACAACCTGTGACGTTATCAAAGATCTAGATATTCTATGCTTGGTCGTCCTTCTACCTTTCTCTCTATCAACATGGATTTAATAAAAAAAGTCGTGAGAAACACTAAAAGTATTTCACATTATTGCTTATATTTCTCATGGCTTTCCTTTTCCAGTTTAATAAGACCACGATTCCAAAACGACTTAAAATGAGCTGAAGGAGCAAGCCATTTATGAAACTCAACTCGACTCGAAACTCGACCTGAAAACAGTAACTCGACTCGAAACTCAACTCGAGAAAATTACATTTGACTCGACTCACGCCTATCCCTAAGATTTACGCATGTAATCTACGATTTTACGTACGCTACATAGTTTTTTCTTTGTGGCATCAAGTCTGTATATAATTGATTCATATTGAGCCTCAAAGTCTTTCAAAATCCTCAACTTCAGTCCATATAATGGAAATTTATTCCATTTTGAGAAATGATGGATAATGTTGCGTGTTGTGTGTCATCTTCTTTTTTGTCCATTGACTTATAGAGGATTTATTTTTCTTTCTTCTTTGAAATGAACTGAAATGTTAATAATTTATTCTACTAATACCTTCTTAAAATATTCCTTACTTAATAAAAACTAAATTTTGGTAGATCTACATCAGTTGTCTGAAAAGCATTGTCCTTTGAAGTTCAAAATTTGAGAATACACTTGTGATTTGAAAATAACGCAATGAAACTTCAAATACAAATGATCTACCATTTTTCCGGTAACAGAATTAACCTGTAACTGTAGAACAAGTATTTGAAAAGTTCCTAGAACTTGAGAGATGGAATTAGCAATTTTCTTCAAATCAAAGAACAAAGCACAAACTTACTGACAGATTCTTCATGGTTACAGTATGTTTCTTTCATGGCAGATGATATTACGAAATATTTGTCACATTTTAATTTGAAGCTTTAAGAAAAAACATAATTACTGCAATCATTACGTAAATAAAACGTTAGAACACAAGTTGCAGCTCTGGGAAAAACTGTTACAAAACGAAGGCTTCATACATTTACCAATTTGTGTTAAGTATGAAACAAGTACAAGACATTTGCTTTGTACAGGTTGCATACCAAAAAGCTTCAGTATTGGAAAATGAATTCAAAGAAAGATTTCGCGATATCAAAGATTAGCTCTCCCTGTATTCTGCTTCTTTTTGAACTGACATTAAGGAATGAGCAACTCTCAGTCCTTTCGCGTGGTAGATGTAGGTTCGATTCCCGTCGGGAGCTCATGTGGTTTAGATTCCACATTAATCAGTAGGGCCACGTCTCATATAGCCTCACTGCCAAACGGGACGTTACACTCAAAATCAACTGATATATGCCACATGTAACATTAAAACAGTGTCTGAGGGCTAAAACTTGAGTGAACTAGTATTGTCTATGAGACTCGGATGTTTATGTTTCATTTCGAATTTGAAAAAATGTACTTGTTGATTTATATCAAACGAATCTACTCCCCAAATTAATAATAATAATAATAATAATAATAATAATAATAATAATAATAATAATAATAATAATAATAATAATAATAATAATAATAATATTCAAACGGTGAATTTGGTACATAACTTTTCACAAATTAAGATTTCCTGCTCTAAGTGATTCTACCTAAGGAACGTCTAAGATGATTTTTCGTTTCTTTTACTTTTATTAAAATGTAAAACTTCCAAACAAATGTACAAGATTAAATCTAAACCTAATAGCTCTTTTTTTTTAATTAGTTTTTTATTGGTGAATGATTTCAAATACGATTTTTAATACAACATAAAATATTAGTGAACTAATGAATGATACATAATTGGAAATGTATAAAATATATCACTTTCACTAAAATCACTACACTGAAAAAAATATTTTTTTCTTTTCATAATAATGAATTCAAATACGATTTCTGCATACAACGTAAAATATTACTCACTAATGAATGATACATTTTTCAGAAATGTATAAAATTTATCACTTTAATAAAATCACTAGACTGAAACATATGTTTTCTTTTTTTTTTGCGTGTTTCATTTCACTATTGGTATAGTAAACTTGATAATGTATATAATTTTCAGACAGTTAGATATCCTCTTGTCACTCAATTTACGTCATAAAAATATATATCACTTTTCACTAAAACCACTACACTGAAAAATATTTTTTCTTCTTTTTTATCAACACATATCCATCTCATCGATGTCATCCACAGGTTGAGTATCAGTTTCCCCCCACCATGGTTGTGTTTGAAATGTGTCAAATAATTCATCCCTGATTGCTTCTATAATTTTTGTTTACATAATACTTTCATTTCCAATTTTAATCTTTCATCATCAATGTTTATATCACCGTCCTTCTTCAAAGCCTAAGATACATTCGAAAAACTATTGTTCGTTTCACTAATAATATTTTGTTCATTTACACATGTATGAATTGCCTCAAGTCCAGTACATGAAAGACATTGCGATTTCTCGCGACCCCGGAAACACACAAATCCACCAAGATGGGAGAAGTTTTAGGGAAAAAGGATGAGAATGAAGAATAAGTCGATAATCATGTACATGTTCATACACTTACGATGCGTTCAACTCTGTGAATTCAATATCGTGCATACTATGTCCCGTTAAATTAATCTTTTTTTTTCCTTTGTATATTAAACAAACGTTTCCACTTTGCAAATATGTTAATAAAGCGCCATTATCTGCTTCAACTTTTTCAGTAAAACGTCCTGGTAGAATCACTTTTTGTCCTGCTTCAAAAGTCACACAAACCTTCTTTCCATATACGGTTGTAATTAATTTGCAATCTACAATACGATAGGTTTTATTAATTTCTAAGTCTTGTAATTTTGTAAAAGATACTAACGACGATGCATTAAGTTTGGTTAATAAATTCATTGACGATGACATCTTTAACTAATGAATAATATGTTCACTCTCGAAGACGTATTCTATATGTATGACCATTAAATCACCTTGTCCTCATTATCTTAAGAATTCGCAGGATACCTTTCTTATCTCTCGATGGAAATAATAATAATAAAGGACTCTCCTGCGTGAGACACAAAACTTAATACATTCACACAGGATTGAAAATTTTCAAGCTCATCGATTTTCCTTAACATTGTGTGAGAACATGATGTCTTAAGAAATCCCACGAACAAAGATCATTTCTTTGATCACATAGGAAGTAAATCGTAAACGAAATAAGCTGAATTGCATAAATAATGAAAATTGCAACTAAGTAAGTTAACGAATAGTGTAATGAGAGAATTTACTTATCATGGGTGCAAAAGATTTATTACACTAATTTTACAACTAAACAAGGGCTAATGCTATATCCATACATATCAATTATTTATTAACTTGAGAAAGGCCTACGACTCGAATATGTGGGAAACAAAATTTGAAATACCGAAAAAAGTTATTTAAACTAATTAACATACATTTAAATGAATCTAAAAGTAATAAATTTTTCTTCACGAACTTTGAGATTAGTCTGAAACAGAGAGAGAGATGCGTTGACGCCCTTATTATTATACTGAGCATCTAGGCTAGTAACACATGAAGGCAAAATTTGTATGTGATGTCTTGTACTTTCAAGTCGAGTTGCCATATTACTCGATTTAACGGATATCTTCCAATTAAAGCCTTAATTTACAACAGTGAAAACAGAATGAATCCTTTTTCTATGACTTTTATAAGGAGATCTGTCCGACATTGGATCTCATCATAAATTTTTGTAAAAGTATCGTCGATCTTGCTTCTCGATGTATTCTATCATTTGAAATACCGAAAAAAGTTATTTAAACTAATTAACATACATTTAAATGAATCTAAAAGTAATAAATTTTTCTTCACGAACTTTGAGATTAGTCTGAAACAGAGAGAGAGATGCGTTGACGCCCTTATTATTATACTGAGCATCTAGGCTAGTAACACATGAAGGCAAAATTTGTATGTGATGTCTTGTACTTTCAAGTCGAGTTGCCATATTACTCGATTTAACGGATATCTTCCAATTAAAGCCTTAATTTACAACAGTGAAAACAGAATGAATCCTTTTTCTATGACTTTTATAAGGAGATCTGTCCGACATTGGATCTCATCATAAATTTTTGTAAAAGTATCGTCGATCTTGCTTCTCGATGTATTCTATCTCGTCTCGAGAATGAACTATATCATGAGGGACGTACCCTTCGCCACAAAATTAAGATTTCTTGTTCAAAGTAATTCTACTTAAGGAACGTCTAAGACGATTTTTCGTTTCTTTTATTTTTTTTTATTAAAATGTAAATCTCCAAACCTAATCATAAGAACAGAAACACGACTAAATGTAGAATGTTACACATGTTGATCGGGAAAACAATTGTGTGCAACGATAAAGATGAAATCTTTCAGTTTAACGCCCCACGAATATCTCTTTTAGACTAAGATGAAAGGATGATTAAGGTAAATGAACTGATATTATGAGATGAAGCGGAAATATCACATGAGAATCAACGAACACGTTGTTGCCCCATCACAAATTTATTTATTTAATGTCCTACGATTATGCCCATTATGCTAAGGCATCATGAGCTAATATATTCGGTAGTCGAGCTAGGGACCATCATATACCAAATGTAAGCGCTTTGCCGCTGTGCCGTCTGCTCATCTTTTCAGCACCTTCAGCTGTTCTAATAGCTAACACGGAACGTGATCCTGAGTTCGATTTACGGATGGGAGAGCATTGGAAGTCAAAAATAAAGCAAGTTTATTATGATAACTGTTTTCAAGAAACATATAAGCTTTTCCAAACGAATAAAATCTCCCCACCTCTCCCCTGCTACATTTAATATCCTTATTCAATTTCATTTCCTTATTCACACACATTATTTGATAGATGTATCAAAATATCATCTTTAGTAAATCTTATCTATTAACAGACTTATTTTTTTCATTACACAAACTCAGCGTTTTCGCATTCAGATTACACTATCTTCAGTCGCACGTGAGTATGTTCGTATGTGAAGCCGACAACAAACATACATGTAATCTCAAATGCTGTATACGTTTGAAAATATGATATTCACGATTCATGCAATGCGATATTCCCCTGAGCAACTAAGGTCTATTCGATCAAAGAACAGTCTGCAAACAAATTCTATTCCCATGAACACTTACAAGTGAATTCGTGAGAATCCCAAGACCAAATTAGATAAACAAATAGTTCATAACCTACAGACATTTCGTGGGGCGTAATCTTTTGTGCTATGAGAATGTTATAGCGCAATATCTCATCACCATCATGTGAATATCCATATAATACTTTTCACATGCAATACAATCAACCCTGGTGATTTGAGCATACAAATTTTCTCATCCTACGTTTTTAAAACATTATGATATGCTATGAGAAGTGCTTCCGCTACCAATACGTTTTAAAAACATCCATGAACCACAACATTCGTCTTATCAACTCAATTTCCTGAGAAGGTTCCAGACGAAAATTTTCCAGCCGTTTCGTGAGAATAAGATCAGGTCAAACTCCTCAAAACTCTTCGCAGAAAACCTGGGAACTTCTATTCTTAGCATTACAAGATGGATCTGGAGGGGCTGAGGTAGGGGAATCTAGCTACCCAATACAATACGACTAGAAAAAAATACGAAAAGTTTTTTTTAAAAAAATAAAATCTAATCTATATGCGAGGCACTGACATTCAGTGAAAGAGTGTTCACCTCACGGTGGATTACTCCGTGCGAGGATTAATTGGGAAGCTTCGAACGTGATAGACGTCCAAGAGTATGAGCATAGTAACAACGTTCGCTTGCGTTCTTCGCAGGAGGGAGTGAAGTGAAGGGGTTTGGGGGGTTCAAATCCATAACGAAAAGACAAAAATCAATCAATCAATCAATTGGAAAGCTTCGACCATGATAACTAATAAAACTCTCATCCCTCCAAGAGCATTTAGCTATTCAATACATAACGAAAAGCAAAAATCAATCAATCAATCAATTGGGAAGCTTCGCCGCCCAAGGGTATGAACATAGTAACAACGTTCCCTTACGTTCTTCGCAGGAGGAAGTGGAGGGGGTTTGGGGGTTCAAATTCATAACGAAAAGACAAAAATCAATCAATCAATCCATTGGGAAGCTTCGATCATGATAACTAATAGGACTCTGACCCGGCCAACAGTATGAGCATCCAAGACTATGAAGGCCAAGAGCATCTAGCTATTCAATACATAACGAAAAGCAAAAATCAATCAATCAATCATGAAGCTTCGATCATGATAACTGATAGGACTATGATCCCTCCAAGAGTATGACCACCCAAGACGATAAAGCCATCCAAGACTATCATCATAACAACAAACTGTTCTCATACACGTTCAGATAAACCAAAATTTTCCCACGCACTTCTCTGGTAGCCGTAAAAGGCTATGACCATAGCAACTAAAGGCTTGTCGAA
This sequence comes from Thermobia domestica, assembly GCF_964235325.1. NCBI lineage: Eukaryota > Metazoa > Arthropoda > Insecta > Zygentoma > Lepismatidae > Thermobia > Thermobia domestica. The sequence continues at coordinate 98,090,161 of NC_137457.1, forward strand.
ACTTGCCTCCCAATTCCAGGAAATGACACCGAATTCTAGGAAAACAAGATAATTTTTTGCTGACTCGACCTTCTATCCGCGGGGACATCTACTCTCTTCTCCGACGATTTTCCCATTAACGCCTGATCCAATTTTGTTCATATTTCATAAATAAATGTTACATAAATAACCTAACGATATGGTATAATTCCATAATAATAAAAAGCCAGAAGTGGTATATTTCGGAGCAACTTTTACCCTACGATTTTGTCGAGAACGACTCAGGCAATTTTGTTCGTATTTCATAAATAGCATAACTCGTTTGTCCTGAAAAGATATACGAGAGATATTTTATTCTTGGAGATGATTTTTTAACGATTTTCTCAGAAAGTACTCAGACGCTTTTGCTCATAATTCACATACAATTATCTCCTTAATAATTCTAATGTATGGCATAAGTTACTTCTAACAGAAATATGACGAATGGGTACTTTACTTTTGGACGTAAGTTGCTTTGAACGAAGTTTTCTAAAACACATTATTTTATTCACATTTCCCAAATAAATGTTTCAGTAATAGCTGCAGCCTAACACGAGTCAGTTTAAGAAATTCGAGCGAGAAAATTCAGTGCGTTTCATCCGTACCCATTCTTAAATATATTTTTAAATGTTACACCCAATCACAATTTTCCTAACAAAATCGAAACTTCTTTTTAAATGTGCCTTGTTGTGGTCAAATGGTTCAAGTGCATTGGTTCTGGATTTGAATCCCGGTGAGAGCTAGTGTATTTTTATCCAACGTTAAGGAATAGGTGCAAAGAGAAAAGTGTTTAAACGAGCCTAACCAAGCTAATGAATAATACGAAGAAATAACACAATACAGGGTGTCCGAGAAGTCCTTCCCTGATTACAGAAATTGATAACTCAGGCTAGAAATAAGATAGAAATATGAAACTGTTGTTGAATTGTTTACAAACTATAAAAGTTTTTGTCTGTGTTAGGTTTGTTCTGTTTTACCAAATCTCAATTTTTTTTGTTTTAGGTTTGTAGTACGTAAGTAAGAAACCCAAGAAGCCATGCCAACCAACCAGGAGAAGGCACAGTGTGTCCTGTGGTACCATGAGACACGATCACCAACCACGGTGCAGAGACAGTTCCAGACAACATTTGGGAGGACTCCACCTGATGTCAAGAGCATTAAAGCTTGGTATGAGAAGTTCAAGAACACAGGGTCGGTTTCTGACAATTCCGAGGTCTGGTCGACCAAGAAGCTCAGCAGACACGGTGGAGGCTGTGCGGCAGTCTTTTCTGAGAAGTCCTAAGAAATCGGTGCGCAGGGCCTCACGTGAATTACAGATGCCAAAAAGCTCTCTCCATGACATTTTACACAAACGTTTATTGTTTCGTGCTTACAAAGGGCAACTCGTTCAGGGCTTGTTGCCCGACGACGGTACACTTCGATATGACTTTGCGGTCGAAATGCTATCACGTATTGAGGACGATAATGGGAAGGGTGCTGATGTGGAAGTGTACTGATGTGACCGAAACTTTTATAGTTTGTAAACAATTCAACACCAGTTTCATATTTCTATCTTATTTCTAGCCTGAGTTATCAATTTCTGTAATCAGGGAAGGACTTCTCGGACACCATGTATTACGAAATTATAGAAGAAACGTTGTTAATATTAGATATTTGCGTGTAAAATGTCCAACCGATGACTGTCAACTCCAAAGGTAAGAAAGTGAAACATCCAATACCAGGTTAATCAGTGGTCTCTAGTTAAAGCTATCCTACCAGGAAGTGATTGAAATACCAAACAATGTTGTAATCGCTGGGAGACATGTTAGGAGAATACATTGGGTGAGAGAGTTTAATACTGGAACTCATGAATAGTCTGCACCTTCGTTGAGTATTGAAGTGCGTAGGTCTATATAGGTTTGCATTGAAATGAGCATTAATACACAATATCTGTTGAACATTACGGGGGGCTTGCGGACAGGTTTGCAGTGCATTTTACGGGGTTCGATATTGTAACGATCCTAGCAAACTCCTGAGCCTTTCCGCACTGTACTCTATAAGTTAAATTTGTGCTTAATTAAAACTATTTGTTTAAATTTAACTCTGTTAACCGTTATCACCTGTGCACTATGGGCTACAATCCGCCAGTAATTCTTTATTTTTGTCCTTTGTTTTAGCGCCATAAATGTCTTTATTCATAAATTTCTTTGTCTATGGTTTTGCATATACGTAGCGTGGACATTAAATTTTGACTTCTACGCCATATGCATCTAATTACAAACACAGCTATAGAACGAACACAACGAACTTGGAATATATAGTTTGTCTATGGAAAATCATACACGAGGAGCTGCACGGGAAAGCAGTGTGCATACATATGGCAGTCAACTTCCTAAGAAATTTATAATAATAATAATAATAATAATAATAATAATAATAATAATAATAATAATAATAATAATAATAATAATAATAAAAATAACAACAGAAAACGAAACAGTTATTTACATAATGTATTTATTTAAGCATGTAACTGCAATAGACTTAAGTTATTTCTCTCTTTCTCTCTCTTTTTGAAGGCAGCTATCCTTAGGGTTCCAAGACGTAGAAAAGGACTTGTGGCACTCACGACTATAGGGTGGTGTGTGTTTAGCACATCGGGTTCCTTCGTTGTTAGCCCCAGCTTTCTAGACCGGATGCAGTTATTCCCGGTAGAAAATACAAGAAAATATACCTTTCTATTACTATTAAAGTAAATAATTACACTCATTCCCTCAATGTGATACTTGTTTGTTTAACTGTATACAGACAGCTGATCCATGGAAGAATCGTTGATAATAATAAATAAAATAAACTCGACAAATATTCTTGTAATTTGCTGGGCACGCCAGCGTGCCTGTTATCCAGTTGTGGCACACTGGAATATAGGGTACGGCTTTCTAATTTTTACCAACTATTTTAACTGCTTCAATTGAAATGAATCTACAATAATAAGAGAGTGAATTTAGTCTTCTTACCCTTCGATTTAGAAATAAGGTCCGCTAGAATTGTATATTTAAAAAATAATAATACTCAGAATTTTATATAGTAGTTTGTTTTATTCGAAATAACATACTTCCTGCAACTGTTTGGGTTGGAATTATTTGAGATCAAATCTTTTAAGTTTTACGACCCACGGCTATACCGACTAGGCTAAAGGACACAGTGATGATGGGAAATGAATGAAATGGTGGAATGAAGAAAGTGGGAGAAAACGGGAGTACCCCGAGAAAAACCATGCACATGGTGTTTGTCCACCACAAAATTCACTTGGTGCGAGCTGGGGTCGAACCAAGGATCCCATGCACCAAAGGTGAACGCTTTATCACTGAACCACCGCGGCCCCTTTGAAATTATTTATAGGAGAGAGTGACTACTTTATGAAAACTAGATATCGAACACATTTGTTTAAAAATACCAGCTTTTTGTGAAATATTGCTTAATATTCAGGAAAACCTAAGTCAATAAAATAATAATAATAATAATAATAGTAATAATAATAATAATAATAATAATAATAATAATAATAATAATAATAATAATAATTTTAAATTAAAATCTCTCTGGACCTAGTGCATTGGCACAATTCCATGAATTAAAAAGAATTTGTTTACTTCTCATGTAAGTGTAGAAGGACTTAATCCCTGTTGCCTTCAATATACGAAGAAAGTGTCCAACTGTCAAATGATATGCTACATAAAATGCCCTATGCAACATAATGTAATATAGAGTCATCATTTCAGGTTGTCTAAAGAACACTTTCGTTTTAGCTAGAAAGGAAGAAAATAGAAAATACTCAGTTTTAACCTAGTAGAAAGTTTGCAGATTTAAGAGAAAATGTACAGAGTTGTTGGGTATTAAATGTAGTTCGGATTATTGGAGTAAGACACCGTAGTTTATTCTTTGAAATATACTGTGAGTGACCAAGCCATTACATATGGAAATATCGAAAGTAATACGTTAATGGTGTTAGTTGCAAACTGTTGTAGAAATGAAAAATTTAAGAAAATCTCTAAAACTCTGAAATCACAGGTCCAAATTGACTAACTGCTAAGTAAAACTGCTAAGTCTGACTAAAGCCAAAAAAAAGTCTTAATGACCTGTGTTACAGTTTCAAACATATCATTCTCATATCAAAACTACGATAGAAGTAAATTATGAATAAAGGTGAATTTACAGTTCTGGAATACCACCAAATGATTTTGCTAGATGTAAATTTTGAGAAAACTTTTTTTTATAAGGCTTTAGATTTATTTATTGGTTTGTTTGTTTATTAGCTTTCCCATGCCATAAACGTCGCCAACACCTAGTGGCCCACTTGCTGGTAAATGGCGATCGTCGATATAGCGACGCGTCGAAGGATTGCCGCTAATGTGCCACTAGTGGCAGGGATTCCTCGAGTCGAAGCAGATATCTAGAATCGGGGGTATTGAAGTTATCACCACGTAACAGCGAGGTCTTCATTTTGATCCACGTTCCTTTGATTTGTCACGGAGAATCGCAAAAGGACCAACAGAACTATCGCCAGTCATGTGCATGCGGTTATTATTATATATTATTTTTCCCTGACGAATTGTTATTATAAGGACAATACTTGAGCTCTGGGGGTCAAGAGTAACTCCTGCCTTTACATCATGAAGTGAAACATCTTGGGATGGGTGCGTATAATTGTATGAATTTAGTTGGCAACTGTCGCCGATCACTAGCAAGTGAATATGGGAGAACTATGAAAAAAGTAAATAGACGCTTGCCATTTTGTTATAAAATTACATGATGAGTGCATTTGATCTGATTCCAAACAATTATCGTCAAATATACACGGTTAAAGGAGCACTCTGATTAGAAATATTAAAAAGACTTCAACGATTTATCACAATACGAGCTGTGTCTTCATAATCGCATCCGTGGCGAATTCGGAAGAACACGCACCTAGTAATCCTAAGGTTGGTGGTTCACGCCCAGCTCAGGGCACTTTCTTTTTACTTTTTTAAAGATGTTTGTAGACTCACCTTAATGCAAAGGCGATTTAGCGTATTTTAGGGGAATAATTTTGTGGTTCGTTGGCGTTCCGTCGCTTCTCTGTCGGTGGTGGTATAATTTTCAAAACAGAAGTGGGACCAATTTTTGGTTGCGGGACCACCAATTTTTGGGGGCATGTCGCTAGTTGCCTATCGGTAGTCCACTCACGCTTACGGCATGGGGTTGTCCCCTCACAAATGAGGCAGATTGTAATCGACCAAGAGTGTTTTGGAAAAATGAGAAAGATCTTCCGACTTCGACTTCTGAATAATCCGTTTAGGATCAAGTCGAATCAAGGCAGCGTCACGGGAAGGTAGAACAAGTGAGGCAACCGTTCCAAGCACTACGCTGAAGAGCCTCCGTCTCATTCAAGACTTAGACTCTCCAGGAAAAGTAACAAATTTATTACTTGTAACTTATTCTTTGAGTCAAAGTATTTTGCAATAAACCATCGTTTTGTAAGATAGTTTTACGATTGTATACTATTAATTTCGAAAATTGTACACATAATGTAATTTACCATCATAGATTTCAAAAAAATCAAAGTTCGAACAAAGAAAGATCTCCGATCCACATGTCTCTTTCATTATTCACCCTTAATTTATTTTAGTCCTAGGCAAAGCGAATAGACGGGATGGATCTAAGTGAAAACATTCATTTAGATGGTTAAGTAATCAGGAAATTCCTGATGTTATTTCACGAAACACAACATATCTTGAGAAAAAGAAAACAATTTTGCTTTCCAGGGAAAGGGAGTAAATCATCTGCTTACGTTTGCTTAACTAGGAAGAAGGCAAAGGCGCCGATCCTGGGGGACCGGGCCCCCCAAAGCTCATATAGGCCCCCTTTGTATTTATGGATATACAATATTTGGCATAATTTGAGTGTAACTTGCCTTAAAATCCTCAAAAATATCTTCTGCATTTGCTTGCCCCCCCCCCCCAAAAAAAATTACAGAGAAATCGGCGGCCTTGAAAGAAGGTCTAGTGAAATGAATAAAAATGTGATAACGTAATACTTGAACAACTCTCTCTAATGGAGGAAAGTAAATTAGTATTCAACACTTCTTTCAATTTTAAGCATTTCAAAGATTCTCGTAATTTAGTAGCGTCCCGGTTTTGCATCTTTGAAGTGCGGGAACTCTATCTATACCTTAACGTGGGAATCTGTTTCAGACCACGCACTTAAGCCGCTTTGCCACAAGAGGCACATGGGAGTTTTTCTTTCGATTTCCTTAGGAATATTGTGAATGGTATGACTTAAAGCAGTGTTTAAAAAGGAATACATATCGACACAATAAGATGACAATCTGATACCTAGGAAATATATTCAATTGTTTTTAATTTGTTCTCACGCTACCAAAACAGTACTTATTTATTATTATTATTATTATTATTCCAGCCTTTTAATATAAGCATTTCACACTATTGTCTGTTCTAGGACAATACAATTCTAGTTCATGTATATGCTAGCTTTGGAAATACAGTAGAATTTCGCTTATCCGACATAAACAGGCAGAAAGAACGCTGGATAATATGGATGTGTTAAGAAAAGACCTATTAAAAGTAAAACTTATGATAAAATTTTACATATTACGCATGTAATAATAATGTTTTATAAGGAATAACTGCACTGCACTGAATCAGGGACGTATCCAGCGTGCGGGCCTGAGGGCTGTTCCCCTCCGAAACTCAAGCACTTTTTAATAAACATGTTTTTACCCTTTTGAGATTCTTTTATATCAGTTTACTTGTAGTCAGTGTCCAAACTTTGGGCAATGTGTTGTTGTCTTGTTATAATTCTAAGAACATACCATAATGCCATTATACCATTTGGAATTAAAGAACAGTTTTAAATAGGATTAACATTTTGTTTCCGGTCTGTTTTTAACTTTAATATATTAGAACGATACACTCAATGTCTTCTTGCTATTTTTGTTATGTGATATACGTAGCAGGCAGTTTTCTTTAGTTACATTTCTCTCGAAGATATGTTTCATTTTGTTTGTGCTATAATGCAGTTTCCAAAGTAAACCGGTCTATAAATGAAAAGTAGGAAAAAGTTTAAGAGAAATACAGAACTGTTTTTTTATTATTATTATTATTATTATTATTATTATTATTATTATTATTATTATTATTATTATTATTATTATTATTGATATTTTTAAAATATTCTAATTACGTGCTTACGAGGATTCGTGTTGGGCTCCCTCCGAATAGAAAACCTGGATACGTGTCTGCACTGAATGATAGATGTATGAGTCAACGTGTAGAAGGGCGCGCTAGGAGATAGACTCCAGAGCATGAAAAATATATTAAAACCACAACTTGCAGTTCTTCTTGCCGATTGGTGCTTTCTGCAATGATATATCGGATCATACGGTATGTGAAACAAAGTATGGTCGGATACGCGAGACCATGGTGTATTGGTGTTTCACGCACCTAAACCTGTAAAATGTTTGTATAAACAATTATCTTTCACTCCCTAGCTAAATTTGTGGGTATGATCACACACCTTGCCTCATAAAGTATAGTCTTATAAAGAGAAAAATATTTTTTTAGCTAAAAGCTAAAGGGAAGCTAACTTCAGTAATTTACTTTATTTTATTTATTTTTTTAAATAATGGCAAACTAGTCCATTTCATCACGATAAATCACGTTTGGTACTAAGATGTCTTTTTCTGTCCGTATATATCCTTCACACTTTGTTGGAGACAAAATTGTTATTTTCCCAAGAAAACAGGATGAGATAACCTACACAACAATATGAACTGAAAACAATAGCTATTACCAATAGTACTGTAATCCTGGATATCAATAAGTTGTCCTTATTATATTGCTTCGGTTCTCATTAACATGAAAATTATAATGTTTTGTACAAAAAAAGGATGGAATGGGATTCGATGTGGTGTCAAAATAATGAAATAACTACGAGTCCGCCACTCTATCCACCTAACCACAGATGCTACGTTGTGTTTGTTCTTTTTTCTTAAGAAATAATCTTCATAACCATGAAGCGTATCGCTTCGAACCTTAACATAAGAGTTTTTCTGTTAAATTCTATATTTTCGTATGATGTCTTAGTTACAGAAGCTAATTTATATTTGGCAGGCAATCTACACACTAGGTTTTAACCAATAAATGCAACATTTTAGTCCACTGTCCAGTTCCTTGATCCAGCTCCGATTCCCCTACTGAATTCCCTCCGCAATCGTGCTGTGCTACTGAAAAAATCCCTAGAAATCATCGTTGCCAGTATGCACAAAACCGAGCATAATTTTGTTTTTTGCTTACATTTTTATTATTTTATTATTTTTTTTGGAAATATCTCCTTAGATGGATTGCTCTCTATTATCTCCACATACTAATAACTCAATTTTACCCATAAACGTAAGGAAAATGGAATAAATGCGAAAAACCGTGAGTTACAGTATACGCGCAATTTTTTGCGCATGGGAGTACAATTCTGCATATTGTGTTCAAGATGATAAATAGAATCGCGGTGAATAATTCTATTACCCGCAGATGTCTGTGTATACCACCTAATGTCAAAGAGTTTAATAGAATAAAATCATCTTTGTGCATGATCATTTACAATCAAAATAGTAACATTTTGATAACGAGCAGAGCTCCCGTTAGCATCCATCACAGAGATTCGATTTTAATAGAATAAACAATTTTTGTGGAAGCTTCCATACACGTGAAAATACTCACATTTGGGCAAGGGGAAGGCATTGAGTGAAACATATATCAAAGAAATGCGAGTTTAATAGAATAAAACCATCTTTATAGACACTCCTTTACATCTGAAAATAGTCATAAATCATCAACGGAATGATCTCGGTTGAAATATCTATCAAAGTGATGCAAGGTTGATAGATAAAACCTTCTTTCCTGATGCTCATTTACAGGTGAAGATAGTGAAACATGGTCAGGGAAGAAAGCTCGGGTGAAATGCCTCTCAAAGAGATGCGAGGAAAATAGAATGAAAGCATCTTCGTGGATGCAATTTTCATGTGAAAATATTCAAGTCTGGGCAACGAGGACAGCTCTACTTACAGGTGAAAATAGTGACATTTGGGCGAATGTTACACCTGCAGTGAAAGATCTATGAAAGAGATGCAAGTTGAATAGAATAAAATAATTTTACCGGTGACTCATTTACAGATAAAAAATAGTGAAATGCGCGCAACGGAGAAGTGAAGGATCCATCAAAGAAATGCCAGTTTTATAGAATAAAACTATATTTTGTTGGCGCTTATTTACAGGAGGAAATGTCCACATGTTGGCAACTGGAAGAGCACGTGCGTAAGATCTATCAAAGAGATGCGAGTTTAATAGAATAAAACAATCTTTGTGGACGCTCATTTACAGGGAAAATGGTCACATGTAGGTAATGGTCAGACCCCTATTGAAAGATATATCAAAGAGTTTCTAGTTTAGTAGAATAAAGCCATCTTTGTGGACGCTCATTAACATGGTTGCAATGACGGCAGTTCGAATCAAAGATCTATCAAAGTGGTATGAGTTTAACATATTAAAACCTCTCCGTTGACGCCCATTTAGAGGCGAAAATACTCACGTGTGGTCAACATAAGAGTTCGAGTGAAAGAGATACCAAAATATGCTATTTTAATAAAATAACACCATCTTCGTGCATGCTCATTTATAGGTAAAAAAAAGTCAAATGTGGGTAACAGAAAGAACACGAATGAAAGAATCACGAAAGACATGCGAGTTTAGCAGATTAAAACTAATTTTGAGGGCACTTAGCTACAGATGAAAATAGTCACATGTGGCAAACAGGAAAAGCTCGAATTAAAGACGTGCGAAAGTGGTGCGAGTTTAATAGAATAAAACATCATTGGTGATGGACATTTAGAGGTGAAAATTGGCACACGTCGGAAACGAGAATAGCTGTAGTGAACCTGCTATCAAACAAAGACATGCGAGTATAATGAAAAAAAAATAAAACATTCTTGTGAGAGCCCACATACAGCTGAAAATTGTCATATGGTGCCAACGGGGAGATTTGAGTGAAAAATGAGTCAAAGAGGTGCGTGTTTAATGGAATAAAAACATCTTTGTTTGCGCTCCTTTACAAATGAAAATGTAACATGCTAGAAACAGGCAGTAGTCGAATGAAACATCTATCAAGAATATCCGAATTTAGTGCAAGAAAACCATCCTTATGGGTGCTTATTTACAGTCGAATAAAGTAGCATCTGGGCAACGAACAAAGATCCAATGAAAGTTGTTTTAAAGATGTGGAAATTTAATTAAAAAATCATTCTTGCGTTTGTTCATCTGAAGGTTAAAATAGTCACGTGATTGCAACGGGGAAGGCTTGAGCTGAAGACCCAAGAAAGAGATGTTAGTTTAATTGAATAAAACCATATTTGCAGATGCTCATTTAGAGGTAAATATAGTAAAATATAGTAAAGAGTAGAGCTCCAGTGAAACATCTATCAAAGAGATGCGAGATCAATAGAATAAAACCATCTTTGTGTGTCCTTACTTACAGTTCAAAATAGTCACATATGAGGAACGATGAGAGCTTGAGTGAAAGATCAATCAAAGAGATCGAACACGGAATAAATCCACCTTTGTGGGCCCTCCTTCACAAGTGATAATAGTTACTTGTTTGCAACAGGGAGATATCGAGTGAAAGAGTTATCAAAGAGATATGAGTATCATAAAATTAAGAGCTCTCAATGGACGCTCATTTACAGAAAAATGCTCACATGTGGGCTACAAGGAGAGCTCGAGAGAAAGATCTATCAAAGGAAAGGGAGTTCTAGAGAACAAAGCAATCTATGTTGGCGCTCACTTGCGGGTATAATAGTCATATGTGGGTAACGGCGAAGTTTGAGTGAAAGATATATCAAACAGATGCGAATTTAATAGAATAAATCAATATTTGTGGACGATCATATACACGTGAAAATATTGAAATATGAACAACGAGGAAAGTTCGAATGAACGATCTTTCAAAGAGTTGCGAGATCTATGGAATGAAACCATTATTGTTGACGCTAATTTAACGGTTAAAATCGTCACGTTCTGACAACGGGGGAAGGTTGAGTGAAAGATCTATCAAATACATCCAATTTAATGGTATAACTGTATATTTGTGGACGATTATTTAGAGGTGGCAATACTCAGATGTGGACAATGAGGAGTACTCGAGTAAAATATAATTCAAAAATATAACTAGTGTAGTAGAATAAAACCATTATTGTGGACCTCACTTACCGGCAAAAATAGCGAGATTTGGGCAACGGAGAAACTTCGAGTGAAAGATCAGTGAAGGATATGCATGTAGAATAGAATATAACCATTTTCACGATCGCTCATTTGCTGGTGAAAACATTAAAATGTGCGCAAAGATCTACTGAAGGATATCTCAAAGGGATGTCAGTTTTATAGAATAAATCTATCTTTGTGGGCGTCTGTTTACCGTTCATAATGGTCATATGTGGGCAAGGGGAGGAGCAAGAAAGTAAGATCTACCAAAGAGAATCAAGTTTAGAAGAACAAAACCATCTTTGTGGATGCACGTTTACCGGTAAAAAGAGTGACATGTGAGCAACGGAGAGAGCTCAGGTTAAAGATCTTTCAAAGAGATGCGATTTGAATAGTATGAAACGACCTTCGTGGGCGCTCATTTAAATGTGAAAATAATTACCAAACAGGTGTGAGTTTAATAAAACGTAGCCATCTTTGTGGATGGTCATTTAGAGGTAAAAATAGTCGCACGTGGGCAACGAGGAGAGATCGAGTACAAGATCTATCAAAGAAATGCAAGTTTAACAATATACAACTTTTTTGTGGCCGCTCATTTAACCTAAAGAAAGTAAAAAAATGGACAACTGCTAGCTCAGGTGAATGATCTATCAAAGAGATTAGACTTTTATAGAATAAAACCATTCTTGTGGGCGCTTATTTGCAGGCCAGAATAGTCATAGGTGTTCAGTGGTGAGAGTTCTGTTGAAAGATATATCAAAAAGATTTGAAATTAGTTGAATAAAACCATGTTTGTGAACGCTCATTTGTAAGTTGTGTAGTGACATGTGGTTGTCAAGTTCTGTCAAAGATATGCGAGTTTTTTCGGAATGATAGCATCTTTGTGAGCGCTCATTTACAGGTGAAAAATGTTAAATATGTTCAACGGGGAGACAGTCCTTGGTGAATGATGTGTCAAGGAGATGATTGCGGTCGCTGAGCAGGGAGAGGGAGTTCGATTGAAAATATGTCAAAGAGTTTAGAGTTTGATAGAATAAAACTATCTTCTTAGGTGGTCATTTACAGGTGCAAATAATCACATTTTGGCTATGGGTAGACTCGATTGAAATGTATATCAAAGTAATGCAAGTTTAACAGAATAAAGCCACGTTTGTGGACATAAATTTAACGGTGAAAATAGCCACATGTGAGCAACAAGAAGAGCTAGAGTGAAGATGAGCTCTCAAGATGCGTTTAATGGAGTCAAAGAGAACGAGGATGAGAGTTTAGTAGAATAAAACTGTCATTGTGGGCGATGGTTTAGAGGTGAAAATGTTCAAATGTGGGAAACAGGGTAGCCGGAGTGAAAATTCTATCAAAGATATGTGAGCTTAATATACTAAAACCATCACTTTAACGCACATTTACAGGTAAGAATAGTCACCTGGCAAATGCGGAGAACTCGAGCGAAAGATCTATGAGAGTGATGACAGATTAATAGAATAAAACGGCCTTTGTGGACTCTCAGTTACAGTTGACAATAACCACATGTAAGAAACGAGGTAAGCTCAAAAGAAAGAGGAATCAAATTGATGATGGTATAATGGAATAAAACCATATTTTTTGCATGTTCCTTTACGAGTGAAAATTTTCACATGTGGTCAACGGGGACAGCTCGAGTGAAAGATACAGCAAAGAGATGTAAGTTTAACAGAATAAATCGATCTTCGTGTACCCTCAAATAAAGGAAAAATAGTCACACGTGGGCAACAGGGAAATATCTGCTGAAATATCAATAAAAAAAGTTCGAGTTAGATAAAATCAAACCATTTTTTGGGTGCTCGTTCACAAGAGAAAATGGTCGGATGTGGGCAAAAGGAAGAGCTCTAGTCGAAGAGCTATCAAACAGTTGCGAATTTAACAAAATTAACACCATCTTTGTGGACGCTCATTTACATTTGAAAATAGTGATATATGGGAAACAGGGAGTGTTCGAGTGAAAAATCTATCAACGAAGTGTTAACTACATAGAGTAAATCTATACGTGTGGACGCTCATTTACAGGGAATATGGTCACAGGTAGACAATGGTGAGAGATCTATTGTAAAATATGTGAAAGGGATTAGAGTTTAGTAAAATTAAAACATATTTGTGGATGCTTATTTAAAGGTGAAAGTAGTTTTATGGGAGCATCGGGGAGAGCTCGAGTCAGAAACCTATCAAGGAGATGCTAGTTAATAGAATAGTGTGCTCGTTTAAACGTGAATAGAGCCACATGCGGGTAATGGCCAGAGCTAGCCTCAAAGAGCATTTAAATAGGTGCGAGTTTAATAGATTAAAACTATCTTTGTAAAGCTAATTTACAGGTGAAATAAGTCAGACGTGAGCAACGGGGAGAGTTCGAGTGAATGACCTATCAAAAAGATGTAAATTTATAGAATAACATAACTTTTATTTGACGCTCATTTACTTTTGAAAATAGTGATATGTGAGAAACGAGGAATGTTCGAGTGAAAATCTCTGAAAGAGGTGTTAATTTTGTAGAACAAACCCATCTTTGTGGACGCTCATTTACAGATGAAAATAATCACATGTGGTCAACGTTGAGAGCTCGAGTGAAAGATATATCAAAGAAATGTAAGTTTAATAGTATTAAGCAATTTTTGTGGGCGCTCATTTACAACTGAAAATAGTCCCACGTGCAAAACGGTGGGAGCTCTCGTGAAAGATATATCAAAGAAACGAGCTTAATTTGATAAAACAACATTGCGAACTTAATTTACAATACAATAATGTCATGTGGCCAATTCGCAAGAGCTCGAATTAAAGAGAAGTGAGTTTAATGGAACAAAACATCTTTGAGGATGACCATCTAGATGTAAATAATAGTTACATGTGGAGAAAATTGACAGCTGAAGTCAAAGATCTATCAAAGAGCTGCCAGTTTTATACAATAAAACCATCTTTCTGGACTATCATTTAAATGAAAAGGTCGTCAGGTGTAGGCAACAGAGGGAACTCGAGTGGAAGTTTCATCAAAGAGACGCGAATTTAATAGAATAACTCAATCTTCGTGGACGTTCATTTACAGGTGAAAATAGTCACATATATATGTAAGGGGAGGAACTGAAGGGGAAGACATATCAAAGGGATCCGAGTATAATAGAATAAAACCAAGTTTGTGGACGTTCATTTTCAGGCGAATATACTCAATTTGGGGCAACGGGGAGATCTGGAGTCATATATCCATCAAAGAGATGCGAGTTTAACAGAAGATAACCATCTTTTTTTGGACGCTAATATACAGCTGATAATATTCATATTTTGGCAACTTTTAGAGCTCGATGGATAAATCTATCAAAGAGATGTCAGCTTAATTGAAATAAAACCATCTTTTCCTTAGCTCCGTTAGCGGTGAAAATTGTGGCATGTGAGAAACTGGGGCAGCTCGAGAGAAAGATCTATGAAAAATTTGCGAGATTAATTGCAAGAAATCAGTTTTGTGGACACTCATTTACTGGTTTAAGTTTTCACGTTTGGGCCAACGAGGCGAGCTCCAGTGCAAGATCTATGAAAGTATTGCGAATTTAATTGAATAAAGCCAACTTTGTTGTCTTTTATTTTCAGGTGAAAACACTCACATATGGGTAACCGGGAGTGCTCTATTTGAAAATCTATGAACGGGAGTCGAGCTTAATAGAATGAAGCTATCTTTGTGGACGCTCATTTTTCGGTAAAAATAGAGAAACCTCTAGTAGTTGATCTATCAAAGATATGCAAGTTGAATATAATAATAACCATTTTACCGGTGGCTCATTTACATGTAAAAACATTAAATGTCCACCTCGGGGAAAGCTCTAGTGAAAGATATATCTAACAGATGTGAGTTTTATAGAACAATACTATCGTTGTAAACGCTTTTTTACATGCGAGAATGGTCACACGTGGGCCACGGAGAAAGTTCGAGTGTAAGATCTTTCAAAGGAGTTTGAGTTTAATAGAATAAAGCAATCTTTATGGAAGATCAATTACAGGGAAAATGATTACATGTAGTGAGTGGGGAAATCTCTGTTAGGAGATATATAAAAGATATTCGATTTTAGTAGAATAAATTCATTTTTCGGGTACTCCTTTAAAGGTGAAAGTAGTTTCGTTTAAACATCAGGGAGATTTCGAGTCAAAGACCTATCAAAGAGAATAAAATAGAATAAAATTTTCTTCAAATGATCTCGTTTATACTTGAAAAGAACCCTTTGCCGGTAATGGTTAGAGCTCCCTCAAAGAGCACTAAAACAGACGCGTGTTTAATAGATTAATTCTATCTTAGTAGAAGCTCATTTACAAGTGAAATAAATCGAAGGTGGGCAACGGGAGACCTCGAAGGGAAGTGAATTTAGTAGAATAAAACACACTTTGGCAAAAACACGCTGGTAAAAACTTTCACCATCTGTTGCGTATAATTAACAGTTTTCCCAACAGATTATGGACAGGAAATGATTTTCTTAGCACGCAAAAATCACAGATTGATTGTGGGAGAAAAATCATGAGTGTACAGAGGTTTGGTCGTCCACCATTAGCGTTTGCCAAAACAAAGCGGTCAGTAAGGAATTTGGCACAAGTAGAAAGTCACGATGAACCTACGAGCATTTCAAATGAGACTACGAACATTCTGAAAACATGTTTAATTCCTGTTTTTATTACACCGCAAAAGTGTATTATTTATCGAAATCATCTGTAACCATTCCAATAAGGATTAGGAATGCTTCGTCCGGAAGTGAGATGAAGTTGGAACCCGATATGGAGCTTCAAGCAAAGAAAGGAATTATTGCTCCTCGCACTTTATTTGGGAACAAGGATGACGTCATACAAGTGACGAATTTTACATGTAATAAAGTTGTGTTAAAACAAGGCACCGTCTTAGGAAAGGCAGAAACCTGTGTTTTAAGGCAAGACCTACAAGACCAGGGTCTGACAGAGAATGAAATTGAAGAAATAGTAAACGCAAGGAAAGAATTTGATAAATGTAGGTTAGTAATCGGAGACAAAGCCGAACCCGCGACGAAGAAAAAGCTATAAGATCTTTGATAAAGTTCTTCTTGGGCAATCAGCCAGGTGAAAACTGATGGATAGGCCAACGTTTCGAGAATAGTCATCACTCTCATCCTCAGGACAATTATGTACAGATCAGCGGATGTAAGTAATATATACTCTGGACTGGCGAAAATGCTGGTTCCTGATTGGCTGAAAATGCTGGTTCCTGATTGGCTGATTCCATCTGAAGACTGGAGATGTGGTTGGCTGGCTATGTTCCGTAGTCCGTGGTACTGATAGGCTGAGGGTTATCTGGATGTTTATGTGTCGTTTTCTTTGCAGTGATACTGATAACCGGGTTCCACAGGGGGCTGAGTTGAAATCCAGTGTCTCTATTAACGTTGTTCGGTTCATGAACTATGGCAAGAGATTCGGTTACTATCCTGGTCCAGTAATTGGTGCTCTTGGTAATGATGGATGTGTACTTAAATAAAACTCTATGTCCTTCAGTTAGGCTATGTTCAGCTAAACCTGATTTTTCTGGATGGAATAATCTAATGTAATTTTCATGTTCTCTGCAACGTTATTCAATGGTGCGTCCTGTTTGTCCTATATAAGCCTTTCCGCATTCACAGGGTATACGATACACGCCTGGTGTCTTTAAGCCCAAGTCATCTTTGATCGGGCGAAGTAAGTTTCTGATTTTTGGTGGCGGCTTGTGTATGGTCTTAATGTTGTGTTTTTTTCAGAATCCGGGAGATCTTTCCAGAGAGTTGTCCAGTGTATGGTAAAACTGCTATAATCAATGGTTCTTCGGTTTCTTCTTTGGATTTCCTGTGTTCAGCGAAGTTCCTTTGAGGGCCAAACTGATATCACGCTTCTTGTAATTATTCTGGTGTAGCGTCTTCTTGAGATGACATAGTTTCCGAGGGAGGGATTCTTCGTCTGAGAGGTCTTTCGTTGTATGTGCTAGTGTGCTGATGACGGTGTTTCGCTGTGACTTATGATGAAAACTGTTGTCATTAAGATACAGGTCAGTGTGAGTAGGTTTCTTGTAGACGCTATGGCCGAGATTACCATCGGGCTTCAGGCGGATGAGAATGTCCAGGAATCGTAAGCATCCGTCCTTTTCAATCTACATTGTGAACTTGATGTTACTATGTTGTTTATTAAGAAATTCTAGGAACAAATGCAGTGTCTTTTCCCCGTGAGACTAAATGACAAACGTATCATCTACGAATCTATAAAATCATGACGGCTTGACTGGTGTCAGTTCTAATGATTTTGTTCAAAATCTTCCATAAAGAAATTCGCTACTACTGGTGAAAGTGGTGATATCACGGCGACTCCATCCGTCTGTTCATAGTACTGTCCATCATATAGCAAGTATGTTGAAGTTAGGGTGATTCTGAATAATTCCACAATTTCCGGAATAATTCCAGATTTTGAACAAAAAGCATTAGAACTGACACCTTTCAAGCCGTCATGTTTTTATAGATTCGTAGATGATACGTTTGTCATTTGGCCTCACTGGGAACAGACACTGCATTTGTTCCTAGAATTTCTTAATAAACAACATAGTAACATCAAGTTCACAATGGAGATTGAAAAGGACGGATGCTTACGATTCCTGGACATTCTCATCCGCCTGAAGCCCGATGGTAATCTCGGCCATAGCGTCTACAAGAAACCTACTCACACTGACCTGTATCTTAATGACAACAGTTTTCATCATAAGTCACAGCGAAACACCGTCATCAGCACACTAGCACATACAACGAAAGACCTCTCAGACGAAGAATCCCTCCCTCGGAAACTATGTCATCTCAAGAAGACGCTACTCCAGAATAATTACAAGAAGCGTGATATCAGTTTGGCCCTCAAAGGAACTTCGCTGAACACAGGAAATCCAAAGAAGAAACCAAAGAACCATTGATTATAGCAGTTTTACCATACACTGGACAACTCTCTGGAAAGATCTCCCGGATTCTGAAAAAACACAACATTAAGACCATACACAAGCCGCCACCAAAAATCAGAAACTTACTTCGCCCGATCAAAGATGACTTGGGCTTAAAGACACCAGGCGTGTATCGTATACCCTGTGAATGCGGAAAGGCTTATATAGGACAAACAGGACGCACCATTGAATAACGTTGCAGAGAACATGAAAATTACATTAGATTATTCCATCCAGAAAAATCAGGTTTAGCTGAACATAGCCTAACTGAAGGACATAGAGTTTTATTTAAGGACACATCCATCATTACCAAGAGCACCAATTACTGGACCAGGATAGTAACCGAATCTCTTGCCATAGTTCATGAACCGAACAACGTTAATAGAGACACTGGATTTCAACTCAGCCCCCTGTGGAACCCGGTTATCAGTATCACTGCAAAGAAAACGACACATAAACATCCAGATAACCCTCAGCCTATCAGTACCACGGACTACGGAACATAGCCAGCCAACCACATCTCCAGTCTTCAGATGGAATCAGCCAATCAGGAACCAGCATTTTCAGCCAATCAGGAACCAGCATTTTCGCCAGTCCAGAGTATATATTACTTACATCCGCTGATCTGTACATAATTGTCCTGAGGATGAGAGTGATGACTATTCTCGAAACGTTGGCCTATCCATCAGTTTTCACCTGGCTGATTGCCCAAGAAGAACTTTATCAAAGATCTTATAGCTTTTTCTTAATCGCGGGTTCGGCCTTGTCTCCGATTACTAGCCTAGATTTATCAAATTCTTTCCTTGCGTTTACTATTCCTTCAATTTCATTCTCAGTCAGACCCCGGTCTTGTAGGTCATGCCTTAAAACACAGGTTTCTGCCTTTCCTAAGACGGTGCCTTGTTTTAACACAACTTTATCACATGTAAAATTCGTCACTTGTATGACGTCATCCTTGTTCCCAAATAAAGTGCGAGGAGCAATAATTCCTTTCTTCGCTTGAAGCTCCATATCGGGTTCCAACTTCATCTCACTTCCGGACGAAGCATTCCTAATCCTTATTGGAATGATTACAGATGATTTCGATAAATAATACACTTTCGCGGTGTAACAAACACAGGAATTAAACACGTTTTCAAAATGTTCGCAACTCATTTGAAACGCTCGTCGTTTCATCGTGACTTTATACTTGTGCTAAATTCCTTACTGATCGCTTTGTTTTGGCAAACGCTAATGGTGGACGACCAAACCTCTGTACACTCATGATTTTTCTCCCACAATCAATCCGTGATTTCTGCGTGCTAAGAGAATCATTTCCTGTCCATAATCTGTTGGGAAAACCGTTAATTATACGTAACAGATGGTGAAAGTTTTTACCAGCGATAGCAAATTTTTCTTATTGCGACCTTATCTGTCGTAAGTAAATTTTGTGTTATTACTTTTACTTTTGTTTCCTAATTTTTTATCCTGGCCGTTGGTGGTACAAGTTCATTAGAGATGATTGATATCTGAGACCCAGAAGAAATAACAGATTTTACTGACATTTCGTGTATGTTAACAGGCAAAAGAACCATGTTATTTTCACAGAAAATAAACGCTAAAAGTTTTCTACTTCTACTATTTTTTATATACAGTTAATGTGCCTCTTCCATTTACTGTAGAATTCAGTTTATAGAGATATTACAAGGACTCTGATGTTGCTGATATGTATTGTTTAGTACAAACGGTTTGGCATTTAGGTTTAATTGACTATTTGAACTTCCCTGACATGAGCTGTATTGCTGGTTATTACAGCAGGGTGTATGAATATTCTGACCATAGTTTGGCTGATATTGATAATTATGGTAGGGACAAGTAAACCCTTAGATCTTGACCTTCGAGGAAAAATTGGTTATGTTTTGTCGCGTACTATAAATGAGCATCTGCGAAAATCGATCTATCCTATTCAACTGACACTTCCTAGATATATATTTCAGTCGTACTATCACCGTTTCCCAAATAGCATTATTTTCATGATGAGCGCCGAATATGATGGTTTTGTTCTATAAAGTCGAATCTCACGCGAGTTCACTCCGTTGCTTACATGTGACTATTTTTTCCTCTAAACGAGCGTCCACGAAGATTGTTTTATTTTATTAAACACGAAACTCTTTGATAATTATTCGCTTAAGCTTTCCCCGTTGCTCAGATTGCAACGAGATCTTGTATTTTCAATGCAATTTTAAATATCGGGGAATGTATGATTTTAAAATATGTACTAACGTGTTTGAAGAATAAGAAGAAAATACGGAAAAGAATCAAAATTGATTCTAATATGGTTTATTAATGGGCTTTTGTCTTCACTTTGTCATAACAACGTTTCTAAATAAACTATATAATCCAGGAACCATTCTTAAAAGCAGATGTACGAGTAATCATGAGGTTTATTTAATTCAATAAGTCTGTGCCAGAATAAAAGCCAGCAAAGCTAAATACAACATAATCTGTTTTAATTGAGTTTAGTAACAGAATCTAGATGTAATTAGACTGTGGACCTGTATATAACGAGTTCCATTATATAATTTTGGTGGTTCCGCCCAGGACTCTTTAGGTGATTTTTCGAAGTAAAGTAATCATTCTCGTAAATTATAAATTCTATGTGTACAGATTGACTTTAAGGTTACATAGTTATTTTATCAAAACGGAGTATACATTATTAAGGAGTGGCACATTTTTTTAGAACTAGCAAAATGAGTACTACTGATGTTTTAAATACATCTGAATCACCTGGCAACAGGGAAATGAGCTTTTAGCCGATCTGACTTGTTCGATCACGTTAAGCAACAAATGGAATATATGAACATAATAAACCAACATATAGGATACCTAAAGCAAGATTTTTGTGATCGAAAGGATCAACAAACGAATAAAATCGACCAACAGGTAGAACAATTAAAGCAATATTTTGGTGTCCGAAATGATCAACGAATAACTTGACAGTAAAATTGATCAACTGATAGGGCAATTAAAGCAAGATCTTGGTGAATATATGACATAACTCAATAGTAAAATCGACCAGACAACTCTAGATATTGAACAAAGTGATCTTACAATGAAACGAATTGTACATAGATTCACTGAAATGCAATGTTCCATCGAAGTGGTAGAAACTATAGTTAATGATCACTCCGCCCGAATAAATGAACACAATAACGATATTAAATAATTGCAAGAGGAATTGAATTCTATTAAAGAAAACTTTATGATGGCTAATGAAAATCATGGTAATGTGTCTATGAACGGTAATATAATTCCTATTGATTGTATACGGACATCTCATTATCATCAAAGGAACAAGAAAAATGAAAATTCCGCTGAATATTCGTCAACTAGCGGCAATGAAGTCTGTGTGTGTCGGCGACGAAGAACTAATCCTTCTACTCATCGTAGCATAAATTATCTTGAGAATTCGAATAGAAACAGAAAGAATTTTAAGCGTTAGCGAAATTAAATCTTTTACCAAGTTTATTGGTAGATTGAAGGGCATATCGGCTAGAGCGATTTTAGAGAAATTTGAAGACAAGTGGTACTTAATTGGTGGTGGTTCAATGTTTTTTAAAAAAATGCCTCATGTGTTATTCCCTCGTTGCTTAATTTGGTTTAAGGTTATTACAGGTAACCTACATAATTATTCTGATTTCAAAATTGCATTGTTATCGAATTATGAAAATGATTTTATGCTAGCCAACTGGGATTACAATCCTAAATTGGATAAATGTATCACGGATTTTGTGACAACTACCTATAATGAGTTAAAATCTATTACCCCGTTTTACCCCGAGTCCCGAATAATTGAACCTCGTCGAATTTTACTTACCTTTAAGTTATAGCAAATGTTTATTTCGGCCCAATGTGTCAACTTCAATCATCTTGTTACTTTTGTGCAGAATTTTGAGTCAGTCCATGATACAAAATAACAGTAAAGGGCAGGCTAATTTTGTTTGTAATCAAGATAATTATGCTTCTTTCCTAACTTTAATATTCAACAAGAAGGTTTTCAAATGTACGAAACAAAACCAATTCTTATTACAACACAAGAACAAATGAACGGGATGTTAATGACACCCGAACTGAACCTAAATATAGAAACTACAATAGAAATAATAATCGTGTTCCTTTTTCACGAAATAGGTTCACAGGTAGTACGAATTACACCAATAGAAATCAAGATACCGTAATAGCATATAACATACATGAAAACATTCAGGATTGTGGAATACAATGGGATCTATCAGAATTAGCAGATTGCCGTAATTTAAACTAGATCCGGCTAACGTGGAGGGGGTCAAAACCACGCCAGTGCTAAATGCACTAGAACCTTCTTCCGAAAATGAATCTAATCTTAAAATTTTAGATACAAATGATAACTATCAATATATTATAATTGTCAAATGTTGTTGGATGTTTCTTGAATTAGAGGCGGTAGATACTTCAGAAAATTATTTTGTTTTTCTACAAACCTTTAGTGCTGCTAAAATACACGTTAAAATTAATGGAATTACTCTTCAAGCTTGAACCTTCCTACTACCGTGGGGTCCTATATGATCCGAAGCTAAGTTTAACAGTGTGTAACTCGCGTAATATATACATGAAAAAAATTAAAAACATTGGATTTTCATGCTTGCTTTGGAACTATACTTTGGTACAGTGTGATATTTTTTGTGTGCGTGTGAGCGCAAGTTTCTCTACTTCCTGCACCGAGTACCATTGGGGTCATATAGGACCCTATCAATTATTAATAACTTTTGTATTTTTCGATACATGTCACTGATTATTCGGAGTGAAATTTGAAACAAATCACTCTTCAATTGTTTTTTCGAATGTATGAGAAACACCATGGCATCAAAAAATCTATCTTGCGAAGACGAACAAAAAATTTTCATGAAAAAATCACTGATTCTGACTTTTCGCCAGAAGATCCTGCAAGTGATGATGTTTCATCTAGTGACTATTGTGAAACAGATGAAATTTTGGCGTGCGTAGTACTGCCCCCCCCCCACCATCACGCAATTCTTCGAAAACAATTTCAATCGTTTGTACTTCGTTTGCTCCCATTTGCTCCGCAGTAGCTCCGTTTGCTCCCTTAATGTTCCCGAGAAAATGGAATCTTAAAGTGGGGTGGGCAGAACAACGTCGTCCCAGCCCCCCCAACTAAAAATAATCGCTGAGGGGAACGGATGGTGGCATTCGTTTGTACTTCGTTTGCTCCCATTTGCTCCACAGTTTCTGCGTTTGATCCTTTACCGTTTCCGAAAAAATTGAAATTTAAAGGGAGGGGCAGAACAACATGGTCCTAGCCCCCACCCTATAGCACAGAGGAATGAATGGTGGCATTCGTTTGTACTTTGTTTGCTCCCATTTGCTCCGCAGTAGCTTCGTTTGCTCCCTTACCGTTCCTGAGAAGATAGAAATTTAATCTGAGGGGCCAGAAAAAGGTGGTCCCAGACCCTCGAATTAAAAACAGTCACAGAGAGGAACAGATGGTCGCATTCGTTTGTACTTCGTTTGCTCCAATTTGCTCCGCAGTAGCTCCCTTTGCTCCCTTACCGTTCCCGAGAAAATGGAATCTTAAAGTGGGGGGGGGGGCAGAAAAACATCGTTCCAGCCACTCCAAATAAAAATAATAGTTGAGGAGAACGGATGGCGACATTCGTTTGTACTTCGTTTGCTCCCATTTGCTCCACAGTTTCTGCGTTTGATCCCCTACCGTTCCCGAAAAAATTGAAATTTAAAGGGGGGGGGGGCAGAACAACATGGTCCTAGCCCCCACCCTATAGCACAGAGGAATGAATGGTGGCATTCGTTTGTACTTTGTTTGCTCCCATTTGCTCCGCAGTAGCTCCGTTTGCTCCCTTACCGTTCCTGAGAAGATAGAAATTTAAACTGAGGGGCCAGAAAAAGGTGGTCCCAGACCCTCGAATTAAAAACAGTCACAGAGAGGAACAGATGGTCGCATTCGTTTGTACTTCGTTTGCTCCAATTTGCTCCGCAGTAGCTCCCTTTGCTCCCTTACCGTTCCCGAGAAAATGGAATCTTAAAGTGGGGGGGGGGGCAGAAAAACATCGTTCCAGCCACTCCAAATAAAAATAATAGTAAAGGAGAACGGATGGCGACATTCGTTTGTACTTCGTTTGCTCCCATTTGCTCCACAGTTTCTGCGTTTGATCCCCTACCGTTCCCGAAAAAATAGAAATATAAAGTGTGGGGGTCAGAACAACATGGTCCTAGCCCCCCCGCCCAATAGCAGAGAGAAACGGATGGTGGCATTCGTTTGTACTTCGTTTGCTCCCATTTGCTCCACAGTTTCTGCGTTTGATCCTTTACCGTTTCCGAAAAAATTGAAATTTAAAGTGGGGGCAGAACAACATGGTCCTAGCCCCCACCCTATAGCACAGAGGAATGAATGGTGGCATTCGTTTGTACTTCGTTTGCTCCCATTTGCTCCGCAGTAGCTCCGTTTGCTCCCTTACCGTTCCCGAGAAAATGGAACCTTAATTGGGGTCCAGAACAACGTCGCCCCAGCCCCCCACCCAACGAAAAATAATCGCTGAGGGCAACTGATGGTGGCATTCGTTTGTACTTCGTCTGCTCCCATTTGCTCCCCAGTTTCTACGTTTGCTCCCCTACCGTTCCCGAAAAAATAGAAATTTAAAGTGGGGGAGCCAGAACAACATGGTCCCAGCCCCCCACCTAATAGCAGAGGGGAACGGATGTTGGCATTCGTTTGTACTTCGTTTGCTCCCATTTGCTCCGCAGTTTCTACGTTTGCTACACTACCGTTCTCGAGAAAAGAGAAATTTAAACTGAGGTGCCGGAAAAAGTTGGTCCTAGACCCTCGAATTAAAAACAGATGGTCGCATTCGTTTGTACTTCGTTTGCTCCCATTTGCTCCGCAGTAGCTCCGTTTGCTCCCTTACCGTTCCCGAAAAAATATAAATTTAAATTGGGGGGCAAAAGAACATGGTCCCAGCCCCCCACCCAATAGCAGATTGAAACTGTTGGTGGCATTCGATTCTACTTCATTTGCTCCCATTTGCTCCGTAGTTGGTCAATTTGCTCCCCTGTTGTTCCCAAGAAAATGGAACATTAAGCTGGTGGTTTAGAAAAACGTAGTCCCAGCACCTCGAATTGATAATAATTTCAAAGTGGAACAGGTGGCGACATTCGTTTGTACTTGGTTTGCTTCGCGGTAGCTACGTTTACTCCCTTACCATTCCCGAGGAAATGGAACTTTAAAGTGGAGACCAGAACAAAATTGTCTCAGCTTTCCACTCAAATAATCATAATGTCATAGGGGAGCGGATGGTGCCATTATTTTGTACTTCGTTAACTTCGATTTGCTTCTCAGTGGCCTGGGTTGCTCTCCATTAATATTTGGTTTTAGTAGTTTGGGTGTTATGACAGTTGATGGCAATGATTGTCATGATATATGTAGATAATATTAATGACATACATATAGAGAAGGTAGAAATTTTGTTTAATACTAATTTAGAACCAGTGACTTAGTTTTAGTACAAAGGATATTTTTATAGTTATTGTTGCAGCGGATAATGTTAACGAATTTTGTTGCACGTTGTCACACTTGCAAGAGGTTCCTAAAAATTATGTACTTTACCTTTTTAGTCAGCCAGCCAAGCCTCGGAAATAAAATAAAAAACTGAACGGATGGCATTTGTGTGTTAGAAGGTATCCACTGTAGGGTCATGGTACATTGATCCCTGTAACACGCCTTGCCGGATTCGAGGCTGACTTTTTGGGGGAAAGTGCCTAAAATGGTGAAAACAAAATGGCGGACTCTTGGTGAAATTCTTATTCTATACAAGAACTTCCATTTTTTGTGGTGGATTTCCAATATTTTGACACCAAATTTAGGGTTTCCGGATACGAGCTATTCGTTCATATCACTTGCTCTACTCTGAATATTTTCATAATGGCGGAAAGCAAGATGGTGGACACAAAATTTGCATATATGTAAAAACTATTCTTTCCCTTTAATGATTTTCTAATATTGTCATTTGAAATATCGACTTCTTTAGGAAAGAAACTTGTTTCTATAAAGTATTTAATTCTGAATATCTTCAAAATGGCGCAAAACAAGATGGTTGAATCGTAGTTCGTATGCATAGAGCGCCATCTTCCGTTTTTATAGACTGACGTGTTTTCAAAACTACTGATTTTCCAGATTGTATTTTACATTTCTCTTAATTTTTATTTTGTCCTAAGATTCTAAAGAATTGAAATAGGAGGAGGCATCCACCGTAGAGCTATGGTACATAGGTTCTTGTGACATGTCTTTTAGGATTCAATGCTGATTTTTTTTTCGAGGGAACGAACACAAAATGGCAGACAATACGTATATTCCTAACCTTCAGGGAAATACCCTCTTTAGCTGTGTATTTTTCAATATTTTGGAGTCAAAACTCACGTTGAAAAAATACATGTACAGGTATGTCATTAATATTTCATATCCCATGACAATCGCTGCCATTAAAGGCCATAACACACAAATTACTAAAATCAAAAATGAAATGAAAAGTTTTACGTCCCATGGTTATGCTAAAGGAGACGGTGATGATGAGTAATGAATGAAATGGTGGAATGAAGGAAGTGGAAGGAAACGGGAGAACCCCGACGAAAACCACATACACGGTGTTTGTCCACCACAAAGTTCACTTGGCATGGGCTGGGATCGAACCCGGGACCCTAAGCACCAAAGTTGAACGCTCTACTACTGAACTACCGCGGCCACCTACAAAAACAAAATAAACACAAGATCAATAGTTGCCAGTTGCTTTGCATGTAGAGTAGTAACATAAAATTGCATTTTCTTGGGAACATTAAAGGAACACACAAACAACTTCGGAGCAAATCGGAGGATACGCAGCAAAAACAAACACCAGCTTCCATTATTTCTGACCTACATGTAGTGAGATAGGGGCAGGGCTCAGAATATCTTATTCTAGAAGAAATTTAAAATTGCATTTTTTGGAGAACTATAAGGCAGAAAAAAGAGGAAAGGTACTCTAAATCGAAGCGAAGGCAGTACAAAGAAACGCCACTTTCTATTCTCATCTGGGATTAATTTTAGTAACGAGGGGCTTGGGTCAATGTTGTTCCACCTCCCAATTTGAAAGAGCATTTTACAGGGAACAGTAGGGAAGAAAGTGAAACAATTCCAGAGCAATTCGGGGCAAATCACGTAAACAATTGTATCTTACTTCAATTTTTAGGAGCTTGATGACTGGGATCACATTAACAGACCAACCGCTTGAAAATTTTTCTTTCTTAACAACAATCGGAGTAGACGAGTACTCAGAGCAATCGTGGAGCAAATATGAGCAAACGAGATATAGCCAACATCCACTCCCCTCTGCGATCAAATTAGTTGGGAGGGTGGCTGAGATCACGTGTTTAAGTTCTGTTTACTCGAGAACGCTAGGAGAGCAACCCAGGCGACTGAGAAGCAAATCGAAGTTAACGAAGTACAAAATAATGCCACCGTCCGCTCCGCTATGACATTATGATTATTTGAGTGGGATGCTGAGACAATTTTGTTCTGGTCTCCACTTTAAAGTTCCATTTCCTCGGGAATGGTAAGGGAGTAAACGTAGCTACCGCGAAGCAAACCAAGTACAAATGAATGTCGAATGAATTATTTTCAATTCGAGGTACTGGGACTACGTTTTCCTAAATACTAGTTTAATGTTCTATTTTCTTGGGAACAGCAGGGGAGCAAATTGAGAAACTGCGGAGCAAATGGAAGCAAATGAAGTAGAAGCGAATGCCACCATCCGTTCCTCTGTACCATTGGATGGACGGCTAAAACCAGTTTGCTCTTGCTCCTCCGCTTTAAAATTCTGCTTTCTCGCGAACGGTAGGTGAGTAAACGGAGAAACTGCGGAGCAAATTGGAGCAAACGAAGTACAAACGAATGCCGCCATCCGTTTCTCTCTCTATTGAGTGGGGGCTGGGACCATGTTGTTCTGTCCCCTCCACTTTAAATTTCTATTTTTTCGGGAACGGTAGGGGAGCAAACGTAGAAACTGCGGAGCAAGTGGGAGCCAACAAAGTACAAACGAATGCCACCATCAGTTGCCCTCAGCGATTATTTTTCGTTGGGTGGGGGGGCTGGGACGACGTAGTTCTGGCCCCAAATTTAAGGTTCCATTTTCTCGGGAACGGGAAGGGAGCAAACGTAGCTACTGCGGAGCAAATGGGAGCAAACGAAGTACAAATGAATGCGACCATGTGTTCCTGTCTCTGAATGTTTTCAATTCGAGGGTCTAGGACCACCTTTTTCTGGCCCCTCAGTTTAAATTTGTATTTTCTCGAGAACGGTAGGGGAGCAAACGTAGAAACTGCGGAGCAAATGGCAGCAAACGAAGTACAAACGAATGCCACCATCCGTTCCTCTCTGCTATTGGGTGGTTGGCTGGGACCATGTTGTTCTGCCCCCCCTTTAAATTTCTATTTTTTCGGGAACGGTAGGGGAGCAAACGTAGAAACTGCAGAGCAAATGGGAGCAAACAAAGTACAAACGAATGCCACCATCAGTTGCCCTCAGCTTTTATTTTTCGTTGGGTGGGAGGGCTGGGACGACGTTGTTCTGACCCCCCCCCCCAGTTTAAGGTTCCATTTTCTCGGGAACGGTAAGGGAGCAAACGGAGCTACTGCGGAGCAAATGGGAGCAAACGAAGTACAAACGATTGAAATTATTTTCGAAGAATTACGTGATGTTGGGGGGGGGGCAGGACTACGCAGGCGAAATTTTGGACTATAATGATATAGATGAATATTATTAAGATTCATATCTAGATTCTGAAGATGACTGTATGCTTGAAAGAAGCAAACCTCAACATCTGCACTTACAAAAAGGTATATTCTAATGGAGTTCTACTTTTGTTGCATTTGTATTTTTGTCAATCATTGTTATCAATTGATTTTATTATTTTATGGAAATGGTAAAATACAATGCAATATACTTTCATGTAGTATAAAAATCTAAAATAATTATTTACTTTGTTTTGAGTTTGACGTCACTCGATTATGCTGTGTAGACTAAAGGTGGTGTAGGGGAATCCGAACCAATTTCTTCCTTCAACTGTACTCCTACCGGGAATAGTACCCGGCCCTGGGTCGAAGGTAAGTGTGCTAGCCTCTAGATCCAGCGGGGTCCTGAAAATAATGAGAAATAGCTCCTAGTTGAAATCGTAGCCTTGCATTATCTGCTGTATTTCTTGTCCTGATCTATTAGTTTTCTGAACTTTCATGAAAGACATATTTCAGAATTGTTCCTTCATATGATAATATGATTCTCCTTTTCGTTATTTCCTTTTTCCCATCCTTATACAATATTGTAGGAAAAGGAATTGGAAAAGAGTCCACGGTTATTCCACCTAGTCTAAAGGTGACGACGATAATGAAAATAAATGAAATGGCTGATTGAAGAAAGTGGGAGAAAACGGGTGAACTGCAAGAAAACCCATGCACACTGCGTTTATTCACCACAAATTATATTTGGCGCGAGCTGGGATTGAACCAGGAATCTCAGGCACCAGAGATGAAGGTGCTACCAATGAGCCACCGCAGCATATTCAATGTTATGTTTCTGAGTAATCCACTAAAATTGTTCCTAATGAGCACGATCAACTACGATGATAAACATATTTCTATCCTTGTTCTGAATTTCATCCTGATTTCTGTTAGTCATCTTATGTTATTGCAATGTTGATTTTCCCTTTCTTTTATCTTATGAATCCGCATTTTCTTTTCAAGTCGGACAATGGACAATAAATCTACAGTAGTAATCCACTAAAGACTTCTCAGGACTCAGTTTCCGTCTCTAAGAATCCGTTTCTCAATATTATCAAGACTGGAAACAGGGCTTACGCGTCATAGTATCAGGAATGTGGAATATTCTGGAATGTGGAATGTTCAATCTCCTTTGTGAGACCCAATATTCTTGAAACTATTTTGAAATGGACACACAAGGAATGCTCTATTACATATGGATACAAATGAGCGTATGTTGATAAGGGTGAACCTCAGTGTTTCATATAGCTTTTTATACTGGAGGAAGTATAAAAAGCACACAATGATTGTATTATACATTTGTGGAGTAAAGAAGATGACAGGCCTATTTCCAACAAATCAATGTGGAGAAATAGATTTATACAGATATATCGATGTTTCCGGTTCAATGACACTCAACAACGAGGCAAAAATCATAGTTCGAATAAATTATTTCCAATTAGAGACGCTTTTGATGCTTGTGGAAGTACGTTAGAGGACGCATATATATAGTGGTTAACAGTACTATTGATGAACAACTAGTGTCATTTTGAGGACGATGACCCCTCCGTCATTAGCTTCAGTGCTCCAACGTTTTCATCATTTGGTTTTCATTCAATCCTGAATGGAACAGCAGAAGTAATTACAGATATTTCTTCTTGAACTATCTGAATATTTCTTCTTGAACTAGCTAAGTCTCTAACTACGCAAAACCGACTTCGGCGTTCAGAGTTCGCATGTATATCTTCAGAAGCCAATAAATATCAAAAACGTGGTCATTGTCACTTCTATGAGCGGTATGTTATGCAAGACATATGCAAAGATGCCAAACATACGTGTATAAGCAACACTCAAGTATTCTTTGTGTAAAATGTGACAACGACCAAAACGACAGTGTAATTTTGTACAAGTTCTCTTGTGAGCAGTTTGTTTCTTGGAGATCAAAATTTCCTGAACAAAAAAAAAAAAACTTTACTTCACAGGTAAACAAAAATTTAGAGAACTGTTTTAGAATCGAATTGTATGTCTAAAATAGGCAATTAGACTGGAAAATTCAGCTATACTACTAATCATCATCCAAATTATTGTTTCCCTATGTGCACACCTGTACATAATTTATATAAATGCACTATGTTATCAATTTATTAACACATTAAGCATATTACGTGACCAGAAAAGCCAGAAAAGTTAATAACAATGTATAAACAAACACGATAGAATGTAAAACTCGACACCGTTAAATGATTTTATAAACAAAGAAGGCTGTGGCTCTTCAATAAATGAAATGGGGTCACCAGTGACCCCAACGGTATTCAGTGTAATGAAAAAATTCCGGTAGTAGAAGGGTTAATTGATATAGGAGGTACAGTGTCACTGTTGTCATATTTATTTTGGCGTGAACTCACAAAAGATTATTCTAATCCTCTACTGCCAAAGATAGATAATTTGATATTAATTGATTATACAGATAAACACAAGAAAAGGATTATGGTTAAAACACAAATTTTAATTAATACCCAAGATTACAAAATTACCATTCCTATTCTAGTTATCAACGAATTAATTGAAAATGTATTAATGGGATTCGATTTTTTAAATCCAATTAGGTCCTGTTTTGGACTCTCAGAATAAAACATTTGCAATACGTGCACTAGATGACAGAATTATTCAAGAAATAATCCCTGTTAGTGACAGCGTTGCTTGCCAATGCCAACCATTTATTAATAATGTTTGAAGTATCAACTCAGATATTTAGAAGAAACCCCATGTTAAGGAAATTGAAAAAGAACAATTCATGATAGGAAACAATGATTATTCGTTTCAAAAGAGTGTGGATAATATTATAAAGCACATAAACATTACTGATAAAGATTTTGTATTACAATTTAGAGATATCCGTTATAAACATGAAAAGGTATTTTCACTTAGTCCTGGAAGTTGCAAAGATTTTGTCTATAATATTGAAGTCTATACCAAATATCCCATTGTAACCAAGCCTTGTATCGTGCATTGCAGGTTTAGAAATAATTTGCGCCAACAAATATTTGAAATGCTGAGAGATGGTATAATATGGATCCTCTCAGAGTATCCGTTTGAATTCCTTGCATGTGGTCCCCAAAAATGATGGCATACGTCTGAGAATAGTTTTGGACTTAAGAAAGTTGTATTCCAATATAAAGTTACAACAAGTGAGATATCAACTGTAAACGAAATTCTCTACTTAGTACAAGGAAACACAATATTTGGGAATCTGGATCCCGCAATTGCGTATTATCAAATCCTGTTGAAGGAAGTTTCACTGCCTTTTCGTTCGAAGGTCAATTGTACAAGTATAACCGTGTTGCCTTTGGATTACTTAATGGTACGGTTGGTTTGGCTTCATGTTTAAATCAAATATTAGGGCCGGATTTACGCAATTGTGCAGACGACATTTTGATTATGGGGAGAACACTTAATGACTATTTGAAAAAGTTCGGATACTGTTTTGGAGTGATTAGAAAATTCAGGTCTGACTGTCAATATTGAAAAATCAAAATATTCAATTAATCAATCGAATGTCTAGGATATTTTATTGATGCCAGTGGCATATGTTTTATTGAATCCAAAGTACAGACCATTAAAGATTTACGTGTTCCCACCAATGCTTGTAGTGATTGGTCGATTGAGTTGGAGCTATTGAAACGTCCCCTCAACGAAAATCAGATCTTGCTTTTACATTACGGAATGCAGTGCGTTGATTTCAACCATTAAGTGTGACACTGCAAAATTTTGAAAATCCATCAATGGTGCAATATAGTACTAACCTGAACCAAACTAACCTTAATCGAAATCAAATTCGAAACATTCATGTGACATTAAAGATTCAGCGTGTAATATTAGTAATATTCTTAATAAAGATTCAGCCGGTTTCTCTGCTCTGCTTGTAAGTATATTATTTCTAACTTTAAGATATAGTTATACAGGTCAATATATAATTGATCAATTTCTTTCTAATGTGATTCGTCATGTGTATAAAAACTAGACAAACTACAAATTAGAATACTATGTACAGGAAATTAAAAATGATAGTTTTATTACTCAGACATAAACCTGCATACATTAAAGATATGAGGATTTAGGTACTTAATAGAATGTTTTTTAATCATTTCTTTTTTTATACATAAGGGAATGCTTTTTAATCATTTCCTTTTTTAAAGAAAAAAGTTTTAAATTGTCATTACATTCATTATGGCATGTCAAATAACAATAATAATAATAGTAATAATAATAATAATAATAATAATAATAATAATAATAATAATACTAATAATAATAATAATAAAAGACATTAATACATAACATTTATAAATGCTCAAATCTAAATCATTCCTTTATATTAGTGCATCACGTTAACTCCTAATAGTAAATCACGTTGATGCTTATTGCAATAATATAAGGCAATTATTTAGATTTGAGCATTTATCCGCAAGTTTGTTGGTCGTCTAACTGAAAAAAAAAGAAAAAAGTGAATGGAAATAATTAGAGCTCTTATACGTTGACTTTAACCTGTAATTAGTCCTTGAACTTTTCGGGTAAACTGTACACTCCCGATAATCATTGCGTTTTTTTTTTTACTCAAACCTTAGACCTAATAAAAATGTTTGACCCGATAGACTCGTTATGAGTTCGTACATGACAATTAGAACAATTTGTGTTATGATAATAAAGTGAAACAACACATCATTTACAATAATGACAGACTAACCTAGTTCTAATAAAAACGGGACTGTCAGGTCATCCCTATTCATACGATTCAATCGGGCAAACCCTATTCATACGGGTAAAAATACAATATCGGTCCAACGTGCAGTCCAGTATCTATTCTATTTTACGAGCATTACCAAAAATGCATAGCAGCCGGAAACGGCTCGGACGTAAAAACTTCTATGCTAGACACAACAGCCGTAAAATAGGATTTTAGGGAGCAATTACCCTTTCTCCTCTCTCTCCTTTCTCCTTTTCTGTGTTCAGTACGTTAACCAGAGTAATATTTCTGAGTTTCGTGTTGTTTGGACAATTTGTGGATTCTGGCCCGTCCCCTCTTTATGTTTGCAAATAGAACAATTATCTTTTTCGCAGTTTAGTTGCTGTGCAAATTACTAAGAATTTTACAAGTTTCGGTCCGATCGGTCAATTCCTTCTAGCCTAGTCCCAAAATCGGAACCATAACCTTTTATGCGTGAATATGCTCCCTCTGCTCGTTCCAAATAGCAGAAGAAATATTTTAAAAGTAATTTATATCTTCAGTACGATACCCTGATTAAAAATTATGAGTTTTGTACCATTTGGAAAATTTGTAAGCGTTTAGCCCCCGTCCCCCTTTGTATTTGCAAACGGAAAATTACGTTTTTTTTTTTTTTTTTTTTTTTTTTTTTTTTTTTTTGCTGATTGGGTTTGCCCCGTGGACTATGAATTCTACAAGTTTCGATCCAATCGTTCAGGTTCTTCTATGCTAGACCCAAGAGCTGAACCATAGGAATTTATGAAGGAATATGCCAGCTATGCTCCCCAAAAAACAGCAGAGAAATTTTGAGATTTTTCTCTCCTCAGTTTGCTACTGTGATTAATAGTTATGAGTTTTGTGCCACATGGACAATTTTTTATTGTTTTGCGTCACGTTTTTTGTTTGCGTTTGCGAATGGAACATTTATTTTTTCGCAGTTTGATTCCTCTGCAATGCGCTAAAAATTCGACAAGTTCCGTTCCAATTGTTCAATCCCTTCTATGCTAGACCCAACAGCCATAAAATAGAATTTTAGGAAGGAATATAAGGAGGAATACATTTTCTCCTCCCTCCAAATAGCAGTGGAAAAATATAGTTTTTTCTGTCTTCAGTACGTTAATCAGAGTAATATTTGTGAGTTTTGTGTCATTTGGATAATTGTTGGATTCTCTACTCTTTATGTTTGCAAAAAGAAAATATATCTTTTTCGCAGTTAGTTGCTGTGCATTTGGCTATGAATTCTGCAAGTTTCGGTCCAATCGGTCAGCTCCTTCTATGCTAGTCCCAAGATCCGAACAATAGCCCGAAATATTTTATTTCTTCATTATGTTACTCTGATTAAATATTATGAGTTTTGTACCGTTTGGATTATTTGTTAGCGTTTAGCCCCCGTCCCCTTTGTATTTTCAAATGGAAAATTAATTTTTTTGCTGTTTCGTTTGTGCACCGTGGGCTATGAATTCTACAAGTCTTGATCCCATCGTTCAGATCCTTCTATGCTAGACCCAGGAGCAGAAACATAGGATATTATGAAGGAATATGCCCCCTCTGCTCCCTCCAAAAATAGCAGATAAATTTTGAGACATTTTTCTGTCTTCAGTTTGCTACTGTGATTAATAGTTATCCTTTTTGTGCCATATGGACATTTTTTGGATTCTGCCCAGTCCCCTCTTTATGTTTGGAAATAAAACATTTATCTTTTCCGCAGTCTTAGTTGTGTGCAATCGGATATGAATTCTAGATGTTTCGGTCCAATCGGTCAGCTCCTTCTACACTACTCCCAAATACCGAACCATAACATTTTATGGATGAATATGCCCCCTGTGCTTCCTCTAAATAGGAGTAGAAAGATTTTAAAAATTATTTCTGTCTTCAGTACGTTAATCTAATTAATATTTATGAGCTTTGTGCTATTTCGACGATTTTCGAGGGTTTTGCCTCCGTCCTTCCTTTGTATTTGCAAATTGAAAATGTACTTTTTTCGCGGTTTGGTTCTCATCCACTGGGGTATTAATCCTGCAAGTTTCGTTTCAATCGCTCAACTGTTTCTTAGCTAGGCGCAAAAGCCGATCCATAACATTTTATGGAGGAATATGCCCCCTCTGCTCCCTCCAAACAGCTCTAGAAAAAATATATTGTATACCTTCAGTACATTACTCTGATTAAAAATTATGAGTTGTGTAGTACTTTTACAATTTGAAGCGTTTTGCCCCCGTCCCTTTTCGTATTTAATAATGGAAAGTTATTTTTTTTTACTGTTTGGGTTTTTGCGCCGTGGACTGTGATTTACACAAGTTTCGATCCAATCGTTCAAATCCTTCTATGCTAGATCCAAGTTCCGAATAATAGGAATTCATGGAGGAATATGCCAACTCTGCTCCCTCTAAAAACAGCAGATAAATTTTGAGACTATTTTCTCTGTTCAGCTTCCTACTGTGATTAATAGTTATGAGTTTTGTGACATATGGACAATTTTTTATTGTTCTGCCCTCTGTTTTCATTTGTGTTTGCCAATGGAAAACCTGTTTCTTTCGCAGTTAGATTCCTGTAAAATGGGCTATGAATTCTACAAGTTTCGTTCCAATAGTCCAATCTATTCTATGCTAAACAGAACAGCCATAAAATAGAATTTTAGGGTGATATTCCCGTTTCTTCTCCCTCGAAATAGCAGTAAAAGGAATTATAGTTTTTTTTTTCTGTCTTCAGTACATTAATCAGAGTAATGTTTGTGTGTTCTGTGTCATTTGGACAATTTTCGGATACTTTCTCGTCCTTTTTTATGTTTGCAAATTGAACAAATATCTTTTTCGCAGTTTAGTTGCTGTGCAATTGGCTATGAATTCCACAAGTTCCTTTCCAATCGGTCAGCTCCTTCTAGGCTAATCCAAAGATTCGAACCACAGCACTTTATGCATAAATATGCCCCTCTTCTCCCTCCAAATAGCACTAGAAAAAATATATTTTATATCTTCAGTTCGTTAATTTGATGAGGAATTATGAGTTTTGCACTATTTGGACAATTTGTAAGCGTTTAGCCTCCGTCCCCTTTTGTATTTTCAAATGGATAATTATTTTTTTGCTGTTAGTTTTTTGCGTCGTGGACTACGATTTCTACAAATTTCGATATAATCGTTCAAATCCTTCTTTGCTAGACCCGAGAGAAAAAACATATGAATTTATGAAAGAATAAGCCCCCTCTGCTCTCTCCAAAAACAGCAGAGACAGTTTGAATCTTTTATCTCTCTTCAGTTTGCAACTGTGATTAATAGATATGAGTTTTCTGCCGCACGGACAAGTTTGTATTGTTCTGTCCCCGTTTTTTATTTGTGTTTGCAAATGGAACATCTATTTTTTTCGCAGTTGGATTCTTTTTTAGTGGGCTATGAGTTCTACAAGTTTCGTTCCATTGTTCAATCCCTTTTATGCTAGACCCAAGAGCCATAAAACAGAATTTTAGGGAGGATTATCCCTTCCTCCTCCCTCAAAAAAGCAGTAAAAGAAGTTATAGTTTTTTTTCTGTCTTCAGTACGTTCATCAGAGTAATATTAGTGAGTTTTGTGTCATTTGGGCAATTTTTGGATACTGCCCCGTCCCGTCTTTATGTTTGCAAATAGAACATTTATCTTTTTCGCAGTTTAGTTGCTGCGCAATTCGCTATGATTTCTACAAATTTCTGTCCAATCGGTCAGCTCTTACTACGCTAGTCCCAAGTACCGACCAATAGCATTTTATGCATGAATATGCCCCCTCTGCTCACCCAAATAGGAGTAGAAGAATTTTAAAAATTATTTCTGTCTTCAGTACGTTAATCTAATTAATATTTTTGAGTTTTGTGCTATTTCGACAATTTTTTAGGATTTTGCCCCCTCCCCCCTTTGCATTTCAATTGGAAAATGTACCCTTTTTGCGGTTTGGTTTTCATCCATTGGGCACAATTCCTGCAAGTTTCGTTCCAATCGCTCAACTGTTTCTTAGCTAAACGCAAAAGCCGATGAATGAATATGCCCCATCTGCTCCCTGCAAATAGTACTAGAAAAAATATATTTTGTACCTTCAGTATATTACTCTGATTAAAAAGTATGAGCTTTGTATTATTTGGACAATTTGTCAGCGTTTAGACTCCGTCCCCTTTTGTATTTTCAAATGGATAATTAAGCTTTTTTTTTCCTGTTTGGTCTTTGCCCCGTGGACTATGATTTATACAAGTTTCGATCCAATCGTCCAAATCCTTCTATGCTAGACCCAAGTGCCCAACCATAGAAATTTATGAAGGAATATGCCCCCTCTTCTCTCCAAAAACAGCAGAGAAATTTTGAGACTTCTTTCTCTCTTCAGTTATGAGTAATAGTTATGAGTTTTGTGGCATATGGAATATATTTTTTTTTGCTCTGCTCCAGGTTTTTCTTTTGTGTTTCCAAATGGAACATCTCTTCTTTTCGCAGTTTGATTCCTGTGTAATGGGATATGAATTCTACAAGTTTCGTTCCAATAGTCCAATCCATTCTATGCTAGACAGAACAGCCGTAAAATAGAATTTTAGGGAGGTATATCCGTTTCTCCTCCCTCGAAATAGCATTAAAAGAAATTATTGTTTTTTTCTGTCTTCAATACGTTAATCAGAGTAATATTTTGAGTTTTGTGTCATTTGGACAATTTTCGGATATTATCTCGTCCTTTTTTATGTTTGCAAATTGAACAATTATCTTTTTTGCCGTTTAGTTGCTGTGCAATTGGCAATGAATTCTACAAGTTTCGATCCGATCGTCAGCTCCTTCGAGGCTAATCCAAAGATCCGAACCATAGCATTTTATTCATGAATATGCCCTCTGCTCCCACCAAATAGCTCTAGAAAAAATATATTTTATATCTTCAGTACGTTAATTTGATTACAAAGTATGAGCTTTGTACTATTTGGACAATTTGTAAGCGTTTAGCTCCGTCCCCTTTTGTATTATCAAGTGGAAAATTAAGTTTTTTTTTGCTGTTTGTTTTCTGCGCCGTGGACTACAATTTCTACAAATTTCGATATAAACGCTCAGATCCTTCTATGCTAGATCCAAGAGCCAAACCGTATGAATTTATGAAGGCATAAGCCCCCTCTTCTCCCTCCAAAAACAGCAGAGATATTTTAAGACTTTTATCTCTTCAGTTTGATAGACAGTCGCAGAAGCCGATCCCTAGCATTTTATGGTTGAATATGATCCCTCTGCTCCCTCCAAATAGCAGTAGAAAAATATTTTTTATCTTCCGTACGTTACTCTGATTAAAAATTATGAGTTTTGTACCATTTGGACAATTTGTTAGGGATTAGGCCCCGTCCCATTTTGTATTTTCGAATGGAAAATTAAGTTGTTATTTTTTCCTGTTTCGATTTTGCACCGTGAGCTATGAATTCTACAAGTTTCGATCCAATCGTCCAGATCTTTATATAGTAAATCCAAGAGCCGAACCATAGGAATTTATATAGGAATATGCCTCCCTCTGCTCCCTCCAAAAACAGGAGAGAAATTTTGAGACTTTTTCTCTTTTCAGTTTGATACTGTGATTAATAGTTATGAGTTTTGTGCTGTTTAGTTGCTGTGCATTTGGCTATAATTCTACAAGTTTCGGCCTAATCTGTCAGCTTCTTCTACGTTAGTCCCAAGATCCGAACCATAGCACTTTATGATTCAATATGCCCCCTCTGCTCCCACCAAAATTAGCAGAGAGATTTTGAGGTTTTTTCTCTCTTCCGGTTGATAATGTGATTAATGGTTATTAGTTTTGT
Organism: Thermobia domestica; assembly: GCF_964235325.1. NCBI lineage: Eukaryota > Metazoa > Arthropoda > Insecta > Zygentoma > Lepismatidae > Thermobia > Thermobia domestica. The sequence goes on from NC_137457.1 coordinate 98,129,793, forward strand.
GCCATATGGACAAATTTTTATTGTACTGCTCCCCGTTTTTTTTGTGTGTGTGTTTCCAAATGAAAAAAAAATTCGCACTTTGATTCCTGTGTAATGGGCTTTGAATTCTACAAGTATCTTTCCAATTGTTCAGTCCCTTCTATGCTGGATCCAAGAGCCGTAAAATTGAATTTTTGGGGAGGAATATTCGTTTCTCCTCCCTACAAATAGCAGTAAAAGAAATAATTTTTTTTCTGTTTTCATTATGTTAATCAGAGTAATATTTGTGACTTTTGTGTCATTTGGACTATTTTTGGACTCTGCCCAGTCCCCTCTTTATGTTTGTAAATTGAACATTTATCTTTTTCGCAGTCTAGCTGCTTTGCAATTGGCTATGAATTATACAAGTTTCGGTCTAATCTATCAGCTCATTCTACGCTAGTCCCAAGATCCGAACCATAGCATTTCATATATGATTATGCCCACTCTGCTCCCTCCAAATAGCAGTAGAAAAATCTTTAAAAAATATTTCTGTCTTCAGTACATACATTTAATTAATATTTAGGAGTTCTGTGCTATTTCGACAATTTTATAAGGGTTTTACCCCCGTCACACCTTTGTATTTGCAAACAGAAAATTTACATTCTTCGCGGTTTGGTTTCCGTCCATTGAGCTTTTAATCCTGCAAGTTTCGTTCCAATCGATCAACTCTCTCTTAGCTAGACGCAAAAGCCGATTCATAGCATTTTATGGATGAATATGCCCCTCTGCACTAGAAAAGAACTTATATCTTCAGTATGTTACTCTAATTTAAAATTATGAGTTTTATAGAATTTGGAAAATTTGTTAGCGTTTAGTTTCCGTCCTCCGTTGTATTTTCAAATGGAAAATTAAGTTTTTTTTCTATTTGGTTTTTGCCCCGTGGGCTATGAATTCTACAAATTTCGATCCAATCGTTCAGATCGTTCTATACTAGACCCAAGAGTCTAACAATATGAATTTATGTAGGAATATGCCCCCTCTGATCCCTCCAAAACAGCAGGGAAATTTTGAGACTTTTTCTCTCTTCAGTTTGATACTGTGATTAATACTTATGAGTTTTGTTCGATTTGGACATTTTTTTTATTGTTCTGCCCCTGTTTTCATATGCGTTTGCAAATGGAATATCTATTTTTTTCGCAGTTTTATTGCTGCGTAATGGACTATGATTTGTACAAGTTTCGTTGTAATTGTTCAATCCCTTCTATGCTAGACCCAAGAGCCATAAAATATAATTTTAGGGAGGAATATCATTTGTCCTCCATCCAAATAGCAGTAGAAGAAATTATAGTTCTTTTTCTGCCTTCTGTACTTTAATTAGATTAATATTTGTGAGTTTTGTGTCATTTGGACAATTTTTAGTATCTGCTCCGTCTCCTCTTTTTTTTTTTTTTTTTTTTTTTTTTGCAAATAGAACATTTATTTTTTTTTCAGTTTAGTTGCTGTGCAATTGGCTAGGAATTCAAGAAATTTCTGTCCAATTGGTCAGCTTCTTCTACGCTAGTCCCAAAATCCGAGCCATAGCATTTTATGCATAAATATGCCCCATTTGCTCCCTCCAAATAGCAGTAGTAAAATTTTGAAAATTATTTCTGTCTTCAGTACGTTAATGTAATTAACATTTATGAGTTTTGTACCATTTTTTATAATTTTTTATTGTTTGTCCCCTGTCCCCCTTATGTATTTGCAAACAGAAAATGTACCTTTTTCGCGGTTTGGTTTCCAACCATTGAGCTTTTAATCCTGCAAGTTTCGTTCCAATCGCTCAACTCTTTCTTAGCTAGACGCAGAAGCCGATCCCTAGAATTTTATGGTTGAATATCATCCCCCTGCTCCCTCCAAATAGCAGTAGAAAAGATATTTTATATCTTCCGTACGTTACTCTGATTAACAATTATGAGTTTTGTACCATTTGGAAATTTGTTAGGGATTTGCCCCCGTCCCCTTTTGTATTTTCAAATGGAAAATTAAGTTGGTGTTTTTTCCTGTTTCGATTTTGCACCGTGAGCTATGAATTCTACAGGTTTCGATCCAATCGTCCAGATCTTTATGTAAGTAAACCCAAGAGCCGAACCATAGGAATTTATGTAGGAATATGCCTCATTCTCCTCCCTCCCAAAACAGGAGAGAAATTTTGAGACTTTTTCTCTTTTCAGTTTGATACTGTGATTAATAGTTATGAGTTTTGTGCTGTTTAGTTGCTGTGCAATTGGCTATAATTCTACAAGTTTCGACCTAATCTGTCAGCTTCTTCTACGTTAGTCCCAAGATCCGAAACATAGCATTTTATGATTGAATATGCCCCCTCTTCTCCCACCAAAATTAGCAGAGAAATTTTGAGACATTTTCTCTCTTCTGTTTGATAATGTGATTAATGGTTATTAGTTTTGTGCCATATGGACAAATTTTTATTGTACTGCCCTCCGTTTTTTTTGTGTGTTTCCAAATGGAACATAAACTTTTTTCGCACTTTGATTCCTGTGTATTGGGCTTTGAATTCTACAAGTCTCGTTCCAATTGTTCAGTCCCTTCTATGCTGGACCCAAGAGCCGTAAAATTGAATTTTTGGGGAGGAATATTCGTTTCTCCTCCCTACAAATAGCAGTAATAGAAATTATATTTTTTTTTTGTTTTCAGTATGTTAATCAGAGTAATATTTGTGACTTTTGTGTCATTAGGGCAATTTTTGGATACAGCTCCGTCCCCTGTTATGTTTGCAAATAGAACATTTACCTTTTTCTCAGTTTAGTTGCTGGGCAATTGGCTATGAATTCTACAAGTTTCGGTCCAATTGGTCAGCTCCTTCTACGCTAGTTATAAGATCCGATCCATAGCATTTTATGCATGAATAGGCAACCTCTTCTCCCTGCAAAAACAGCAGAGAAGTTTTAACTTTTTCTCTCTTCAGTTTGACACTATGATTATTAGTTATGAGTTTTGTTTGATTTGGACATTTTTTTATTGTTCTGCCGCCCGTTTTCACTTGTGTTTGCAAATGCAATATCTATTTTTCTTCGAATTTTATTGCTGCGTAATAGGCTATGATTTCTAAAAGTTTTGTTGGAACTGTTCGATCCCTTCTATGCTAGACCCAACAGCCAGAAAATAGAGATTTAGGGAGGAATATCATTTTCTCCTCCATCCAAATGGCAGTAAAGAAAATTATAGTTTTCTTCTGTCTTCAATACGTTAATCGGAGAATTAATGGTGAGTTTTGTGTCATTTGGACTATTTTTTGGACTCTGCTCCGTCCCCTCTTTACGTTTGCAAATTGCACATTTATCTTATTCGCAATCTAGTTGTTGTGCAATTGGCTATGAATTCTACAAGTTTCGGTCTAATCTATCAGCTCCTTCTACGCTAGTCCCAAGATCCGAAGCATAGCATTTTATGTATGATTATGCCCACTCTGCTCCCTCCAAATAGCAGTAGAAAAATCTTTAAAAATACTTCTGTCTTCAGTACGTAAATTTAATAAATATTTAAGAGTTTTGTGCTATTTCGACAATTTTATAAGGGTTTTACATCCGTCCCCCCTTTGTATTTGGAAATAGAAAATTTACATTTTTCGCGGTTTGGTTTCCGTCCATTGAGTTTTCCAATCGCTCACCTCTTTCTTAACTAAACGCAAAAGCCGAGCCGTAGCATTTTATGGATGAATATGCCCCTCTGCTCCCTTCAAATAGTACTAGAAAAGAACTTATATCTTCAGTACGTTACTCTGATTAAAAATTATGAGTTTTGTAGAATTTGTACAATTTGTTAGCGTTTAGCCTCCGTCCCTTTTTGAATTTCCAAATGAAAATTTAGGATTTTATTTTCCTGTTTCGTTTTTGCCCCGTGGGCTATGAATTCTACAACTTTCGATCCAATCGTCCAAATCTTTATATAGTAAACCCAAGAGCAGAACCATAGAAATTTATGAATGAACATGCCTCCCGCTGCTCCCTCCAAAAACAGCAGAGAAATTTTGAGACTTTTTCTAACTTCACTTTGATACTGTGATTAATAGTTATGAGTTTTGTGCAATATGGATGATTTTTATTGTTCTCCCCCACCCGTTTTTAATTTGTGTTTTCAAATTGAACACCTATTTTTTCGCAGTTTGATTCCTCTTTAATTGTCTATGAATTCTACAAATTTCGTTCCATTTGTTCAACCCCTTCTATGCTGGTCCTAAAAGCCGTAAAATAGAATTTAATTGAGAAATATCTCTTTTTCATCCCTGTAAATAGCAGTAAAAGAAATTGTAGTTTTTTCTGTCTTCACTACGTTAATCAGAAAAATATTGGTTAGTTTTGTGTCACTTGGACATTTTTTTATTCTGCCCCTTCCCCTCTTTATGTTTGCAAATTGAACATTTAGATTTTTTTGCAGTCTACTTACTGTGCAATTGGCTATGAATACTACAAGTTTCGGTCTAATCTATCAGCTCATTCTACGCTAGTCCCAAGATCCGAACCATAGCATTTTATGTATGAATATGCCCAGTCTGCTCCATCCAAATAGCAGTAGAAAAATTTTGAAAATTATTTCTGTGTTCAGTACGTTAATCTAAATAACTTTATGATTTTTGTGCTATTTTTGAAATTTTTAATATTTTGCCCCCGTCACCTCATTGTATTTGCAAATAGAAGATGTACTTCTTTCGCTGTTGGGTTTCCGTTCAATAGGCTTTTATTCCTGCAAGTTTCGTTCCAATCGCTCAATTCTTTCTTAGCTCGACGCAAAAGCCGATCCATAGCATTTTATAGATTAATATGCCCCTCTGCTCCCTCCAAATAACAGTAGAAAAAATATTTTGTATCTTCTGTACTTTACTCTGATTAAAATTTATGAGTTTTGTACCATTTGGACAATTTGTTAGCGTTTAGCCTCCTCCCCCTTTGTATTTTCAAATGGAAAATTATGTTTTTTCACTGTTTGGTTTTTGCCCCGTGGGCTATGTGTTCCACAAGTTTCGATCCAATCGTTCAGATCCTTCTATACTAGACCCAAGAGTCGAAAAATATGAATTTATGTAGGAATATGCCCCCCTGGTCCCTCCAAAAACAGTAGAGTAATTTTGAGACTTTTTTCTCTTTAGTTTGATAATGTGATTAATAGTTATCAGTTTTGTGCCATATGTACAATTTTTTTATTGTTCCGCTCCCGTTTTTAATTTCTGTTTCCAAATGGAAAATATATTTTTTCGCAGTTAGATTCCTGTGTAGTGGGCTATAAACTCTGAAAGTTTAGTTCCAATTGTTCAATTTCTTCTGTGCTAGACCCAACAGCCGTAAAATAGAATTTTATGGAGGAATATCTCTTTCTCCTCCCTCCAAATAGCAGTGAAAGAAATTATGTTTTTTTCTGTCATTAGTGCGTTAATCAGCTTAATATTTGTGAGTTTTACATACCTTCCAATTAGCAGTGAAAAAAGTATTGTTTTCTTCTGTTTTCAGTACATTAATAAGAGTAATTTTTGTAAGTTTTGTGTCATTTGGACAATTTTAGGATTCTGGCCCGTCCCCTCTTTCTGTTTGCAAATAGAACATTTATCTTTTTAACAGCTTAGTTGCTGTGCAGATGGCTATGAATTCTACAAGTGTCGGTCCAATCGGTCACCTCCTTCTATGCTAGTACGAAGATCCGAAATATAGCATTTTATGCATGAATACATACATGTCCCCTCTGCTCCCTCCAAACAGCACTAGAAAAAATATTTTATATCTTCAGTACGTTACTATGATTAAAAATTGTGGGTTTCTTCTGTCTTCAATACGTTAATCAGAGTAATATTTTGAGTTTTGTGTCATTTGGACAATTTTTGGATACTGTCTCGTCCTTTTTTATGTTTGCAAATTGAACAATTATCTTTTTCGCCGTTTAGTTGCTGTGCAATGGGCTATGAATTCTACAAGTTTCGATCCGATCGGTCAGCTCCTTCTAGGCTAATCCAAAGATCCGAAACATAGCACTTTATGCATGAATATGCCCTCTGCTCCCACCAAAGAGCACTAGAAAAATATATTTTATATCTTCAGCACGTTAAACTGATTAAACATTATGAGCTTTGTACTATTTGGATAATTTGTAAGCGTTTAGCTCCGTCCCCTTTTGTATTATCAAGTGGAAAATTAAGTTTCTTTCTGCTGTTTGTTTTCTGCGCCGTGGACTATGAATTCTACAAGTTTCGATCCAATTGTTCAGATCCTTTTATGCTAGACCCAAGATTCGAACCATATGAATCTTAAAGGAATATGCCCCCCTGGTCCCTCCAAAAACAGTAGAGTAATTTTGAGACTTTTTTCTCTCTTCAATTTGATACTGTGATTAATAGTTATGAGTTTTGTGCCATATGGACAATTTTGTATTGTTCTGCCCCCGTTTTTCATTTGTGTTTGTAAATGGAACTTCTATTTTTTCGCAGTTTGATTCCTGTCTAATGGGCTATGAATTCTACAAGTTTCGTTCCAATTGTTCAATCCCTTCTATGCTAGACACAACAGCCGTAAAATAGAATTTAATTAAGGAATATCCCTTTCTCCTCCCTCCAAAGAGCAGTAAAAAAATTATAGTTTTTGTATCTTTAGTATGTTAATCAGAGTAGCATTTGTGAGTTTTTTGTCATTTGGACAATTTTTGGATTCTGCCCCGTCCCCTCTTTATGTTTGCAAATAGAACATTTACAGTTTTAACAGTTTAGTTGCTGTGCAATTTGGCTATGAATTCTGCGAGTTTCGGTCTAATCAGTCAGCTCCTTCTACGATGGACCCAAGATCCGAACCGTAGCACTTTATTGATAAATATGCCCCCTCTTCTCCTTCTAAATTGCGGTAGAAAAATTTCTATTTTTTTCTGTCTTCAGTACGTTAATCGAATTAATATTTATGATTTTTGTGCTATTTCGACAATTTTTTAGGGTTTTGGCCCCGTCCCTTCTTTGTATTTGCAAATGGAAAATGTTCTTTTTTCGCGATTTTGTTGACGTCTATTGGGCTATTAATCCGGCAAGTATCCTTACAATCGGTTAACTCTTTGTTAGCTAGGCGCAAATGCCGATTCATAGCATTTTATGTATGAATATGTTCCCTCTGCTCCCTCCAAATAGCACTAGAAAAAAATATTATATATCTTCTGTACGTTATTCTGATTTAAAAAATTGGTTTTGTACCATATGGAGAATTTGTAAGCTTTTAGCCCCCATCCCACTTTGTGTATTCAAATGGAAAATTATTTTTTTCTTCTTGTTTTTCCCCCGTGGATTATGAATTCTACAAGTTTCGATCCAAATGTTCAGATCCTTCTATGCTAGACCCAAGAGTCGAACCATAGGAATCTATGAAAGAATATGCCAACCTCTGCTCCCTCCAAACCAGCAAAGAAATTTTTAAAGATTTTTCTCTTTTCAATTTGATACTGTGATTAATAGTATCAAATCAAAAGACAATTGGTTCAAAGGACATTTCGTACAAAATAAAATTGGTCCAAAGGACATTTTATCCAAAGCACAATTGGTCCGAAGGACACTTCGTCGAGAATACAGTTGGTCCAAATGACATTCCTTCCAAAACACAATTGGTCTAAAAGGCATTTCGTACAAAAGACAATTGTTCCAAAGGACATTTCGTCGAAAAGACAATTGGCCCAAAGGACATTTCATCTAAAGATATTTAGTCCGAAATGTAATTTTTCTAAAGGACATTTCGTACAAAGGACAATTGGGGCAAAGGACATTTCGTACAAAAGACAATTGGCCCAAAGGACATTTCTTACAAAACACGATTGGTCCAAAGGACATTTTGTCCAAAGGACAATTGTTCCAATGGACATTTCGTCCAAAAGCATTTGATCCAAATGGCATTTTGTCCAAAAGACAATTACTCCAAAGAATATTTCGTCCAAAAACATTTCGTACAAGAGACAATTAGTCTAACAGACATTTCAGCTAAAAGTATTTAGTCCTAAATACAATTGGTGTAAAGGTCATTTTGTCCAAAAAAATAATTGGTCCAAAGGACAAATGGTTCAAAGACATTTCGTCCAAAACCATTTGGTCCAAAGTACATCTCGTCCAAAGGCGTTTGCTCCAAATTTCATTTTGTCTAAACGACTATTGGTCGGAAAAATACTTGGTCCAGAAGACATTTGTTCCAAACGACATATCATACAGAGACATTTGGTCCAAAGGAGATTATCTCCAAACGACAATTGGTCCAAAAGATATTTCGTCCAAAGGCATTTGGTCCAAAGGACATATCGTACGAGGACATTTGGTCCAAAGGAGTTTATCTCCAAACGACAATTGGTCCAAAAGATATTTCGTCCAAAGGCATTTGGTCCAAAGGACAATTGGTCAAAGAGGCAATTAGTCCAAAGGACAATTGGTCGACAGGACATTTCGTCCAAAGACATTTGGTCCAGATGGCATTTTGTCCAAAAGACATTCCATCTTAAAACCTTTGGTCCTAAATTGAATTGGTCCAAAGGTCATTTCGTCCAAAGGACATATGGTCCAAAGAACAATTCGTCAAAAGACATTTGGACGAAAGCACATTTCGTCCAAAAGACAATTGGTACAAAGTACATTTCGTCCAAAACGCAAAAGGTACAAAGGACATTTCATCCAAAAAACAATTGGTCCAAAGGACATGTAGTCCAAACGGCAATTGGTTCAAAAGACATTTCGTACAAAAAACAATTGGTCCAAAGGACGTTTTATCCTAAGGACAATTGGTCCGAAGGACATTTCGTCCAGAATACAGTTGTCACAAACGACATTTCCTCCAAGAGACAATTGGTCTAAAAGGCAATTCGTACAAAAGACAATTGGTCCAAAGGACATTTCGTCGAAAAGGCAATTGGTCCAAAGGACATTTCGTCCAAAATACAATTGGTCCGAAGGACATTTCGTACAAATGACGATTGGTCCAAAGGACATTTCGTGAAAGAGGCAATTGGTCCAAAGGACAATTGGTCGACAGGACATTTCGTCCAAAGACATTTGGTCCAAATGGCATTTTGTCCAAAAGACATTCCATCCAAAAACCTTTGGTCCTAAATTCAATTGGTCCAAAGGTCATTTCGTCCAAAGGACAACTAGTCCAAAGACATTGGTCCAAAGGACATATGGTCCAAACAACATTTCGTCAAAAAACATTTGGACGAAAGCACATTTCGTCCAAAAGACAATTGGTCCAAAAGACATTTCGTCTGAAGGACAATTTGTCCAGCGGACATTTCGTACAAAATACAATTGGATCAAGGGACATGTAGTCCAAAGGCATTTGGTCCAAAGAACATTTCGAAAAAAGGACAATTGGTGAAAATGACATTTCGTCCAAGGACATTTCGTCCAAAAAGACAATTAGTCCAAAGAACATTCCGACCAAAAACATTTCGTCAGAAAGAGAACTGGTCAAAAAGACAATTGGTCGAAAGGACATTTCCTCCAAAAGACAATTAGTGTAATGAACATTTTGACAAATGATATTTCTTTCAGAGGACTAGTGGACTAGTGATCCAAAGGACATTTCATCCAAAAACATTTGGTCTTGAAGACAATAGACCTAAAGGTAATTTTGTCCAAAGGACAATTGGTCCAAAGTACAAATAGTCTAAAGGACATTTCGTAGAAAAAGACGTTTGGTCCAAAACACATTTCATCCAAAAACAATTGGTTCAAAGACATTTCGTCCGAAGGCATTTGGTCCAAAGGACATTTTGTCCAAAGGACATTTGGTCCGAAGGACACTTCCTCTAGAAGACATTTGTTCCAAAGCATATTTCATCCAGAAGATAATTGGTCCATAGGACATTTTGTCCAAACTACAATTGGTCAAAAAGTCATTTCGTCCAAAGGCATTTGGTCCAAAGACAATTGGCCAACTGGTCAAATGGACCATACGTTATTTCGTCCTAAAGACATTTGGTCCAAAGGACTTTCGTCCCAAGAAAATTGGTCCAAAGGACATTTCATCCAAAAGACAATTGGGGCAATGGACATTTTGTTCAAACGACAATTGGTAAAAAGGAAATTTGTCCAAAGGACATTTCATGCAAAATTATTTGGTCCTAAATACAATTGGTCCAAAATTCATTTTGTCTAAATTACAATCGGTCCAAAGGACAAATGGTCCAAAAGACAAATAGTCCAAAGGATATTTCGTCCAAAAAAGATTTGGTCCAAAGGACATTTCGTCGAAAAAGCAATATGTCCGAAGGACAATTCATTCAGAAGACAATTGGACCAAAGAACATTTTATACAAAGAACAATTGGTCCAAAAGACATTTCCTCCAAAAGACAATTCATTTAAAACGCATTTCGTAGAAAAGCAACTGGTCTAAAGGACATTTCATCTAAAAGACAATTGGTCCAAACGACATTTCATCTAGATATTTAGTCCGAAAGGCAGTTGGTCTAAACGACATTTCGTACAAAGGACAATTGGTCCAAAAGACATTTCGTCCTAAAGACAACTGATCCAAAGAACATTTCGTTGAAAGGACATTTCGTCCAAAAGACAGCTCGTCCAAAGAACATTTCGTCCAAAAGACTATTGGTAATTAGTCCAGAGGACATCCCGTCCAAAGACATTTCGTCCAAAGGGTATTTCCTGCAAAAAACAATTGGTCCATGGGACCCTTCTTCCAGGGACGTTTAGTTCAAAGCACATTTCGTCCAAAGGACCTTTGGTCAGGTAACGTTTGGGGGTCCGGAGTTTGTTTCTACTACAAGACTAACAATGTGATTACTATAACATTGACTTGGTTATCACTCTTTTTGTCCAAAGATATATCTTTCAAAGGACATTTCGTCCAGAAAGACATTCGGTACAGGGACATTTGGTCCATTGGGCAATTCGTCGAAAGAACATTTCGTACAGAAGGCAATTAGTCCAAAAAACATTTCGTCCAAAGGAGAATTCATCAAAAGGACAATTCGTCCAAAAGACGTTTGGACTAAAGGACATTTCCTCCAAAAGACAGTTGGTCCAAGGGTCATTTCGTCCAAAGAGATTTGGTCCAAATGACATTTCGTCTAAAAGGCAATTGGTCCAAAGAGCATTTGGTGCAAAGGGATTTGGTTCGAAGGACATTTCGTCGAAAATGCAATGGTCCAAAAGACATTTCGTCTAAAGACATTTCGCCCAAACGACATTTCATCTTAAAGACAATTGGTCCAAAGGGCATTTCGTCCAAAAGACTATTGGTCTAAAAGACATGTCGTGCAAAAGACAATTTGCCCGAAGGTCATTTCGTCGAAAGAAATTTGGTCCAAATGACATTTCGTCCAAAATACAATTGGTCCAAAGAACATTTGGTGCAAAGGAATTTGGTTCGAAGGACATTTCGTTCAAAGTACTTCGGTCCATAGGACATTTCGCCTAAAGACATTTGGTCCAAACGACATTTCGTCTTATAGACAATTGGTCCAAGGGTCATTTCGTGAAAAACGCAATTGGACTAAAAGACATTTCGTACAATAGACAGTTGGTCCAAAGGACATTTCGTCCAAAGACATTTGGTCCTAATGACATTTCGTCCAAAAGACAATTGGTCCAAAGAACCTTTTGCCCAAAAGACAATCGCTCTAAAGGAAATTTCATCTAAAGACATTTAGTCCGAAAGACAATTGGTTCAAGGGACATTTCGTTCAAAGGACAATTGGTCCAAAGAACATTTCGTCCAAAAGACTATTGGTAATAGCTCCAAAGAATATTTCGTCCAAAGACATTTGGTCCAAAGGGCATTTCGTCCAAAAGACAATTGGTATAAGGGACATTTCGTTCGGGGATGTTTAGTTCAAAACATATTTCGTCCAAAGATTATTTGGTCCGGTAATGCTTGGGTGTCCGGGTTTTTTTCTATTACAAATGTAAAAAAGTGATGCCTATAACATTGACTCGGTTACCACTCTCTTCGTCCAAAGATATATTATCCAAAGGACATTTCGACCAAAAGACAATTGGTCCAAAAAACATTTCGTCTAAAGGGCAACTGATCTAAAGGACATTTTGTCCAAAAGACATTTGGTCCAAACGACATTTCGTCCAAAAGGCAATTATTCCAAGTACATTTGGTCGAAAGTCATTTCGTCCAAATGACATTTCACAACGGACTTTCGATACCCACACAAGTAAAAGTGTAATTTGTCTTCCACTGACGTGGCATCGTTGGATTTTATTTATTATTGGGTGCTATACCTGTCTCGAGCTTAAACAGCTGGTCCGATTACGAAAATTGCACCATTTTAGATTGACACCCACAGTTGGTAATCAGAATCCTCTCTAACCTTTTTTTATATCTTCAATAGTTACCGAATTGGCCTATGGCAAGGGACTTTTGGCTCGTTATATATATATATATATATATATATATATATATATATATATATATATCTTTCTATCTATCTATCTATCTATCTATCTATCTATCTATCTATCTATCTATACTATGTGATCAAAGTATCCGGACACCTCGCTGAAAACGACTCACAAGTTCGTGGCGCCCTCCATCGGTACTCCTGGAATTCAATATGGCGTTGGCCCAGCCTTAGCCTTGATGAAAGTTTCCAATCTTGGAGGCATATTTTCAATCTGTTGATGGAGCGTTTCTTGGGAGATGGTAGCCCTTTCTTCACGGAGTGCTGAACTGAGAAGAGGTATCGATGTAGGTCGGTGAGGCCTGGTAAGAAGTCGACGTTCCAAAACATCCCAAATGTGTTCTATAGGATTTAAATCAGAACTCTGTGCAGGCAAATCCATTACAGGGATGTTATGGTCGTGTAACTACTCCGCCACAGGCTGTGCAGTATGAACAGGTGCTTGATCGTGTTGAAAGATGCAATCGCCATCCCCGAATTGCTCTCAACAGTGGGAAGCGAGAAGGTGATTAAAACATCAATATACGCCTGTAGTGTGGGAGTGCCACGCAAGAACACGGGGTGCAAGAACCTTCCAAGAAAAACACGACCACACAATAACGCCACCACCTCCGAATTTCACTCTTGGCACTACAAACGCTGACAGATGACGTTCACAGGAACATTCGCCATACCCATACCCTGCCATCGGATCGCCACATTATGTACCGTGATTCGTCACTCCACACAATGTTTTCCCACTGTTCAATCGTCTAATGTTTAAGGTCCTTACACCAAGTGAGGTATCGTTTTGTATTTACCTGCGTGATGTGTGGCATATGAGCATCTGCTTGACCATGAAACCCAAGTTTTCTCACCTCATGTCTAACTGTCATGGTACTTTGAGTGTGTTTTGATGCAGTTTGGAATTCCTGTCTAATGGTGTGGATAGATGTCTGTTTATTATACTTTACGACTCTCTTCAAGTGTCGGCGGTCTGTCAGTCAACAGACGAGGTCAGCCGTACGCTTTTGTGTAGTACGTGTCCCTTCACGTTTCCACTTCACTATCATATCAGACAGAGTGGACCTATGGATGTTTAGGAGTGTGAAAATCTCGCATACAGACTTCTGACTCAAATGACGCCTAATCACCTGACCCCATTCGAGGTTCCTGAGTTCCCCGGTGCGCCCCATTCTACTTTTTCACAATGTCTAATGACTACTGAGGTCGCTGATTATGAATACCTGGTAGTAGGTGAGAGCACAATGCACCTAGTATGAAAAACGTATGTTTTGGGGTGTGTTCGGATGTGTGTGTGTGTGTGTGTTTGTGTGGTTTCTTTGTATTAGTTGAAAGTCCGAAATAGCAACTCTACATACATTCATTGTGATAATACAGTGATTTAATAATCATACAACTTCTTCTCTACGATATTTTCAGTAATGTATTCTTTCTTATGTTAATAACTTAGTTATGTTCTTCGCTTCTAACATGCCTGTAACGTACGAACCATTTTAGCTACATGGTAGATTTGGGCTCAAAATAGAGGAGGATTGGTATTTCTGACCATTTTTTCTTCACGATTGCCACAGTGCTCTGGCTGAAAGAAAATGTAACGACGCCAGCATTGTGATAAAGGCAGAATCCTTGTGTACAGAGGTAGCATTGCAGCTAAATGTTCTCGGACTATCTGACAGGTGAAAATATTTCCGACGTTTTGCTGTAGGCATTACATTCATCTTCAGAGATAGTGTCGAAGAGACCAAGGATGTTATTACCTATGTATATAGTGTGGCTATATAGAGCCGTTGGTATGAATAAAGATATGATTGACAGAGAAAAAAGTTGCCTTCTGGTTGGCTGCTGGCTACAAATATTTTCACCTGGGAGAGAGTACGAGAACATTTACTTGTTAAGGTAGTTCTGTTGAACCATTTCTTAAAATAATGTACTAAATATTAAAATAATGCAACACAAAACGATCCGTAATACCCTGAAACATAATAAGGAACATGCAAGGGACAACGTGAATAACAATGTTTGGAACAATTGATACTCTATAAATTTTAACTGCAATTACCCTTATATAACTATAAAACTTACCTACTTCAAACCATCTTTAAAGTGATGAAATGAGCTACAAAATTTTACGGAACTTTAAGGAATTCAAAAATATAGGAAGAGATTCAAGCTAAATCTAACAGAAGTAAGCTGATTGGGTACTAGACATTTTTCACAAATAAAATATTTTTAAAAAATAATAAGGGAGCTTGCTCTCTGTACCAAGTGCAGCATTCTAATATGAGTATGAATCTCTTTGCTTCTTTACTATATCAGGTCCTGTCTCTTTACAGACACAGTGCACGACGAGAAGACACAATTGGAGTGAATTTCTATACGGACAATGACAATCAATTGTAACATTGTAATATTTTTATTCCCATTACTTTCAAATCCATTCAAAATATATTGTAAAATATGTTTTCCTATCTTTGTCATAGATGTATGTATGTCCAGGCACTTGAAAAAATCCAATAAAGCTAAAATTTTCGGAATAATTTCCTTTGTTAATGTACTTTGACATTCCAAAAGTCCTCTACTCTCCAATGCGTCCTTTGTCTCAAAATGGCGGCCATGAAATTTCAACTTCACGACTATGGGCGACAATAACTTTCTTCTTTATGACATCTTGGATACGTATTAAGTATATATGTATACACGAAAGATTGAAAGTAAATTTTTATTATATTTATTTTCTCAAACTTCAATTTTGATATGTTTACATTTGTTATGTATATTTAAAAAGTCAAACCAAATATCACTTTTTTATGTTTGGAGACAATTATATTAGAAGACAAATTAGAAATGATGAAAATTGTTTCAATGAAAGTTGAAAATAAGTTTATGAGCATTAAGATGAGGTATTTACTTTGCCTTTACGTAACTTGATGCAGATTTTATATAAGATTTATTATATATCTTATTATTAAGAAACAAAAATGTTTCCTACATCTTCAATTTCGTTCTCATTTTTATAAACAATTTCTGTATTTTTACACTCAATCCCGAGATGCATTTTACACATTTGAGAAAATGCAGACCAGCAGAACGACATTCACACTTAGTTGAACCGTTGTTGTTTGCAGTAATCTTGCAAATACATGTGATAAAAGCAAGAAGTTGAGGTGGTGGAACTTCTACATTAGTTGGAGTGATACGTAATAGCCCTCGTTTTGGGGGGCGCGGTGGCTCAGTGGTAGAGCGTTCACCTCTGGTGCTTGGGGTCCCGGGTTCGATCCCAACCCCCGCCAAGTGAACTTTGTGGTGGACAAACACCGTGCTCGTGGGTTTTCTCGGGGTTCTCCCGTTTCCTCCCACTTTCTTCATTCCACCATTTCACTCATCTCTCATTATCACCGTCTTTTTTAGCCTAACCGGCATAACTGTGGGACGTAAAACTTAAAGATTTCATTTCATTTTTGCCCTCGTTTTAGACTCCATCCCCAGTCGAGTGGATCGAGACGATTCCCTAGCCACTGTTGTACTTGGTAGTAAACCCTCAGCTAGTGTTGACAAGCAGCAGCCTCTGTTAGAGGTTGCATTGCTAGCTGGAAATTCACTCAAATCGATTGACGAGACACTAGTTCTGAAAAGAGATACGGCGAAGTTTGTTTAGGCCGTCACAAGAGTTTCCTTTATATAAGCTTACAAGAAACTTTATCCCAACTTTAGTTATGGTTTCCGACTGTATGTTGCATTCATTGAACGCTTTTACCAATTCCAGAAGTTCAGAGTTCTTCTGAAGTAGTTGAAATGTACTTTTATTTCCTTTCTTTTGCAGTGCTGACGTTGCATAACAGCTTGTCATGGCGTGGAGGAAAAGATTGCCGTCCTTCAGTGTCCCAAGTTTATTCTGAATTGCTGAAATATCAAAACATTTATTTGGTCTGGAGCTGGAGTTTGGCATAAAGAAGAAAATTGGAGTTTAAGATATTCTCCAGGCCATCAGAATAACAAACAGATCTACTTCTGTCCCTAAAACAGTGACTGCTTTCTGTTATTTACTGAAAATCTAAAATGCAACTGACACTATTAAGGGATCGGCATCACCTTCTGCTTGTTGTACTTCAATTCCTGTCTTGATCATATTGTCTGTCAACTTAGCAATAAATCTGTTCTTCTTTTTGGAGTTACTTAGAAATGTACCCTGTATCACGGTTATTTTCAATTCTGGTAGACAAGCAATGGAAGCTGATGTATTTCTCAATGACCGACGTTCTGTTTCTAGTGCTTTTGCGGTTGTGGAATCATATCCATCAAAAAAAAATAATAGTTGCTGATGAAGAGAAGTACTTTTGCACATATTCGACGTATCTCTTACAAAGGTTGCCGTACGTAATAGCAGTTGCTAATGTTGTTGAAGGCCGAACCACACGATATAGCAAAATCTACCATCAATGACAAACTTCGAGTTAGTAGGACAGTTTACACAGGACACGATTTCTTGAGTCACGTCGAACACTTTCAACTTTTTGTTTTTTTCATTAAAATTTATCGAAGAGACCTGGCGGAGAAGTTGCTAATTCATACGACAAATACTTGGAAAGATCAGCTTGAGATTTCAAAACGCAGACTATGCGCATGAATAACTGAAGATGGTTGATCTGCAGCACATCTTCAGCAATTTTAATGGTATTTCTCGATGACGAAATTGGTGTGACACGATCTTGTCGCTGTAGCTTTAAATAACCAAAATTCTTACGACACATCTTATTCATTATGCTAGTTCCTACTTCATTTGCTCCGCCACAGATTGTTGCTTTATTTGATTCAAGACCAATAGCTACATATATGAAGTCTTTATGGTCATCTTGTGCTTCAAAGTTGAATTAGCGTCAATCCATTCTTAATGTCCTATTTATCCTGACCTTGTCGAGACTCATAAAGTTTAACATGTTTTGTCGAAGAGGAGGATGTACCACACAATTTTCAACTTCTTCACTTACATCCAGACAAACTGTCGTCGTCAGTATCCACGTACTAGGATACGAGTACTCTCTGTAATATCTCTGTCCTGTGTTAATCCTTCCTGATAACTTCATTGGGCGCATAAGGCATTGCTCAAGTACCATATAAGTCTACACTCCGCCCCAAAAAGGGTCACTTCTACGGATTGTAAAGAAACCACATATCAATTTCTCATATTCAGTTGGATACATTCTTGTTTTTAAGTCTTTCAGTGGCTGGACATATAAATGTGAATACTTTTCACAATTTCTACGACTAGCTGCATGCAAGGAAGGCAGTATAAGCTTTCTGGCAAGTAAATGCAATTGCCAGTCTCCAGTCCTTTTAGATCTGATAAACAGTAACATAATTTACACTTGCTCAATTCAATGGAACCACAGTCTAGCTGTACATCCAACTTAATCAGCCCTCATATATGAAGCAATTATTACTTCTTGGAACGCTCTCACTTCACTGCTCCTAAGCAAACTTTCTTCTGTTCTTGTGGGATCATTCATAAAGAGTGGAAATTTAGTTCTTAAGTTGTCGACAATACTTGCATCTAATTAGCTGAAAACTGTCCACATATGTTTCACCAGAGCAATAGACGTTAGAATGTGAGCTGTCATTGATCATGAAAATGCATGACCATCCACTATGAGAACAACGGAATTTGTTGCATAAACCTTAGCCCACATATCTTCTAATCCACTTTCTGACTTCCTTTGCCGTGTTCTTATTTCAGAACTAGTGTCTCGGCAATCGATTTCAGTGAATTTCCAGCTAGCAATGCAACCTCTAACAGATGCTGCTGCTTGTCAACACTAGCTGAGGGTTTACTACCAAGTACAACAGTGGCTAGGGAATCGTCTCGATCCACTGGGGATGGACTCTAAAACGAGGGCAATTACGTATCACTCCAACTAATGTAGAAGTTGCACCACCTCAACTTCTTGCTTTTATCAGATGTATTTGCAAGATTGCAGCAAACAAAAACTGTTCAAATAAGTGTGAATGTCGTTCTGCTCATCTGCAATGTTTCAAATGTGTAAAATCCGTCTCAGGATTGAGTGTGAAAATACAGAAATTGTTTATAAAGATGAGAACGAATTTGATGATCTAGGAAACTTTGTTTCTTAATAATATATCCATAAGGTATATAATAAATCATATACAATATATATCAAGTTACCTGAAGGCAAAGTAAATTCCTCATTTTAACACTAGAAACACGAAGCAGTCATTTTGACTGCTTCAAGAAACATAATTTCGTATCACTTCTGTAATATTTTCGCTAAGGCTTTGAAATTCATTGACTTATAATATTTTTGCGCCCACTTGTTGATAGCATTAATAATAAGTTTATGCTTCTTTTTACAGGGGCGCTATTGTCAGTTATACCCAGAAGCACGAAGCAGTCATTTTGACTGCCTTACAAAGAGTATAGGAAATTAGTGTTTTTGTTTGTAGGTTACATATGACAGTTTTAAATATCTCTTATTTCTAGACAAAAGAAATATTGACACCTTTATTCATTGTAATTTGAGAGAGAAAAATTTAAGATAACTTATTGTTTTATTAGGTATATTGCGATACATAGTTCCAACTCTAACTTAATTTTTTTTTGTATTATGAGATATCTCTCAGTGTTTTATGGTCGAAAAACAAATTAGTTTATATACGTTCGGTCAATATCTACATGTTAGTGTGCACTTGGAGTTGTTTGAGCTGAACCGTGTACATTGACATTTTACGATGAGAACTAAAGAAATACTTCGAGCTTTACATAATCTCTTGGAAGATGAGTCTGCGGATTCGAGTGAAGGGTATGGAAACTGGAGTGATTTTGAACCTGAAGAGAACATTTTATATTCAAGTGATAAAGTAGGGAAAGACAGAGATGGTTATGACAACGCCAGTAGTGGTGACGGTTTTATTGCTCCAGATGGAACATTGTAGAAAAAATTGGATTTGTGAAAAGGTAACTTTGGCTGTACATCTAAGCAGGATTTTGTTCGCGTAGTTCCAGGACCGACAAATGTTACGAAGTAGCAAATATCTGTGGAAAAAATATCTGTAGCAGCGCTTTTCGTTTACTATTTGATAAATTTATGATGAGGCATATCCTAATGTGTGCGATTTCTGAATCATATACGAAACTGCAGTCAGCAACATGGACTTTTAACTCTTTCAAAACTACAGTCTTATTTGGGCCTTATTATTTATGGAGGTGTTTCAGTATTGCCCAGTGGGCTCTTGTATGAAAGATCAAGAGAACCACAATTTATAGGAAAATAATGAGTAGGGATAGGTTCTGTGAAACGAAACGGTACTTGATACTTGATACTTGATGAAAAGGCACAAGATATGCATGACGTCAAAGGAACAAACTCGAGACGGAACTGTGGGATGAGTTTATTTAGAACGGTATAAAATGTTACAAACCACATGACAACGAGAACTTGACGAGCAACTTTATCCTACGAAAGTCAGAGTTCGATTTCTGCAGTATATGCCAAATAAACTCGATGAATTTGGCATCAAAATCTGGTTACTAGCTGATGTACAATCAGTCTATTCTCAATGGCTTTCCATATCTGGGCAATTATTTGTAAGATCATGCTGGGACACAGTTAGGTGAAATTCTAGTGTCTACTTTGATAAATTATTTTGCTGGAAAAGGAATAAATGTGAGAAATGTAATAACTTCTCCACAACAAGGAAACTAGCTGAAAGACCTGTATCACTGTGACGTTTACCGCGATCAGAGTGGTAATGAATTAGCTGTCTACAAATGTAAAAGCAACAAAAGTGTATGTGTGCTGAGTTCCATGCGTGAGTCAGTGTCAATTTCCAGCACACTATAAGAAAAAAATAGCGAAACTATAATGTATTACAATCAGATGAAGTTTAGTGTAGACATCGTGGATCAAATGGTGAAGAAACACAAAGTGAGTTGTGCGTATTGATTCCTAGAAGATGTACAGAGAAGCTACTGGAAAATAAAATCAGTTGGTGACAATATCTCTAACGTTCTTCCGAAGATTTGATTGTAATGTGACTGTGCTTCCACACGCAAGCGAAAAAATGTCAAGAACGATTGTGAAAAAAAGAAAAGAAAACAGATGACATATGCTACAAATGTCGAAAATATGTTCGTGGAAAGTGTGTACTGCAGAGATCCGAAAGCGAAATATCTGCTCCAAGTGTAGGTGACTTTGTGATGGTCTTCTCCTAAGAAGGAATTTTCGAAAGATATCATAGCAAATATTATTTTAAAATCAAATTTAAAACCTAAGAGTGACACTAATCTTGTGTTTCTTTCATTATTTTAGAAATACTGATATCAAACATATTAATAAATATTTTAATATTACATATTAATGCCTTTGATGTTTATAAATAAAAGCAATAAAATAAAAAATATGCTTTCTAGGCTTACTTCTAGATAAGTCTCATTGAGAATGTCAATAAAATAGTCATCCTGTGTCACCATTATTTTCTATTTTAGTCAGAAACCGAAATCAGTTAATTTGACTGCTTCGTGCTTCTAGGGGGTTCAAATTTTCCGTGCTTCTAGTGTTAAAGCTCACAAAATTATCTTCAACTTTTATTCGAACAATTTTACTTATTTCTAATTTGTCTTCTAATATAATTGTCTCCAAACATAAAAAAGTGATATTTGGTTTGACTTCCTTATACACATAACAAATTTAAACCTATCAAAATTGGGCGTAAAAATTTATTTTCAGTCTTTTCTGTTTGCATATATACTAAATACGTATCAAAGATGTCATAAAGAAAAAGTTATTGTAGTCTAAAGTCGTGAAGTTGAAATCCAATGGCCGCCATTTTGAGAGAAAGCACGCGACGGAGAGTAGGGGACTTTTGGTATGTCAAAGAACAACAAAGGAAATTATTCTAGAAAATTCAGTTTTATAGGAATTTTATCTCAACTTTTCACCTAAAATGCCTTTACTCATGGTGTTCGTTGGACAACACTAAGCGTTAATAGATTTATCTTAGTTTGGAGAAATGGTCGGTACAATCACAAGAGAGAGATAATATACAGAAATTCAAGAAATCTTTGTGTAATGTGTAACTTGTACGATGTTTTATGTTTTTAAATTACAAAACTAAAAAGTTGACTAGAGAAATAACGGCCCTTTTCTGAAATAGTTAAAGACAACTGAAAAATCTACAGAAAATTTGAAATCAGATAGCAAAAGTCTCACGCATCGATAGCTTGCAGTTCCTACGTGCTCATTGTTAACACATTTATGAGACAATCACGAAAACCCTAACAGGGCAGACACATATATAGAACCAACAACTATTCATGTTATCGTGTATGGTATCGTCTACCACCGACTACATGAAATTCAAATGCCTACTTTTTCGCTTCTCTGTTAATGAAAAAATCTTACAAAGGAACAATAAATATGATCCTGTAATTACTTAATATTCCTATCATTGCACTATAGTGTCGGTGTTATTCTTTATTTTTATATACTTTGTACCTATAAGAGAAAAGAAATTGTGAGGTAAAGTGACGTGAAGAATGTGAACACTGCCTGTCAGCGTTGATAATGTGGTCAATAATGTTGACGTATACCTCACTATGCTATTAATATTATATGTTTTGCCTTCATTTTCTATAAGTTAAGGAAAACCGAGAGGGGGAAAGAATATATTAGGTTGGATTTACCCCCGGTTTATGTTCACTGATGGAGATGTACACCTCACAATGATATTAATATTATTTTTCTTGTCTTCATTTTCTTTGAGTTTAAGAAAAACCGACATGGAGTAAGAATATCCTACGATAGATTTACCCACCGGTATATGTTCACTGATGTAGATGTACACTTCACTATAGTACCAATATTATATCTTTTGTCTTCATTTCCTTTGAGTTTGAGGAAAACCGACATTAGGTAAGAATAACCTAGGATAGATTTTCTCCCGGTATATGTTCACTGAAGTAGATGTACACTTCACTATGGTATTAATATTATATCTTTTGTCTTTATTTTCTTTGAGATTATGGAAAACCGACAGGGGGTAAGAATATCCTAGGATAGATATACTCCGCGGTATATGTTCACGGATGTAGATGTACGCCTCACTATGGTATTAATATTATATCTTTTGTGTTCATTTTTTGAATTTATTAAAAAACGGAAGGGGGGTAAGAATATCATAGGATAGATTTACCCCCGGTATATGTTCACTGATGTAGATGTACACTTCACTATGGTATTAATATTATATTTTTTGTCTTTATTTTCTTTGAGTTTAAGGAAAATCGACAGGGGGTAAGAATATCTTGGGATAGTTTTACCCCCCGGTATATGTTCACTGATGTATGTGTACACTTCACTATGGTATTAATATTATGTTTTGTCTTCATTTCATTTGAGATTTAGGAAAACCTACAGGGGAGTAAGAGTATCCTAGGATAGATTTACCCCCGGTATATGTTCACTGATGTAGATGTACACTTCACTATGGTATTAATATTATATCTTTTGTCTTTATTTTCTTTGAGTTTAAGGAAAATAGACAGGGGATAAGAATATCTTGGGATAGTTTTACCCCCCGGTATATGTTCACTGATGTAGGTGTACACTTCACTATGGTATTAATATTATATGGTTTGTCTTCATTTTCTTTGAGTTTAAGGAAAACCAACAGGGGGGGTAAGAATATCATCGGATAGATTTACCCCCGGTATATGTTCACGGTTGTAGATGTGTACTTCACTATGGTATTAATATTATGCTTTGTCTTCATTTTCTTTGAGTTTAAGAAAAACCGAAAGGGGGAGGTAAGAATACCCTAGGATAAATTTACCATCCGGTATATGTTCACTGATGGGGATGTACACTTCACTATGGTATAATTTTTACATCTTTTGTCTTCGTTTTCTTTGTGTTGAAGGAAAACCGATAGGGGTAAGAATATTCTAGGATAGATTTACCCCCCCCGGTAAATGTTCACGGATGTAGATGTACACCTAACTATGGTATTAATATAATATAGTTTGTCTTCATTTTCTTTTAGTTTAAGAAAAACCGACAGGAGGGTAAGAATATCCTAGGATAGATTTTCCCCCCGGTATACGATCACTTATGTAGGTGTACACCTCACTACGGTATTAATATTATATCTTTTGTGTTCATTTTCTTTGAGTTTAAGAAAAACCGACAGAGGGAGTAAGAATATCCTAAGATATATTTACCCCCGTTATATGTTCACTTGTGTAGATATACACCTTACTATGGTATTAATATTATATGTATTGTGTTCATTTTCTTTGAGTTTAAGAAAAACCGACAGGGGGGGTAACAATATCTTAGGGAAGATTTACCTCGGCATATGTTCACTGGTTTAGACGTACACCTTACTATGGTATTAATATTATATGTTTCGTCTTGGTTTTCTTTTAGTTTAAGAAAAGCCGACAGGGGGGTAATAATATCCTAGGATATATTTACCGCCGGTATATGTTCACTGGTGTAGATGTACACCTTACTATGATATTAATATCATATATTTTGTCTTCTTTTTCTTTAAGTTTAAGAAAAACCGACAGGAGGGTAAGAATATCCTAGGATATATTTACCCCCTCCCGTATATGTTCACTGATATAGATGTACACCTCACTATGGTAGTACATTATATGTTTTGTCTTCATTTTCTTTGAGTGCAAGAAAAACCGACAGGGGGGTATGAATACCCTAGGTTAGATTTATTCCCTATTGTGAGTGAACAATTTTTCCTTTTGTGAATAATATTCATCGAAAAATATGATTGTGGTCTGTTTTGGCGATGTTTTACTGGAGGTATATCTGTCCTAGGAATGTTTTACCGGGGCCATATCTATCGTAGGATAGTTTTACCGGGGGTATATCTGTCCTAGGACAGTTTTACCAGGGAGTATATTTATCTGTTGGACTATTTTACCGCGGACGTACATTTGTCCTAGGATATTTTTACCGCTGGTACGTTGGTCCCAGGACTGTTTTACCGGGGGTATATCTATCCTAGTACTTTTTTACCGGGGGGTATATCTATCCTAGTACTTTTTACCGGGTGGTATGTTTTACGGGAGATACGTCTATCCCGTTACACCCCCTCTGCTTCCTCCAAATAGCAGCAGAAGTATTTTTAAAACTGTTAATGCCTTAAGTACGTTAATCAGATTAATATTTCTGAGTTTGTGCCCTTTGGACAACTTTTAAGGGTATTGACCCATTTCCCCCATTTGTTTTTAAAAATAGAAAGCTAAACTTTTGCCTTTTTTTGCTGCCCAATGGGCAATGCATTCTACATATTTCGCTCAATCAGCCAACTCCTATGTTAGACCCAAAAGCGGAAATATAAGATTTTGTGGAGGTATAAACCACCTCTGCTCCCACCAAATAGCAGTAGAACAATTACAAAAAATATTTCTGTCTTCGGTACGTTAACCTAATTAATATAATGAGCTATGTGTCATTTGGACAACTTTTTAAAAATTTTGTCCGATTCCCCTCTCTTTGTTTCGAAATGAAACATTTATTATTATTATTTTTTTTTGAAAAACTGCTGCCGAAAGGCTATTAATCCTGCAAGATTCGTTCTAATCACTCAGTTCCTTCTAGGCCAGACCCAAGAGCCGAACCAAATTATTTTATGGAGTAACATTCTCCCTCTACTCCCTCCAAATAGCAGTCGAAAAATTTCACTACGTTTTTTTTTCATTCTTATTTATTTCTTCAGTATGTTAATAAGATTAATATTTATGACATTTATGCCATTTTGACAAATTCTTAGGGTTTTGCCTTTCGTCCCCCTGTGTATTAGCAAAAAACAATTTTTTTTTTCGTGGTTTGGTTTTTGCCAAATGGGCTATGAATTCTACAAAATTCGTTCCAATCGTTGAACTCCTT
Organism: Thermobia domestica; assembly: GCF_964235325.1. Lineage (NCBI taxonomy): Eukaryota > Metazoa > Arthropoda > Insecta > Zygentoma > Lepismatidae > Thermobia > Thermobia domestica. The sequence continues at coordinate 98,155,105 of NC_137457.1, forward strand.
CCATGCTACACCGACTAGCCAAACATAGGATTTTATGGAGGAATATGCCCCCTCTGCTCCCCCCAAAGCAGTAGAAATCTTCAGTTTGTTACTGTGATTAATATTTAAGAATTTTGTGCCATTTGAACATTTTTTAGGGTTTTGCTCCCCGTCCTCTCTTTGCATTTGCAAATGCAAAATTTAGTTTCTTCGACGTTTGGTTGCTGCTCATTCGGCTATTAATCCTGCATGTTCCGTTCCAATCACTCAGCTCCTTCTAGGCTAAAACCAATAGCCGAACCATAGAATTTTATGGATGAATATGCCCCTTTTGCTCCCTCGAAATAGGAGTAGAAATATTTTAAAAATCATTTTTGATTTCATTGTGTTAATAAGATTAATGTTTATGAGTTTTGTGTCATTTGGGCATTTTTTTAGGTTTTCGTCCCCGTCTCACCTTTGTGTTTGCAAATGGAAAATTTAATTTCCTCCTAGTTTGGTTGCTGTCCAATGGGCTATGAATTCTACAAGTTTCGTTTTAAGCGTTAATTACTTTTATGCTATACCCAAGAGCCGAACAATAGGAATTTATGGAGAAATATGCCCCGCTTGGCTCCCTCGAAAAATAATCGGAAAAATTTAAGAATTTATTCTGTCTTCAGTTTGTTACTGTGATGAATATTTAAGAGTTTTGTGGAATTCTGACAATTTTTTAGAGTTTTATCCCCCGTCTTTCATTTATATTTGCAAATGGTAAATTTAATTTTTTCGAGGTTTTGGTCTTGTCCAATGGTTTATTATCCTGCAAGCTTCGTTGCAATTGCTCAGCTCCTTCTAGGCTAGACTGCAGAGCCAAATCATTAGATTTTGTGAATAAAATGCCCCCTCTCCTCCCTCCAAAAGCAGTAGAATATTTTTAAAAGCTATTTCTGTATTCAGTAGGTTACTCTGATTAATATGTGTGAGGTTTGTGCCATGTGGATAAAGTTTTAGGTATTTGCCCTGTCTTTCCTTTGGCTTGCAAATGGAAAATTTAAGTTTCTCGTGGTTTGGTTGTTCTCCAATGGGGTATTAATCCTGCAATTTCGTTGCAATCGCACAGCTCCTTCTAGACTTGAACCAAGTGACGAAAAATAGGATTTTATGAAAGAATATGCCCCACTGCTCCCTCCAAATAGCAACAGAAATATTTTAAAAACTATTTATGCCTTCAGTACGATAATTAGATTAATATTTCTGACTTTGTGCCATTTGGACAACTTTTAAGGGTTTTGACCAACGACCCCCGTTTCTCTTTAAAAATGGAAAGCTAAATTTTGTCCTGGTTTGTATGCTGCCCATGAGTGGAACTATAAGATTTTGTGGAGGTATAAACCATCTCTGCTCCCACCAAATAGCAGTAGAACAATTACAAAAAATAATTTCTGTCTTCAGTACGTTAACCTAATTAATATTAATGAGCTTTGTGTCATTTGAACATTTTTTTAGGGTTTTATCCTCCGTCTTTCATTTATATTTGCAAATCGAATTTTTTTTTAGGTTTTGTTTTTGCCCAATGGTTTATTATCTTTCAAGGTTCTTTGCAATTGCTCAGCTCCTTCTAGGTTAGACCGCAGAGCCAAACCATTAATTTTGTGAAGTAATATGCCCCCTCTCCTCCCTCCGAAAACATTAGAATAATTTTAAAAGCTATTTCTGTGTTCAGTACGTTACTCTGATTAATATTTATGAGTTTTGTGCCACTTGGACTATTTGTTAGTCTTTTGCCCTCCGTCCCCCTTTGTATTAGAAAACGGAAAACTTATTTTTTTTTCGTGGTTTGGTTTTTGCCCAATGGGCTATAAATTCTAGAAATTTCGCTCCAATCGTTCAACGCATTCTTTACTAGACCCAAGTTCAGACGAATAGGATTTTAGGGAGTAATATGGAACTTCAGCTCTTTCCAAAATACCTAGAAAACTTTTGAAAATTATTGCGGTTTTCAATACGTTACTCTGATTAATATTTACAAGTTTTGTGCAGTTTGTACAAATGGGTTTTGCCCCCGGCCCCCCTCCTCTGTATTTGAAAACGTAAAATATAATTTTTCGAGGTTTGTTGCTGTCCAATGGACTATGAATTCTGCAAGTTTTGTTCGAGTCACTTAGCTTCTTCAAGGATAGACTCAAGAGACGAACCAGGATTTTATAGAGTAATATATCCCCTCTTCTCCCATTAAACCGCATTAGAATAGTTTTCCAAATGGAAAATGAATTTTTTTCGCAGTTTGGTTGCTGCCCAGTGGGCTATTTATCCTGCACGATTCGATCCAATCCCTCAGCACCTTCTAGGGTAGACCCAAGAGTTTTACCATAGGTTTTTATGGAGTAATATTCCCACTCTACTCGCTCCAAATAGCATTAGAAAAATTTTAAAAAGTATTTCTGTCTTCACTACGTTTTTCTGATTATTATTTATGTCTTCAGTATGCTAATCAGATTAATATTTATAAGTTTTTTTTCCATTTCGACAATTTCTTAGGGTTTTGCCCCTCGTCGCCCCTTTGTTTTTGCAAACGTAAAATATAATTTTTTTGAGGTTTGGTTCTTGCAAAATGGGCTATGAATTCTTCAAGTTTCGTTCCAATCGTTGAACTCTTATATGCTAGACCGAATAGCCGAAACAAAGGATTTTATGGAGGAATATTCCCAGTCTGCTCCCTCCAAAACCAGTAGAAAAATTTTAAGAATTATTTCTGTATTCAGTGTGTTACTGTGCATAATATATAAGACTTTTGTGCCATTTGGACAATTTCTTTTGGTTTCGGCCGCTGCCTGTCATTTGTATTAGCAAATGGAAAATTTTTTTCGCGTTTTGGTTGTTGCCCAATTAAAGTAGCAATCACTCAGCAATCACGTAGCAATCACTCAGCTCCTTCTAGGGTAGACCGAACCTTATGATTTTATGGAGGAATATGCTCCCCCTGCTACTTTCAAATGGCCGTAGAAAACCTTTAAAAATTATTTTTGACTTCAGTACGTTAAGTTAATTAATATTTATGTATTCTGTGCTAATGGGATAATTTTTTTAGGGTTTCCAACTTGCGGCATTTGAATTTGCAAATGGAAAATTAGTTTTTTTTGTAGGTTTGGTTTCTGCACATTGGGTTAATAATCCTGCATGTTTCGTTCTAATCGCTCAGCTCCTTCCAGTCTAAATCCAAGAGCCGAACCATAGGATTTTATGGATGAATATGCCCCCTCTGCTCCCTTCAATTAGCAGTAGATAAATTTTAAAAATTATTTCTGGCTTCAGTACGTTACTCTGATTGATAGTTACGAGTTTTGTGGATATTTTTGTGGATATTTGGATATTTTTTAGGGTTTTGCCCCCGTCCACCTTTGCATTTGCAAATGAAAAATTTAGTTTTTCGCGGTTTGTTTGCTGCTCATTTGGCTATTTATCTTGCACGTTTCATTCCAATCGCTCAGCTCCATATAGTGTAAATCCAAGAGTCGATTTTATGTATGAATATATCCCTTTTGCTTTCTCCAAATAGATATAAAAATTGTTTGAAAAGTATTTATGTTTACAGTATGTTAATCTTATTAAAATTTATGATTTTTGTGCCATTTGGGCAAATTTTTAGGGTATTACCCCCGTGCTCAATTTGCATTAGCAAACAGAGAATTTAATTTTTCCGTGGTTTTATTATCGAACAATGGGCTACGAATTCTACAAGTTTCGTTCCAGTTGTTGAACTAGTTTTATGCTAGACCCAAGAGTCGAACCATATAATTTAATGCCTGAATATGCCCCCTCTACTCCCTACAAAAACAGTAGAATAATTTTGGATATTATTTCTGCCTTCAGTTCGTTAATCGGATTAATATTTGTATGTTTTATACCATTTGGACATTTTTTTGGGTTTTGCCCCAGTCCCCCTTTGTATTTGCCAACGGAAAATTTAATTTGTTCGTGGTTTGGTTGTTGCCCAATGGGCTATAAATTCCACAAGTTTCGTTCCAATCGTTAAACTCCTTCTATGCTACTCCCAAGAGCCGAACCCTATGATTTTATGGAGGAATATGTGCCTTTGCTCCCTCGAAAAACATTAAAAGATATATAAATATATTTCTGTCTTCATGAGTTTTGTGCCATTAATATTTATGAGTTTTGTGCCATTTAGGCAACTTTTTTGGGTTTTGCCCTCCGTGTTTCCCTTGTATTTGCAAAAGGAAAATTTAATTTTTTCGCGGTTTGGATGTTGCCCAATTGGCTATGAATTATATAAGTTTCATTCCAATCTTTGAACTTTTCTATGCTAGACCAAATAGCCGAAATATAGGATATAATGGAGGAATATTCCCCCTCTCCTCCCTCCAAAAACAGTAGAAAAATTTGAAGAAATTTTTTTGTCTTCAGATTGTTACTGTGATTAATTTTTAAGAGTTTATGCCATTTGGACATCTTTTAGAGCTTTGGCCGCCGCCTTTCCTTTGTATTAGCAAATGGAAAATGTATATCTTTCGCGGTTTGGTTGTTGCCCAATGGGCTACTTGTCCTGCAGGTGTCGCTCCAATCAGTCAGCTCCTTCTAGGCTAGACCGAACAATATGATTTTATGGAGGAATATGCCCCCTGTGCTTCCTTCATATAGAAGTAGAAAACTTTTTAAAATTATTGTTGTCTTCAGTACGTTAAGTTTAATTAATATTAATGAGTTATATGCCATTTGGACAATGCTTTTATGGTTTTGCCTCCCCGTCCTCCCTTTTCATTTGCAAATGAAAAATTTATTTCCTTCTGCGTTTTGTTGCTCCCCAATGGGCTATTAATTCTGCAAGTTTCGTTTTAACCTCCCATCTCCTTCTAGGCGAGACGCAACAGGCGAATAAAAGGATTTTATGCATGAATAACCAACCTCTTCTCCCTCCAATTAGCAGTAGGAATACCTTAAAATTATTTCCTCCTTCAGTACGTTAATCAGATTAATATTTATGAGTTTTGTGCCATTTGGCAATATTTAACACTAGAAGGATCGCACTTTCTACCTACCTATAATGCCCGCAATGGGTCATTTTGACCCATATTAATTTTTATACTGATATTGTGGAATTTTCTGTTGGGTTCTTGTCTTTCTGCACTAGAGAGCGCGAATTATAGTAAATGTTAGTTCAGAAGTACTTTTTACGTACATTAAGAGGTAAACAGAAATACTTATTTACTTATATATACAGATATACTTATATATACTTATATATACAGATAGATAGCTAGTTACAGGATATATGGAAGTGATATATGCTTGAATAATACACAATTTATTTATCTAATTTGTATTAGAATTAAAATGTTGAAAAAAATAAATGATTTATAACAAAATGATGTTTCTAATAGTTTTTCTTTTATTATTCTTTTTTGAACACGAAATTGTTTCTAGGCAGTCTGTTATTTTATAGATGAACACTTTAGTTAACATTTTTCCTTTCTTATTGAAATAATCTTGGGAATACAATGAGCTATAGAACTTCACCTACTCATGAAAATGGTGCAAGGAGAAAACTGTCTTACACGTCTTTCTTGCATTCATTACACACCAACAGTTTTGATGAGCACTTTCCGCAGGCAAATCTTTTGCATGATGGGCAGCATGTAGATGACCTGTTGGCACATTTTGGTGCGACCTGGCAGTGCTTTCTTTTTATAGAACCCTTAGTTTGCTGTGGAAGATATTGTTTGGGTTGTAGATTCCTTTTCCTTTCTTTTATGATTTCGTCAGCTAGATCCAAGAGGAACTTCCTTCTGCTTATCCGTCTTCCAGTGACTGCTTTGTAAACTATTAAGGAATTTATGCCTGTCAAATCCAATATGTTATAAAGGACATGAACTGGCCATCATCTACTACCAGCTCGAACAGAGTACTTGCGCGCCATTTGGTCCAGAACACCTACACCCGCTTTCGTGTGATTGTAAAAGACAACTGTTTCAGGCTTCTCTTTCCCTGTTGTTGGTACTTCTACATCAGGATGCAGAGTGCTCAAAATTAGCACGTTCTTATTTTTTCTACAGAGGTAGTCTGTCATCGTGTGGCCATACTGTTTTTATATATTTTTGTATCATATAGCAATCGATTTGGTTCCACTTTCTTGACAAAGACTGGTAATTCTCTACGTTGTTTCCGTACTGTGCCAACAATGCTGATAGCATCTTTCTTCAACTTCTCAGCTAGCAATACAGAAGCAAAAAAGTTGTCGCATGTAGGTTCAAGCCCGTTTTCTTATATGGTTCCATTAGACGTAAAACTACATATTCGGAACCTATGTAAGGAAACCCATGAAGACAGTATTTGGTATTGACGTCAGCTAACAGCCATACTTTATTACGAATTTATCCGGTTTCGTTGCAACGTACTGCAAAAATCTGCATCTACACTTTGTGGGATATAGTTGTTCGTCACATGTACATTTTCCCCAGGGTTGAAACAATTCAAAGAATTTTTCACAAATACGTAACATATTGAAGATGCAAGGGTATTTGTCAGTTTGTAGCTAGGTTCTTCTTTCTGCTCTTATATCGAATCGAATGTACTTCATGATTTCAAGAAATCTGTTCCTAGGCATTGCATCTCTAAAAAGAGCTACTCCCCATTTGCTGGACAAACAACTATTCAGTGGCATATTCCGCATACCTAAGGCACTTCTAACAAAGAGCAATGCTATGAAAATTAGAAGTTCATCTTTATCTACTGTCCAATTAGGCTTTTTTTCTCCGCCTCTTTCTCGGTACATCTTTTGATAATTGATAAGAATTCATCATTGATAATCAGTCGAAATGCACTAAAAAACGAATCCTCGGTTATAGTTTGCTGTACATAACGTGTGGGCCCTGCAGGGGCGGATCCTGGACCGACTTCTGGGGGAACGGTGGGTTTCATACTGCTACTTTTAAGGGCTCCAAACTTTGGGATGAGTTTTATTTATATATATAAAATAAGAAAGTTTCCTCTTCTGGGGGGCGATCGCCCTCCCATCTGGATCCGCCCCTGTGGCCCTGTAGTAATACGTACGATGTTATGCATCTGTCTTCTACCCTGAGATGAAGCTGATAAATCTATAACCTCCCATTTTGTTCCATCAGCCGCAGTTACAGATCTTGGGAGATTATGTGTTTGTAGTACGGAATCTTCAATATCGCTTGACTCATTCGAAGAGGATTCCGTTGATCTTTCGGACACGTTCTCACACTCTTCTGTAAATTCAGAATCCGAACCTGAAATCGGCACTTCTTTATCTCCAGAATCGCTTTCTGAAATACTTTGTAATTCTGCTAGTATTTCTTCGTTGTTACGTAAAATTTTCGATCTTTCCTGTGACATGCTTCCAGAATGATCGCATAAAAATTGTATCTTGGTCTACAAAGCAGTCTGTTTCATCACATCACCCGTCACCAATAGCACAAGTAACTTGTAGGTATTGAGTAAGTTTTGAGAAGAGCAAGAGGCTTTTCTAGAAAGCAAGCGACCATTTCTCCATGGGAGCTTATTTAGTTATTATTGATAAGGATTGGAAATGAATAAATATGGAATAAAAAATAACAAACGTAGTGAAAGAAGATTTTTTTTATAGATTACAGCATTAACGAATAACATCTAGAGGTAGATTAGAGTAGCATATCTATGTGTTTAGTTTGTACCAAATATTTAAATTGAAATAGCCTATACCGTAAAAATATATGAAATTTCACATGGGTCAAAATGACCCATTGCGGGCATTTTAGGTATAACTATAAAATTTCCCTTAGTTTGTGAACCCACAATGCTCTGAATTTTAGCATTGGTGTAGGCCTATAGCATTAACAAATTCATAAAATATTATTCACTTAGTATTTCAAATACGTTTACAGTAGAATATTAAAATATGGTGATGGGTCATTTTTACCCATCCGGTCCTTCTAGTGTTAAAGATTTGCTAGTCTTTGTTTTGTATTTTCAAATGGAAGATTTAATTTTTCGTGGTTTGGTTGCTGCCCAATGGGCTATGAATTCGGCAGGTTTCGTTCCGATCGTTCAACTTCTTCTACGCTAGACTCAAGAGCCGAACAATAAGAATACATGGAGGAATATCCCCCCTCTGCTCCCTCCAAAAACAGTAGGAAAATATTAAAAATTAGTTATGCCATCATTTCGTCCACCTGATTAATATTTATGTGTTTTGTGCCATTTGGTCAATTTTTTATGGTTTAGCCCCCCGTCACATCTTTCTATATGCAAACGGAAAGTTTATTTTTTTCGCGGTTTGGTTGTTGCTCAATGGACTATAAATTCCACAAGTTTGGTTCCAATCGTTAAACTCCTTCTATGCTAGTCCCAAGAGCCGAACCCTATGATTTTATGGAGGAATATGTCCCTTTGCTGCCTCGAAAAACATTAAAACATATTTAAATATATTTCTGTCTTCATGAGTTTTGTGCCATTAATACGAGTATTTATGTGTTTTGTGCCATTTGGTCAATTTTTTATGGTTTAGCCCTCCGTCACATCTTTCTATATGCAAACGGAAAGTTTATTTTTTTCGCGGTTTGGTTGTTGCTCAATGGACTATAAATTCCACAAGTTTGGTTCCATTCGTTGAACTCCTTCTATGCTAGTCCCAAAAGACGAACCATAGGATTTTGTTGAGGAATATTCCCCCTCTGCTCCCTCCAAATATCAGTAGAAACATTTATTTTTTTCTGTCTTCAGTACGTTAATCAGATTAATATGTGTGCGTTTTTGTCATTTGGAGATTTTTAGGATTTTGCCCCCGTCCCCCTTTTGTGTTTGAAATAGAACATTTATTATTTTCGCAATTTGGTTGACGTGCAATGTGGTATGAATTCTAAACTTTCCGTTCGAATCGTTCAGTCCTTACTATGCTAGACCCAAGAGCCGAACCATAGAATTTTATGGTGGAAGATGCCCTTTCTACTCCCTTCAAAAAGCAGTAGAACATTTTTAAAAATTCTACCTGTCTTTAGCACGTTTATCTGATTACTATTTATGAGTTTTGTGTAATTTTAACTATTTTCTAATATTTGCTCCCTGTTCCCTGCTTGTAATTGCAATTGTAAATTTTTTTTCGCGGTTTGGTTGTTGCCCAATGGGCTATTAATCCAGCGAGTTTCGTTCCAATCTCGCAGCACCTTCTAGTCTAAACCAAAGAGACGATACATAGGATTTTATGGTTAAGTATTTGCCCAATCTCCTCCCTCCAAATAGAAGTAGAAATATTTTAAAAACTTTAAATCTCTTCAGTTCGTTAATCGGATCAAGATTTGTGAGTTTTGTGTCATTTGAACAATTTTCTGGATTTTGCCCCCGTCTCCCCTTTGTGTTTTCAAATGGAAAATTTATTTTTTTCGCATTTTGGTTGCTGTGCAATGTGCTATAGATTCTACAATTTTCGTTCCAATCGTTCAATCCCTTCCATGCTAGACCCAAGAGCCGTACCATAGGATTTTATGAAGGAATATGCCCCCTCTGCTCACGCCTAAAACAGTGGAAAATTTTTGAAAATTATTTCTGTCTTCAGTACGTTACTCAGATTATCATTTATGAGTCTTGTGCCATTTGGACATTTTTTAGAGTTTTACCCCGTCACCTATTTGTGTTTGTAAATTGAAAATTTAGTTTCACTGACGTTTGATTGCTGCCCATTGGGTTATTAAGTTTGCTCCTCGTCCTCCCTTTGCATTTGGAAATTGAAAATTTAGTTTCATTAGCGTTTGTTTGATGCCCATTGGGTTATTAATACAGCCTTTTTCGTTCCAATCACTCAGCTACTTCTAGGCTAAAACCAAGAGCCAAACTACAGGATCATATGGACGAATATACCCACTCTGCTCCCTATAAATAGCAGTAGAATCATTTGGAAAGTTATTTTTGTCTTCAGTATGTGAATCAGAATTATATTTATGAGTTTTGTGCCATTTGGAATATTTTCGAGGGTTTTGCTAACTGTTTTGTTTTTGTATTTGCAAATGGAAAATTTATTTTTTCTCAGTTTGGTTGTTGCCCAATGGGCTATTAGTCTTGCAAGTTTCGTTCCAATCGCTCAGCTCGTTCTATGCTACACCCAAGAGTCAAACCATAGCAATTTAGGGAGGAATATGCTCCCTCTGCTACCTCCAAAAAAAGTAGAAAATTTTAAAATTTATTTCTGTATTCAGTTTGTTACTGTGATTAATATTTAAGAGTTTTGTGGCATTTAGACAAGTTTTGGAGTTTTGGTCGCAGCCTTTCATTTCTATAAGCAAATGCGAAATTTAATTTTTTCGCGATTTGTTTTTGCCCAATAGGCTATTAGTCCTACAAGTGTCGTTCCAATCAGTCAGCTCCTTCTAGGCTAGGCCGAACCATATGATTTTATGAAGAAATATGCCCCCTCTGCTCGCTTCAAATAACAGTAGAAAACTTTTCAAAATTATTTTTGTCTTCAGTACGTGAATTTAATTAATATTTATGAGTTATTTGCCATATAGACATTTTTAGGGTTTTTCTCCATCCTCCTTTTGCATTTGCAAATGGAAAATTTAGTTTCTTCTGTATTTGGTTGCTGACCATTGGGCTATTAATCCTGCATGTTTCCTTCCAATCACTCAGCTCCTTCTGGGCTAAAACCAAGAGCGGAAATATAGGATGTTGTGTATGAATACCCCCCTCTGCTCCCTACAAACAGCAGTATAAACACTTTGAAAATTATTTTGTTTCTTCAGTACGTTAGTCCGATAAATATTTATGAGTTTTGTGCCATTTAAACAATTTTTTACGGTTTTGCGCTCAGTTACCCTTTTGTATATGCAAATGGAAAATTGAATTTTTTCGTGGTTTGGTGATTTGTCAATTGCTATTAATTCTACAAGTTTCATTCAAATACTTCAACTCCTTCTACTATTGACGGAAGAGCCGAACCATAGGAATATATGGAGGAATATGGCCCCTCTGCCCCTCCAAGAAAGTAGAAAATTTTAAAAATTATTTCTCTCTTCAGTACATTTCTCTGATTAATATTTATGAGTTTTGTATCATTTGAACATTTTTTGGCTTAGGCCCCCGCCTTTCTTTTGTATTTCGAAATGGGAAAATTATTTTTTTTCGGGGTTTGGTTGTTTTCGAGTGGGCTATGCAAGTTTAGATCCAATCTCTCAGCTCCTTCTATGCTAGACCCAAGATACGAACCATAGGATTTTATGCATGAATATGCCCCTTCTGCTCCCTCCAAATCCATCAATCTTCCTAAAATTCTTAAATTTCTGATCCATCAATTCAGCAATTTTTTGAAAAATAAATTGATCGCAATAATTGCCAGAAAACAACATAGGAGGCGGTTTAGGATTTAATTCCCCTAAATGCTCTTTTCTTTTTGAACTACCCTCACACATCTGTTGATTACTTTTATTTATTAATATAGGATTTCCTCTACTATACAGATTAACTGGAGTAGAATTTTTTATTGCTGAAACTCTCCTGTAATACTGTCCTAAACGTTGATATTTATCACATCCCTTACTCTGGCCCACAGGTTGAGAACTCTCAGATGGTAAGTTAAATCCTACCTGCCTATTAGCTATATTGCTAACACTCGAACAAACTTTTCCCAAAAGATTTAAATTACTAGCACTTCCTAACGGGGCATTATTATCAAAATACTCATTTGAGGGGGCTTGTCCTACTCCTGTCTCATTCAAAAACAAATTTCCTCCAGAATGAAAACTATTTCTTTCAAAGGATCTATGGACAGTTGAAGGAGGTTGTGCTAAACAACTAAAGTTTCTACTAAAAGGATTCTCTAAACTGGAACTATTTGACCTACAAAACAAATTACGCTGACTTCTATCTCCTTCTACATTTTCACTCGGGCTATTCAGCATTTCTCTATTTTCTCTTGAATTAACATATAACAATGAATCTCTAAGCGGTGGCGTTAAACTCATTGTCGATCTATCAAAAATACTATCGTCAAATCCAGTTTGATCAATTGTATTCCAATCGAAACTCGAATCTACCTCGGACATGTTTATGCTAACGTACTCCTCCGACATTTTCATTCCATATAAATTACAAAGTATAATTAGCAAAATACAAAAAACAGCAAAATTATTAAACATATACTATTAACAAAGCAAACTACCACTAAATCTAAGCAAGATACGAGATACTACAGAAACTATCCCCAGGGTTCTAAATATACACAATTCAATCGTATTTTGTTTCCTCGCTCTCTGGAATTTTTCACGCTTTAGCATATATAGCATTAATATACCAAAACAGTAGTAGTCGTTACCCTAATTTTAAATAACAATTCAAAAAATGAAAAAATTAAATGCCTTACAAATTTCAGGGAGAGATGCCTCATCAAACCAGAGGTTAGTTGCTGCGCTGAACTTGTAACGAACCTTGTGCCGAGGATTGCTTGACACCCACCTTAATTCTATTCAATACAAATAAGCAGTGATTAAGTGTAGCCAAACTATCTTTTGACACGGTTCTGATATCTGGCATAATAAAAAAAAAAGAATCCCCCAAGTAATGCAGGCTTCAAATCTCCCAAACGAAAATGCAAGGTTATCAAGATTACAAATATTAAATATTATTTTAAATAAAAGAAAATATTCAATTGGCTTTTTATTACAAATAATCAAATATCAAGGAAATGAATACAAATTAACAACAACAATTTTAATTCTGTGAATGAGCTTCTTAATATGAAGAGTGAAAAAGTAATCTAATTGCAACTGAATAATAGGTGAAAGTTACTTGAAAAATAGTTAAATATACTTTGATAAAATGAATAATTCCAAACAAGAACAATTCTAACGCTATTAACAATTTCAAAAGTTAATAAAATTTACTCGGAATAGAAAGTGTCGAAACTTAGTCAAAAGCGACCGCGACTCGATCAAACAATTTTAATAAAAATATATATAACGCGAAAACTATTAAACTCTCAAAGCAAGAAACAAGAAAAATTTAATTCGACGTCGAAATCAATCTACCAAATAGAAATATCAAAAGATTAATGGGACGCTAAATACAATATTCCTTTAGATATCAAATTACGAATTATTTTCATACCAAGTTAAAAATCTAATAATTAATAGTCTAATAGCTACTTCTACTGTTAGCAGGAAAAAGTATTAGTCAAATTGTTAGTTAATTAATCAAACCAAGGTTATCTGGGGTTTAGGTTCTAGAAACTACAGCTAGGTTTGTACTTACCAATTTTCAAACTGCTCTAATCGGTCACTGGGATCGTCTGTCCTCAATCACCTCTACTCGATTCTACTGTTCCCTAATTTGCAGTTAATAGAAGAAAACTTGGTAGGAAATCTGAAGATTTTAGAAAACGCCAAACCGAATTTAATAATAACTTCGTATTATTCCGACCCGTTAATTCAAACGAAGAAAAATTCAACTTCAAACTTTCTATTCCTCCGTCCTCCGTTAACATTCGACTAAATACAACAGTCAGGTACTTCCAGAAGAACAATCCAGATGGACATTCCAGATAGACATTCAGCGCAGCAACTAACCTGGCTCACGGCTTTCGCTCACGAGCGAGGCAGCTGTCTACGCGCAAACGACCAGACATTACGTCACGAGATTTAACCTTGAGTTTGTTGCAAACAAACTCGCTTCTACAACCTTCGCTCTTATTCTCATTACCTACAATTTTTACTCTTTCTTTTTTTTTTAAAAAAAAACGTAAACACAATAGATTCTCTTAATCGAGGAAATACAAAAATAGGAGTAACTTATACAATCAGATATAATACATTTTTCTTTCTTTCTTTCATATTCTTGTCATTGTCCATATTTTAGTTTCACTTCCAGAGACCAGCATATACAGAGTGTTCCAAAAATACAGGCAGCTCCAACTCAATGTAGCTGAGCATGCTACATTTCTCCCCCTCCAAAGAAAAAAATCTGAGAAGGATTTTTTTGTATGGCTACCAGAAATCATCCACCTTAATGTTTCAGCTGGAAAACTCACAAAAAAATGTCATAAAAAAATAGGCATTAATATAATGAAACACTCTCTCCTTTAATTACATTTAAAACAATTCACAAATCACAATTTAAATTTCACTCCAAATAAAAACCATTCTCAAAGTTACTAGAAATTTCAAATTATTATTTAATTATTTAATATCGCAAATTTTGAAAGTTTTCTTTCCAAAATATTTAAGTTTAAATGTCTCATTAAATTTTAAAAAAACATTAAGATCATGATCTTTTTAACAATTTTAAAATTTTTAATTAACACATTAAAAATTTATATACAATTTCATACAAAATATATCAAATTACTACAAATTAAAATATAATCTGATCAAAGAAATCTTACTCCCTTTACATTTTAATCTTACCATTACTTTAATTCCTTTTTCCCGAAAGCGACGAGAAAAATCATCTGATTGAATTTTCAGAGATTGCAATTAAACATTTCTTCTAGGGAAAAACTTCTTAACATCCGACACATGAACTCGCTTATATGAGTCTCGAGAATCATCAGCATCAGATATCAATAATGTATTAGGGGTCAAAAACCTCCGAATAATAAAGGGTCCATCCCACTTAAAACTCAATGATTTTGCTACTTTATCAGCTAGAGAGGATTTAATATGAGACTTTATCAATACTTGGTCATTGACAGAAACTACAACTGGACCTCTAATTTTGGATAAAAAAGATTTCCTCTTTAACCATGCCTTTTCCATATTCTCAAGAGCATTGTGCCATAAATCAGCATTCTTATGCTTGAACAATTCTTGGTCACAAATCTTCCATTTTAATTCTAATGGGGTGTTCAAGAGACATCCAAAATATAATTTGTATGGAATCGATTTGAGACCAGAATGCTCGCATATATTTAGCGTATATTGTAACACAGGTACAAAATTAGACCACTGCTGTTGTTTTTCAGCACAATAAGCTCTTAATGACGCCTTCATAATTTTTATGAATCTTTCCGCCAAGTTAGCCTCAGCATGGTATGGACTAATCCTAATATGTTCTATTCCTAGCCCAAATAGAAAGGATCTAAAATGGGCAGAAATAAAGACTGATGCATTATCAGTAGACAAGGATTCCGGAATTCCCAGCCTACTAAAAACATCCATTAACCTGTTACAAATAACAGTAGAATTCAATGTTATTAATTTTTCGAGAAAAACAAATCTCGAAGCATTATCCACCCCAATTAATATGAATTTAAAGGAATTAGAGGTCGGCAAAGGTCCTATTATATCGACCATTACATTCTGTCCAACTCTTGTTGAAAATTTTGATATTAATGGACCCATTTTCTTTTTGTTGTTTTCTTTGACTAATTGACAGGTTTTACAAGTTCTGACATAGTCCTTAACGTCATTTACTACCGAGTCCCACGTGTAGCGTCGCATTATTTTCTTTAAAGTACGAAAAGTCCCGGTATGACCACCTGTCAATTCGTGATCGTGAAAGAACTCGATCACTAATTTCTGCAAATTCTTCGGAATTACTATTTTAAAAGGAAGGTTTAAGGCTTTACTCTTTTTCAATAATATGCCATTATTTAAAACATAATTTCGAATGTTCTCACCATATTCCAACCTTTCTATAATATTTCTTAACTCAGGATCTTCTTTTTGTAACCCCGATAAGGGCTCTTTCACCATAGGCAATTGCCAAGAATTTGCCATTTTAAAATTCCTTTTCATTATAGCCATACCCACAGGTCCGTCCACTTGCACAAATTCAAATGGATCATACATCCGTGTCAGGAAATCTGCAACTACGTTATTTTGGGACCTAACATGTTGGATAGTAAATGAGAATTGACACAAAGTCTCGACTAAAGGACCATATTTTAACAATCTCTTAGAATTACCCAAAATCCAGGATAACGCCTTATTGTCGGTAAAGACCACAAACTCATTAATCAAATAGTGGCGAAACCTATAAATTGCTTTAACGAGACTGATGAACTCGATCTCATAAATGCTCCTGTGTCGGTCGGCTTCCGTCAACTTTTTACTAAAGTATGATACAGGAATAAGATTATTATTCTCAGCCATTTGACTTAAACAAGCTCCAATCGCTTTTCCTCCCCCGTCAACATGGATGAAAAACTTCTTGGACAGATCAGGAGTCCTTAATATAACATTATCTAATAATTCCTGCTTTAATTTATTCAAAGTTTTCTGATGCTCGATGGTCCATTCGAATTTCCTTTTTGTTGATTTTAACTCGCTTAATGGACCCATCAACTCCTGAAGACCACTACAAAATCGAGCATAATAAGAAAACAATCCACAAATTTTTTGTACTCCGCGCCTATTTCTAGGTGGAGGGATTTTCTTAATAGCTTCGACCCTTGATGGATCAATTTCGATAGTATCCCCATCAGTTACAAATCCTAAGTATTTTATCTTTTTATAAAAGAAAGCACTCTTATCTGGGGAAACAGTAATTCCATATTTTCTCAATCTTTCGAGGACCATTTTCAAAACTTTTTTGTGTGATTCTACATCAGATGTACATATTAAAATATCATCAAAATAAGTTTTTACGCCTAGATCCTTCAAATCACCAAGAATTTTATCAATTACCCTCGCTAAAATACAACTTCCAGTCTTTATACCGACTGGTACCCTCGTATACTGAAAGCTACCACGTGGGGTAACAATAGTGGTTATTTCGCGTGATCCCTTTTCCAGTTGCAACTGGAAATATGCTTTGGTAAGATCTAGGCTCGTAAAGAATTTCTTACCCGCTAAACTCGTTAAACACTCTTCTAAATTAGGCGCAGGATACACGTCATCCTTAATCAAGGAATTCGCCTTACTGAAGTTACCTACAATGCGATGTGAACCATTCTTATTTCGTACTAAGAAGCAACTACTTCCATAATCTGAATGATCTACTTCAGTCAAAATACCCTGAGACACAAGGTCATCGATACAATCATAAAAAATTTTTTCTTTGTTTTTAGGAATCGGAAATGGATGCTCCTTAAATGGTTTTTGTTCTTTTAAATAAAGTTTAGCTTCAAAGCCTTGACAACATCCTATTTTTTCCGTAATAACGTCAGAAAATTCAGTACGAAGACCATCAATGAATTCTAAAATATCTTTATCTTTATATTGAAAATCCGAACCCGAATCTCTCAATATATCATTAGAAGTGTCTTTTGAAAACGACTCCGTTTGCAAATTATCCTCAGGATCTATTAATTGTTTTTTATTTTTTTTACTAATTCATAGAATTTATTGGATTGCTCTAAATCCATATCTGAAGCTGCCGAATCACTATCACAGAAGTTCATATGAACCGCTGCAACACAGTCTTCCTTTCCTCCCACACATCGTTCCACTGATTTCTGTCTAAGTTCAGAAGAGGTAGCATTATTATTCAAAACTCGACGACTCTTCATTTTCCTCTTCTTTCTCTTCTTTTTCTTCTTCACATCAATCTCCATTTTATCACCATTTCCATTATTGGGTGCAGATCCAAACTTCTTATCCAACTCTCCTTGATGCAAAGATGTGGAAGGAAACGATCTCAGATTCGCATCTCCAACAGATTCTTTCCCCAAAAACTGAAGATAATCGGGTTTACTTTGGCTATTTCTCAAATCATGTGAAGAACCATTATTCTGAACTGATCCAGTTAAATTCACATAATTGGAATCTACAGAGTGTCCAATTAAAGTCTCTTTTTGTTCGGGTTGTTTCAATCCAAAAACACGATGAATTTCTTCAAGTTGTGCTAAAGTAGGTGTTTCCAATAGTTGCCGCTCAATGGTTGATAATTCTATATCACATTGGACCCCAACATCCAATGATCTTCTGCCATGATGAACTGTCTGACTCCTTTCCAAATTCCCATATGATCTTGATTGGCCAACCGAGTACCCCGATCTAAGTCCGTTTCTTGAGTGACGAATCATCTCGAAAAAACAACGAAGTCGATTTCTTAGATTTAAGTTCATTCCAACCTACACTACCACCTTGATGGTCAACACGATCAACTGACTTAAATCCTGAAGTCGAATTCTGAATGGATAATGTATCGTCTCTAAAATACAGGATAACTGATTTGCGATTATTACGCAAATTCAATCTTCCACGAACAAAGTCCACACTCGAAGAGGTACTTTTCAAAAATGGAGTTCCCAGAAGGCAATCGCACGGCAAATCATTCACTACTAGAAAACTAACTCGCTCGAACCAACCGGAAAAATTTAGAGTGAGCTTAATCTCCTTACTTGATTCATAAAATGATCCCAAAGGTGCACGAATTACAATCGGAGTGGTTTCCTCAAGATAATGCACGACCCCACAACGTTCAACTACCGATAACGTAAGTAAATTATAAGACGACCCGCTATCTAAACAAGCGCGAATTAACTCATTATTAACGCGAACATTTACAAAGGTAGCTACTGTTCCGTCTAATTGCGAAGGTACAATATTCTGTTTTTCCGAACCCGCATTAGAATTCATTGATCGTCGCAAATTTTTTGAATTACTTTTACCAAAATCACATGATTCAATTTTTTGTCTATTTACATTCAATTCTTTAGAATGGTACTCTCTATCATTTTTCTTTACCAAAGCAATTGAAGTACCCGATGACTTATTTCCGATTCTTTTATTATATTCAACCTGATCTCGAAAGATTTTAGAAAACTCTAAAGAAATTCTTCTAAGTTCTTCTAAATTCCTAGGAATAGAAAGACCAAACATTTTAAATCTCACCGCGGGATTCATGCCATCAAGCATGATACGAATCAATTGTTCTTCATCACCATAACAATCCAAGATCAAAGCAGTATAATAAATATCATTAATATACTGATCAACAGATTCAGTTAACCTTTGCTTCCTAAATAACCTTTCTGATATTAACGCATGCTTAACTGAATTAGTGATAAATTTCTCAAAAATTAACTTCTTGAATCGCGGCCAAGAAATATTCAAATAAATAGCTCGCTGAATTTCATCCAGAAATTCTCCTTCACTTTTAGATAACAAGGTACTATAAATAGCATTCAAAGGAAAACTAGTACTTTCAATGATTTGCTCTAAGTTGACCAACAAATCAAAAATAATGTAACTATTTTTTCCATCAATCTTCCTAAAATTCTTAAATTTCTGATCCATCAATTCAGCAATTTTTTGAAAAATAAATTGATCGCAATAATTGCCAGAAAACAACATAGGAGGCGGTTTAGGATTTAATTCCCCTAAATGCTCTTTTCTTTTTGAACTACCCTCACACATCTGTTGATTACTTTTATTTATTAATATAGGATTTCCTCTACTATACAGATTAACTGGAGTAGAATTTTTTATTGCTGAAACTCTCCTGTAATACTGTCCTAAACGTTGATATTTATCACATCCCTTACTCTGGCCCACAGGTTGAGAACTCTCAGATGGTAAGTTAAATCCTACCTGCCTATTAGCTATATTGCTAACACTCGAACAAACTTTTCCCAAAAGATTTAAATTACTAGCACTTCCTAACGGGGCATTATTATCAAAATACTCATTTGAGGGGGCTTGTCCTACTCCTGTCTCATTCAAAAACAAATTTCCTCCAGAATGAAAACTATTTCTTTCAAAGGATCTATGGACAGTTGAAGGAGGTTGTGCTAAACAACTAAAGTTTCTACTAAAAGGATTCTCTAAACTGGAACTATTTGACCTACAAAACAAATTACGCTGACTTCTATCTCCTTCTACATTTTCACTCGGGCTATTCAGCATTTCTCTATTTTCTCTTGAATTAACATATAACAATGAATCTCTAAGCGGTGGCGTTAAACTCATTGTCGATCTATCAAAAATACTATCGTCAAATCCAGTTTGATCAATTGTATTCCAATCGAAACTCGAATCTACCTCGGACATGTTTATGCTAACGTACTCCTCCGACATTTTCATTCCATATAAATTACAAAGTATAATTAGCAAAATACAAAAAACAGCAAAATTATTAAACATATACTATTAACAAAGCAAACTACCACTAAATCTAAGCAAGATACGAGATACTACAGAAACTATCCCCAGGGTTCTAAATATACACAATTCAATCGTATTTTGTTTCCTCGCTCTCTGGAATTTTTCACGCTTTAGCATATATAGCATTAATATACCAAAACAGTAGTAGTCGTTACCCTAATTTTAAATAACAATTCAAAAAATGAAAAAATTAAATGCCTTACAAATTTCAGGGAGAGATGCCTCATCAAACCAGAGGTTAGTTGCTGCGCTGAACTTGTAACGAACCTTGTGCCGAGGATTGCTTGACACCCACCTTAATTCTATTCAATACAAATAAGCAGTGATTAAGTGTAGCCAAACTATCTTTTGACACGGTTCTGATATCTGGCATAATAAAAAAAAAGAATCCCCCAAGTAATGCAGGCTTCAAATCTCCCAAACGAAAATGCAAGGTTATCAAGATTACAAATATTAAATATTATTTTAAATAAAAGAAAATATTCAATTGGCTTTTTATTACAAATAATCAAATATCAAGGAAATGAATACAAATTAACAACAACAATTTTAATTCTGTGAATGAGCTTCTTAATATGAAGAGTGAAAAAGTAATCTAATTGCAACTGAATAATAGGTGAAAGTTACTTGAAAAATAGTTAAATATACTTTGATAAAATGAATAATTCCAAACAAGAACAATTCTAACGCTATTAACAATTTCAAAAGTTAATAAAATTTACTCGGAATAGAAAGTGTCGAAACTTAGTCAAAAGCGACCGCGACTCGATCAAACAATTTTAATAAAAATATATATAACGCGAAAACTATTAAACTCTCAAAGCAAGAAACAAGAAAAATTTAATTCGACGTTGAAATCAATCTATCAAATAGAAATATCAAAAGATTAATGGGACGCTAAATGCAATATTCCTTTAGATATCAAATTACGAATTATTTTCATACCAAGTTAAAAATCTAATAATTAATAGTCTAATAGCTACTTCTACTGTTAGCAGGAAAAAGTATTAGTCAAATTGTTAGTTAATTAATCAAACCAAGGTTATCTGGGGTTTAGGTTCTAGAAACTACAGCTAGGTTTGTACTTACCAATTTTCAAACTGCTCTAATCGGTCACTGGGATCGTCTGTCCTCAATCACCTCTACTCGATTCTACTGTTCCCAAATTTGCAGTTAATAGAAGAAAACTTGGTAGGAAATCTGAAGATTTTAGAAAACGCCAAACCGAATTTAATAATAACTTCGTATTATTCCGACCCGTTAATTCAAACGAAGAAAAATTCAACTTCAAACTTTCTATTCCTCCGTCCTCCGTTAACATTCGACTAAATACAACAGTCAGGTACTTCCAGAAGAACAATCCAGATGGACATTCCAGATAGACATTCAGCGCAGCAACTAACCTGGCTCACGGCTTTCGCTCACGAGCGAGGCAGCTGTCTACGCGCAAACGACCAGACATTACGTCACGAGATTTAACCTTGAGTTTGTTGCAAACAAACTCGCTTCTACAACCTTCGCTCTTATTCTCATTACCTACAATTTTTACTCTTTCTTTTTTTTTAAAAAAAAAACGTAAACACAATAGATTCTCTTAATCGAGGAAATACAAAAATAGGAGTAACTTATACAATCAGATATAATACATTTTTCTTTCTTTCTTTCATATCCTTGTCATTGTCCATATTTTAGTTTCACTTCCAGAGACCAGCATATACAGAGTGTTCCAAAAATACAGGCAGCTCCAACTCAATGTAGCTGAGCATGCTACAAGCTGTAGAAAACTTTTAAATTGTTTTCTCTCTTCAGTACGTTAATCAGATTAAGATTTGTGTGTTTTGTGTCATTTGGACAATTTTTGGAATTTACCCTGTCCCTCCTTTGTGTTTGCAGATGGAAAATGTAGTTTTTTCGCGGTTTGCTTGCTGTCCACTGTGATATTAATTCTGAAAGTTTTGTTCCAATCGCTCAGCTCTATCTTAGCTAAGCGCAAGAGCCGAAACAAAGTAATTTATGAATGAATATGACCCTCTGCTCCCTCCAATTAGCAGTACAAATATTTTTAAAATTATTTATGTCTTCAGTACGTTAATCAATATAATATTTATGAGTTTTGGGCCATTTGGACCCTTTTGAAGGGTTTAGCTTCCGTCCCCCTTTGTATTTGCAAATGGATAATTAAGTTTCTTGCTGTTTGGTTGTCGACCTGTGAGCTATGAATTCTACAAGATTCGATCCAATCGTTCAGATCCTTCTATGCTAGACCCAAGATCCAAACCATAGGATTTTATGCTCGAATATTCCGTCTCTCCTCCCTCCAAACAGCAGTGTAAACATTTAAAAAAAATATTTCTGTCTTAAGTACGTTACTCTGAATAATATTTATGAGCTTAATTTATGTCTTTAGTACGACAATCCAATTAATATTTAGGAGCTTCTTGCCATTTGGCAATTTTTTAGAGTTTTGCCTCCCGTCCCCTTTGTATTTGCAAATGCAAAATTTATATTTTCGTGGTTTGGTTGTTGCTTAATGGGCTATGAATTCTACAAATTTCATTCCGATGGTTGAACTCCTTCTTTGCTAGACCTAAGAGCCGAACTATAGGAATTTATAGAGGAATATGCTCCCTCTGTTCCCTCCAAAAGAAGCAGAAAAATTTTAAAACTTATTTCTGTCATCAGTTTGTTAGTGTGATTAATATTTAAGAGTTTTGTGCCATTTGGACAATGTTTTATTCTTTTGCCCCCCATTTTTCATTTGTATTTGCAAATGGAAATATGATTTATGAGGTCTACAAATGGGTTATCAGGTCTAAAGTTTATTTCCAATAATTTACGTTCTATGCTAAGACCAAGAGCCGAACCATATGATTATGTGGAGTAATATGCCCTGTCTGCTTCTTCAAACAGCAGTAGAACAATTTTAAAAATTATTCGTGTCTTCAATACTTTAATCTGATTAATATTTATGAGTTTTTTTTACACTTGGACATTTTTTAATGTTTTGCCCGCCCACCTTCCCCTTTGTGTTTGCAAATGGACTGTTTAGACTTCTGGAGGTTTGGTTGCTGCCCAATGGGCTATTAATCCTGCAAGTTTCGTTCCAATCGCTCAGCTCCTTCCAGAGTAAACCCAAGAGCCGAAACATAGGATTTTATGGATGAATATGACCGCTCTGCTCCCTCCAAATAGCAGTAGAAATATTTTTAAAATTATTTCTGTCTTCAGTATTTTAATCAGACTAATATATATGAGATTTGTGCCATTTGGGCATTTTTTTAGTGTTTTGCCTTCCGTCTCCCCTTTGTATTTGGAAATGGAAAATTTAGTTTATCGCGTTTTGGTTGCTGCTTAATGGGCTATTAATTCTGCAAGTTTTGTTCCAATCGCATAGCTCCTTTTAGGCTAGAACCAAGAGCCGTACCATAGGATTTTATGGAGGAATATGCTCCCTCTGCTCCCTTAAAATTGAAGTAGAAAACTTTTAAAAATTATTTCTGCCTTCAGTACGTTACTCCGATTAACATTTATGAGTTTTCTGCCATTTGGACAATGTTTTATGGGTTTGGCCCCCGTCTCCCCTTTGTATTTGGAAATGGAAAATTTAGCTTTTTGCTTTTTGGTTGTTGTCCAGTGTTCTATGAATTCTACACATTTCGCTCCAATCGTTGAACTCCTATGCTAGAGCCAAAAGCCGAACCGGTGTTTGCATCCACATTCTTAAGCATTGCACGTTTAATATGACAAATACATTCTTCATTACCTCTTTGTAAAAATGCAAGTTTGGCGTTAGCAAAATTTGACAGCTTTATTAATCGCAACTCCATTACGTTACCGCTGCACTATCAGTTTTTTTTATTTCCTTACATAAATAACAAGCTGAAAACACAAGCACGGGAGCCGAACATAATTAAGTACAAAAGGAGGCTGAAACCTCTTTACTATATTACATAATATCACATATACTTTACATCACAAGAGAATATTATATGACATTAAAGAGATGACATTTGCTAGTCTGAAAGTGAGGAATGTGCGTTATTGCAAAACAACTTCCAAAAACCGGTAAAAAAGTACCGGTTCCTTTCGGGGGTATAACTTTCGACATGTACGTTTCAAAAATTCAAAATACGTGCGTGCATCTAACAAGGTTGTGAAGCGCTCACAATATACGAGAGTGCTGGTAACAAGAAACAGCACCGTTCGATGTTTAGTGGGAGGATAAAAATGAAAATCTGGGAATAACATGAATTGCATCGTGAAGTGTGAAAGCAGGCGACGAGTAACGAGTCCCAACACCTCTTCCATGGTGTGCCAAATTGATTGCGAGCCGACACAGTGTGTATATGGATGGGCTAATGTGTCCTCTTGCTGGCAGTGCTCGCATAAGGCATCTGGGGATCGTTGAATCTCATAGAGACGCGCCCGTGTCGGGAGAAGTTGATGTATTATCTGAAACCACAAAACCTGCATATACTCAGGTATGACAGGGTTCGAGATATTAGTCCACACCTGCTGCCAATCTACGTTTGGATACAGCTGAGGTACTCGTAAATTAGTGTTAGAGAAAGAGTGCGCGGTGAGTGTCCTATACAGCGAGCGCGCATTGTGTTGTTGAGGATGGAGAACCATCCCGGAATAATTCCAATATCGGATAAACGTTTTGATATAAGCCGGGCATTGATCAACGAATTGAATATAAGGAGGGTTTTGCGGTTGACTATAATCCTTCCAAAAACAACTTACCCAATGATTAGTGATAGAGCTGAGTGATGAGAGCGCCGCATAAGTGTCATCCATAAAGAACGTTTGGCATTTGACACGAATATTGACTAACCCCAACCAGCCAGCGGAACGGGGCAAATAAAGGGCTTGACGGGGAATGCGAAAATAAAAACCTCGCCAAATATGCCAAAGGAATACGGATTCAAATCTTTTGGCATAAATTTTGGAAAGGAAAAACACGCGCTCTGTACCACAGTTTAGACAAAACAAAAATATTGATAAAATGAATACGGTGACGTAAATGGAGCCTACGGAAGCGCTGTGAATAGAACTTACGAATTTTGTTTAAAAGGGGAGTCCATACTTCATCATAGTTTGGAGTTGGGTTAGACATGAAGGGGATGTCTAGAATAGTGAGTGACATGCGGTGACATGCGGTAAGGCCGGAGAAACCAAAAAATCCTCTGGGAGCCGGAAACCATTAAAAGACAACACCTGTGTTTTGTTGTTGTTATACTGCAAACCTGATCATCGGGAAATACGGGTCAGTACAGGAAAAACGCCCTGTAGTGAGGTAGGATCAACTCCTGTTATGGTCAGATCGTCAGCATACCCAAAAATGTTTTGACTGTGGAACAGGGAGGGTCCATTCGAAGACAACAATGGCCAAACGATGGAGAAGCGGGCCTAAAACGAAAGCAGAAAACGGTGCTATGACAGCACCCCTGGCGCAGTCCGTTTCGTAAAGAGATGTTCGGGGATAGATGCCCATTTATTTGCAAGCGGAACTGAGCTTGAGCATATGGATTATGAATCACCTGGCGAAAAACAGTGGAAGAAACTCAAGATTCAAGCATCAGATGAAGAAACTGATGGTGTACTGAATCATAAGCTTTGGCTAAATCCACTGCAAGTGCGCCACCGGGAACGTTGCGAAGGTGATAATACGCAAATAGATCTCGCAGGGAGCGAAGCGTGTATTGGATGTTATGTGAGTCATGTAGCGCAGCTTGATACGGGCTAATGTATTTCCGAATAATATGACGGAGTCTGGCAGCAAGAACTTTTGTAAATAATTTAAGATCCACTGATAATAAGGACAGCGGTCTATAATCGGTCATGACTCGCGCAATGGAGGACTTTGGTAGGAGTACCGCAATAGCTGTGTTGTGAGAAAAGGAGTCCCCAGATAACCATGCGTTAAACAAGGAAACTAGTGTACGGCTAAGAAAGGACCAATAAAGCTTATAAAGAGCAAAGCTCAGACCGTTAATCCCAGGGGAGCTACGGCCTTTGGTTTCTCGAAGAACAGAAAAAATCATCCTCTGTGAAAGGACGTATTAAGGTCAGGCTCTGTCAACTTGTAAGGCAGAGCAAACAAGAATTCCGGGGCGTTAGAGAGATCCATAAGCGTCATACTCGCAAAAGCTGTGTAGTGCCTTGTGAATTATTTGAGTATTTGTTACGAGTCAGAAAATACCGTTCCGCCTGCCGTTATTAGGGAATCAATGTACGCAGCTTTCAGCTTCCGAAACAGAAGATCAATTTGGTATATGGAGGCAGTTTCGTCGGGAAAACAATGATAAAAGTCCTCCGAAAAATATGCTTGTATTGATGCATGAGAATCTAGTTGACGCAACCTACTCTTAAGTTCCTGAATTTGGATTATGTTAGCCAAGGTTGGGGGGTCGCCCATAACTCGCTGAGAGCGATATAGAAAAATTCTGAGAGCGTACGGTCCTGTTGTTGTACCATTTTACCACGCCATTGGAAAAAAACTGCGAATTTTTGGTTTACCGTATGCTTGCCACCATGAATAAACATTGGGGAACTGTCGTTTCATCTTACACCAATACTCAACGCGCGTCGTAAATCCGTCGATCACCTCCTCACAAGACAAAAGCGTATTGATAATCTTCCAATACGATGGACCTCGTCCAGCGGGAAGAGAAAAGGGAAGCTTAAAAGCTGCTCCAACTGCAGCATGATTTGACAAAGGGCGCAAGAGGGTTAAAACGTGAAGCACTGCCTTGCATAAAGGATCTATGACATAAACCCTATCTAGGCGGCTCTGCGTGGACATAGAGTGATATGTCATCACATGCGGAGAGTTAGAAACAAAAAGAGCATCATGTAGCTTCATGGCACGCACAAGCTCAACTAGTGATTGGTAGGTAGGTGAGGGGGTGAGTGAGTCTCTAGGATCATCACCACATTAAAATCGCCCAACATTATACATTGATCGACACCAGGAGGAATTATAGATGGTATAGTTGTTGCAAAAACACTCATCCATCTCTCTAATTTTCAGAAATCCAGAATAAACATACAATAGGATTATACATAAGTCTCAGATATAACATCTAATTGCTCTACCTTCAGCTGAGAGCATGACACAATCATAACCTAAACATTTCTGACAACTGTCGCGACTCCTGTGGTGTTTTGACAATTAATAATAGCGTTAAAATCGGGGAGAAAATCGAAAGAATGAAAAGTCAATTCAGTGAGACAACATACTTTAGAATGGCGTCGCTCTATAAACTGCTTTAGCGACGTTAAATTTGGTGCAGAGCTAAACCTATTAATATTAAGATTTAGAAGAGTGAATTTATTTAACATGGGCATGCTCTGAGGCACTATGAAAAACACACATTACAGTACTTACTTCAAAAATCCGTAGAAATATTGGTAGTAAAGACCACACCAAAACCGCCATTCGGACGCACTTGAAAACAACTAACGAGAAAAAATAAAGATACCAAAAAAACACGCATTTGATTTAACACAGAAACACCGTTTTTATCGTATCATGAAAAGAAGGCAAACTAACAGCACTCACTATAATTCAGAGTCAGATGTGGATCGGCCTTGCGGGAGCGGGTCACGTGAACTTTACTGTTTTGATCGTGGTGGAACACATTGGGAAGCAGGTTGTTCATTCTTTTCATTTGCTGAACTTGAAACTCAGCGACGTTTTTGTTGCGAGAGAGATTCAGACTCCTCGGAAATTGAACTCTGTGAGAAAGTGGGAAGAATAAAAGCTTCATTTCTACTTGCCATAGACTTTGCCGAGATCGTTCTAATATTCTGATTTGAAAATTGCACTGACAACTTTGAAACTTTCAGTGGCGTATCGGTAGGTTCCTTCGGGGACGCAAGGAGTGTGGGCTCTTCCATCTCGGGCTGCAATGGTTTATATGACATAGGATCGTCTGAACGGCGAGGTAACTCAGGAAAAGCATCATCATCAAGGATACGATTAACCTGCGCGAGTCCGGACGGGAGTTCCAAAGTTGCCCCCGCCAGCGATCCACAAATCCTGAGGTAGGACCAGGACAAGGTACTTTCCCTATCTCCGTCATCTGAACAGATACAGCGTTAGGTTTCACACCCTGTGAAACCGGTTTTTTCTTGACTGGGCAGCTAGATACGGTGTGCAGACACTGATACGGTGTGGCAAAAAAAACAGGTAATAGGTTGTCCCTCATACGAGACGCTCACTTTATAGCCCTGTACAATTACACGGGAAGGGATGTGTTTCGTCAGCTCCATGTATATAATTCTAAAACCATTGTCGATTGCAGTAGGAAATGGGGCGGTCCAATATTGCGTTTCTACTCGGCGCACGGTACCATAGGCCCGAAAATGATCCTCCAACACTGTTAGGGGCACTTCAAGTGGAGAATCATAAACACGAACCATTTCACTGGGTCTTCAGCTGGTACAATGCGCACAAGGTTTGTGTTACCGTCAGCATGCTGAAAGGGCACTGTGTCCGGCACTGTGGAGCGAAACTGATCATACGCCGTAATAGTTTTAAATTTGATGGAAATACTCTAAGACTCTTCGTGGAGCTGTGTTGCACAAATTTTCTCAAAAATACCTAGAAAAATATCAGTTAACCATTGGTAGACAAGGCTCGAATGGGGTTGAGAACTCCGGTATCGTTTATCAAACATAAGCTTGTATTGCAATTGTTTCTTATATGGCATCGCACTTGAATAATAAAACAACTTAAACGAACTTCAATGGAGTAGAATAACACCAATTAGCCTAAATAGGCCTCAACTAACGTCGATGAACAATTCTCAACAGGTGTGGATAAATCAAATAGTCACTTTCGGGTCTGCTGCGATCTGCACTGCTCGAAGGCTCGAGCGAAACCGACTATAATGCCACCTGAAACTAAAACCGAAATATTACTTACTTTAGCCTTGATCTATGGAACGATTAACCTTCTTCCTGTAAGGTTATTTGCACCTAAGTACGCAACGAAATTCATTTATTCGATGACCTAGAGAGAAATTAGTACCCACTAGTAAACGAAACAACTTACAATCTAGGAAAAATTACAGAAATAAAAACATCTTAAGAATTAATTTATAGAATTTGAATTCTATAAAGTCAAAAGTACACGAATAATAATAATAATAATAATAATAATAATAATAATAATAATAATTATTATTATTATTATTATTATTATTATTATTATTACTAGCATCAATTGACCACTTTGCTGGGCTAAATTGAGAAAAAACAATAATATGCTGCGTTATTCAGTCACTTTTTCTATTACTAAAGCGCTCTATTTTTCTATTACTCATTTTCGACGAGTTTTATATTTCCCACGTTGCGGAGCACAACATCTTCAATGTTTTTGTTTATCTCAGCCACCCGGAAAACTATGAATTCGACAATGATAATGGTTATTCTGATCATTTTTATATGTCTTCCCCTCCTGCATGTGGCGGGATGAATTTGGATTTAAACGACATCAGATGTGTCATTGTTCATTTCAGCGACTGCAAAAATTATAGATTCGATACTAATATGGGTCATTTTTCGTTCTCTTTTAAATTTTGCTATTCTTCCCCCTTTCTTTAGTTACACCACTAAAATCATATAATTAAAACCATCTCGGGTTCGAACTTCATCTAAGCTGAAAATTTTTATCGAGATTGGTACGGTGGTTCAAGACTTATTAAATTTTATTTACGTTCATATATATATGTATATATATATCCCTTTCCCATTCCCCTCCTCTAAATTCTAGCGTGAAAGTGAAATAATAAAAACCATATTAGGCCCAAACCTCATCTATGTTAAAAATTTTATGCAGATCTGCCCGGTAGTTCAAGACTTATTAACTCATTAACATAGTACTTTTATTTTAACTTGCATTGATTTTTGTATAACTCCCGTCCTCCACCTTCCCTACATTCCTCCATCAATGAGAAATGGTTAAAAGCATTCCATGCACAAACGTAATATATGTTGCAAATCTCATCCATATTGGTCGTTTGATTCAAAACTTATGGTTTTCTTTGTTTTTTATATTTTTTCATTTCCCCCTTCCATAGGTAACACCATCGAAACGAATAAATAAAAATACTCCCAGGTACTAGCATTATAAATGTTGTATATTCGATCGAGATCGGTCGGGTGTTTTAAGAGAATATAAGTCACAGCCAATTTAATTTTATAATATAGGTTATTATTATTATTATTATTATTATTATTATTATTATTATTATTATTATTATTATTATTATTATTATTATTCGCTTCCTTTTGAATTTGCACGGTGAAATTACTGTATAATATGTTTTTATTTCTGTATATTTTCCTGGATTGTATGTGATTTTCTTTATTAGTGGCCACTAATTTCTCTCTAGGTCCAGCGATAAATCTAAGTTCGATTCCCCGTCAGGTAATATAACTTATGCGCATAAAATAATGGCTGCAAACAGAGATTTATCTTCTATTGGAGAACTTACAAAGCATCGCTGGCGAGAATTCGAATAAACGGTGTCTGTTCTTCATCATACAGTGTAATAATCAGTATGTTTCACATTTATATTCGTCTCTCTCTCTTTCTCTCTTTACGTTTCCCTATCCTGTCTTAGCATCTTTCACTGCTCTAACATCTCTCTCACGTACAGACGCACTTTATGTTCATGTGCGTGTTCGAAAGTTAAAACGGAGCAAGAGACCGATAGAACTTGTCTGGAAAATGTAATTAACTGTCAACTTCAGCGTCGAGTTTTTCTGCTCTGGGGATAACATCTGCAATCCTGGTCATCTCTGAAAAAAATACTTTTTAAACGCAAAGGAATAAGTCAAATATCTTTTTTTTATCATCTGGGTTACGGAGTCTCAGTCGAATTACCGAGTCACTACGGCTTTGAATCCTCAACCAAGCGGCGGTGCAAAAGCTAAGCAACATCATCCGACTGACACTTTGATCCGTTTGAGTTCTAGCGTGTTCATTCTATGTGTGCAAATTACACCGTTATATCCGCAAGAGACGAAAGTGATGCTGGTTGTTCGGAACAGATAAATCTTCGGAAAAGACTAAAAAATGACAATTTCTTTGTTTATTTGAAAACAAAATTTTATTTATACTAGTTCGACACAAATTTGTTTCCATGCTTTAATTGAATATGATTTATTCATGTTGAAATCTGAAACATGCAAGGTCTGCTACATCTTTATGGAACGTCCAATTTTCCATTTGAACATTTGTAACCTTTCATAATGATACGGTTTGGACTTTTAATACAGGATATTTCTTATAAAAGTTTACCAGTAAAATAGCACTCACTCAATTTTATCTTCCTTTCTTTCTTCCTTTTCTTCGTTTTTTCTTTTCTTTGTTCACTTTGTATTAGTAGTCTGCAATGGAAGATATGACCTACGCTACCTACTGGGTTTTTCAGAATTTGGTTTGCATCAGTACGCCCAATGAACACTACCAAACTTACAACCGAACCACGCGGAAACAAACCATGTGTTAAACTTTTGACATTATCTTCAATGTGTCTGTAAGATCTACAGTTCTACTGGAAAATAAGTATGGTATCCTTTTTGAAAGTGGCTTAATGGATGTTTCAAGCATCCTCTATATATATTCGAATTTAGCTGAAAAATGTAGAAACAAACGTTATTTCTATATTACTGTTGGATTTCTGGTAACCGAACTTTATAATGTTAGGTTGCTTTTTTACTAAGTTTTAAATCCCACATTTTTATTTGTTCTCTCTTTTCTTTTTTCTTCTTTGTCTCTCTCTCTCTCTCTCTCTCTCTCTCTCTCTCTCTCTCTCTCTCTCTCTCAGCTTTATTTCTGAACCTACATCCATTGGTTTCAATTTTTTATTGTGTGTGTTTCAGTTTCTTCCTAAGTCAACTTATAAATCTTGTTTCGTCTTGTTTTTTGTTATTTCATTTCATCGATACTAATGAATGAGTAGTTTGAAATTAGAATTGCGTTCATGTCGTTAGCTAATTTTAGTTATGGAGAGAAGAAGGAGGAGAGAGAGAGAGGTGGTCTCTTTACCAGACACGATTAAGGGATAAGAAGGTGTATATTTGGTGGCCTAGTAGCACGGCGTTAGGTGTTGCAATTTTTTGATGCAGAGTGTACAACAAGTTTTATATCCCTACTAGTGAAGACAATGTGAAACGAAATTAAATCTTTGAGTTTTACGTCCCGTGGTTATGCCGGTTAGCATAAAGGAGACGGTGATGATGTGTAATGAGTAATGGGTTGGTGGAATAACGAAAGTGGGAGGAAACGGGAGAACCCCGAGAAAACCCACGCACACGTTGTTTGTCCACCACAAAGTTCACTTGTCGAGGGCTGGGATCGAACCCCGAACCCCAAGCACCAGAGGTGAACGCTCTACCACTTAGCCACCGCTGCCCACTGAAGACTCAATGTGTTTGAAAACATAATACCAAGGCAAAAGAAGACAAATTATGTGACAACAGGCTTCAAGTTATCAAATGTGATAGTCTTAAGTCTTTTACATTATAAAGGTATTATTTGATAATAAATATTTATTAAAATTAACTTTTGATGTGGTAACTGATTCTTACAGAAATAACACGATTAAATATGTTTGGACATTTCTTAGCCTATGGGGTCTTTAATATCTTCCGAATAATAGCGACATGGGAGTGTGTAAATCATTCTATAATAACACGACATGTAATTTAATCTGAATATGTTTCCGAAGTAACATATTCATAGATGATTTCACTTGGTATTGTTGGTAAGATTGACCAAAGTAATATGCGTTTATATATAAAAAGTGTGTGGAATCTACTAAATTTTCCAACACACATGCGCTTTTCCTTTCAAATATCGCATCATGCGTACTTTAAATATTGGACAAACTGTTCCGTGAAAATAGTAGCCAATTCGGACGTTCTGATTTCTTCAATTTACAATTATTTTGGGGACTGCAACTTAAAGAAATCTGAAGAAGTTGTAATATAATATTTAAGGTGAACTGAAAGTACTTTATAAAAATATTTGTTTAAGCACCAACGCATAAATTTATTTTTAAAGTTTCACTCTATATTTCCTGCCCTGTTTAACAAATGTTGTGTTTAAATTATGTATCAATATTTTACATACAGACCGAGGTAAAGCAGAGCTAAAATACACTCAAAAAAAATATGTTGAATGATGGAACTAGGCAGCTTCTCTAATTTAGCTCATTTTCTGATCAAGTTGAAATGACCAATAGACTAGTTTAATTATTATCTTGGAGAAGTTACCAAGACCAGGTAATGACCCAGACTATGTTAATGACCCAGACTAACTGTTATGGGAAGAACCAGAACAAATTGGAGAAAACTCAGTCGATCAAAAAGAGAATACAATTGATGAAGAAGACAATTACGTTCTAGAAGCAGAAACTTCAGTCTTCTCCGTGGAAGTTGTTCCTGATACAAGTGATGATAGGTGCTCCTATGGACGAAATACGTTCAAGTGGGAAAGTAAAGAACCATCAAGAGCAGCAAGGACAGGTAATCATAATCTTCTAAAAGACCGACGTTTGCTAGGACTGAACGTAAAATGACAAAGGATAGGAAACCCGAGCGACAGTGAGATATGGGATTCTCTGTTTAATGAAACCATTGCTCAAGAAATAGTACTTCGTACAAACGAAAACCTGCAATCATTAAGTCTAAACCCAAATCAAGTACCAATCCTTCAAGCTACAGAAAAACAGATTTTGTTGAAATTAAGGCGTTGATTGTTTTGCTATTGTTAACATCTATTTTTAAATCTGGTCACGAAGACATGTACTCAATTTTCTCTAGTGATTCTACAGAAAGATCTGTTTTTAGAGTTACAGTGTCAGTAAAATAGAATCGAGATTCTACTAATGTGTCTATGATTTAACGATTCATCCAACAGTGACGAGAGAAAGTAAACTGATTCTGCTTTTACAACATTATCTCGAATTCACAGAAAATGTATTGTCTCAATTATAACATAACACTAGACAAATTCTGGTAGGATTTCGAGGAAAGTGTGCTTTTAAGTTGCACATGCCAAAAAAGCCTTAAAAGTATGGAATAGAAATAATGTGTATGGCTAACTCCTACCGCCCCTATCTTTTTATCGCCTGTATATATATTTACATGTGTTAGTGGCGGAGTAAGACTTTCAGAACAATAACATAAATGGCTGAAGCCTACTCAGCCAGTTTTACGCTTGCGCAGACCAATTAAAGGTTCCAATCGCAACGTTGCAGCAGATAAGTGGTTTAGCTCTGTTGAACTAGTGGAAGCACTTAAAGAGAGATATCTCACTTTAGTTGTTTCTCTAAAGAAAAACAAAAGAGATTTCCCACTAGAATTTCTATCCCAGAAATCAAGACCTGTAGGTTCAGCACAGTATGGTTTTTCAGTTGAAACAACTCTTGTCACAGTTGTTCCTACGAGAAAATGGACTGTTTTGCTTTTGTCGTCCATGCATCATAGCATCGAAATAGATCCTGTCAAAAAGAAACCAGATATAGTGTATTAACTCAACAGTACAAAATCTGGTGTCGATTTACTGGACTTCAAATGTTCGTTATATTCTGCCAAAAGGAGAACCAGATGATGACCATTAGCAGTATTTTATGCTATGATAATCATCAATAGTGTAAATTTCTTTATTCTCTATTTATGCTACAGTCAGAAACCTATTACTACTTGTTCTCATTTTGTCAAAGGTTTGGATCAGTCGCTTATTGAATCAAGTCTCAGAAGGAGATTGGAAGTTCAGAACCTTCCTAGGCAAATAAAAGAAATGAATTACCACTATTTACCTCCTGAGGAGGACATTACCGCTGCTGCGACTGGAGTTCCTAGCGACCAGATGGAAAAAAAATATTGATCCAATTGTCCGTCTTGCAGAGAGAGAAAAACTGTGTACAAATGCATTAAGTGCAGCAGCCCAATTTGTCTTGAATGCAGTAGGAAAGTGTGCATCACATGTGCGTCAAGCAACTAGACAAACGAATCACAAATTGAAGAAGATTCTAAAAGTGGAAACAGTTTTAGTATTGCATTTTGCTTAATTTAAGGTAGTGTTTATGAGAACCATTTTCAAATGAGGACCATGCTATGAGAACCATATTTATTTTAAAGATATTTCACCAAATAAATCATAATGTATTCAGTTAGGACGAGGAAACAAGAACAAGTATTGCTTTTTGTTTAATTTAAGGTAGTGTTTATGGGAACCATTTTCAAATGAGAATAATGTTCATTTTATATATATTTCACCTAATAAAGCATAATGTATTCACTTAGAACTTGTTTACCT
Source organism: Thermobia domestica (assembly GCF_964235325.1). Taxonomy (NCBI): domain Eukaryota; kingdom Metazoa; phylum Arthropoda; class Insecta; order Zygentoma; family Lepismatidae; genus Thermobia; species Thermobia domestica. Next base: position 98,190,460 of record NC_137457.1, read on the forward strand.
TATAGAATGTATAGCTTATTTTTCAGTAGTTGTGAAATATTTAAGCGTTACAATATTATTTTTAAAGTTTAAGGTTATGATTTTTTACACGGCCTCAAACACCGGATCTTTCTGTTTATGTAGTATTTTATAATGTTTCTGGTTAAGAGTTAATTCCCAAATCTAACGTATGATTCTAAGTACCGAAACAAAATTTCAAAAGGGGTCATCAAGGTATACATGTACTATAAAGGAAATGCCCCTCTACATACCCATACAACGCGTAAATCCTTATCAAAGAGGGGTGGTCAACCACTTCCGAAATTTATACTGTTTTGCCATTTTTTTATCCTCGAAAGGGAATTAGATATAACAGCAAAATGCATAATGGTACTCATAAGGGCAGTTTACTTTTATAAGAAATTTTTATATTATGCAATTTCTAAAATTTAAGGGGTTAACCAACGTACCTTTCCTAAATTTCCCTTCCTATATCTTAAAAAAAATCGATCTCTGTACACGTCCATATAACTATATAAGGTAATAAGACTTCATTGAAGGAAACAAATTGTGTTAATTACTGAAAACGTGATGGGATTAATTTTTGGTAATTTTAACTGTGAAACGGAAGGAGATGGATCACTAAAGTTTGCAGTGATAGATATATTAAATTTAAGCTGGTATAATTTCCGAAGTTTAAGAGGTGGACCAATGTTCTCCTCTGTAATTTTCAAAAGGTGCATTAATGTACTTATATGTTAAGAAATATAATACACACCTTTGCATGCCCAAATAATCATATAAGGTAATAGGACATCATTAAAAGGAATAAATTGGGTCAATAAAGTCCGAAATTTTACTTTCTTGCAATATTTACCCATGTAAGGGAACGAGATGAACCTCACAAATTTTTAAAATACATCTTAGAGTGATGAACTATTAACATTTTTTTAATTTTCCATATTTAAGAAAATAATGGATTGGCTAAATTACCCCCTTCAAATATTAAGAAGAATGTACCTATGTAATCCCTGTCTGATAAAGGTTGGCAGTACTCTAAACTGCGGTTATGAAGCAAATGTTTCTAATTGCAAGTTCGGGTATCTTTGGAAAACAGTAAACCAGGTTCGAAACTCTAAGAAAATTTTTGGAATCGGGAAAAATTTTGCAGATGTGTATTTTCTTCTTTAAAATAAAATATAATAAGACTTATTATCAAGTGTAGAAAAAAATATTGATTTAAAGACTTAATGATACTATATTTCGAAGACTTGTATTGACGTGAGGACATGATTGTTTGTTATTTTGCCTTCAGTAAGTAAAGGAATTTTTCCATATGTAAAAGAATGCTGAGAGCTAAGAGATAATATACAATTCTCGCCTGGGTACTAAAATAAAAGTCACAGTTGAACAAATAAAGCGTTTACAGTGGATATGAATTTCCTTGTCTTCTGAGCCCGTTATACATCTCTAGAAGCAAATTACGGAGAGCGTTTGTGTTAAATCAGTGGTAAGTTGTTGGATTTCAAATCGTAAGGTTGTGAGTTCTATTCCCATCTGTGTCAATGCTATTCTATGAAATTATATTTTCCACAATACATGAAAAATTACACAAAATGATTACATTCAAAGACATCAGTTATATATATATATATATATATATATATATATATATATATATATATATATATATATATATATAGTAAGGCCCCGCTTTATGGCGAACCGAGTCAGCTAAAATAATCTCGCTTCTGATTAGCTGGTAGAGGTCACGTGATCTTAGGCCCTGGGATCGTTTAAATTCGGGTGTCCTCTTTGATGTGTGTTTTGGTACCTCGATTCTGATTGAAGGATAGAAGTCCCATGGTTTTAGACCCACCAAACGGTGCACAGATTACATGGTATAACGTGGAGAAATCCCTCACTCATTTGTTTCATTTTATGTGTAAGATGAATGTTTTGGTACCTCAATTTTGATTGGTTGATAGAAGTCACATGATTTTAGCCCCCAGCCCATGCGGGAAATTCAGAGTGAAGTGACGGCGATCCATTCTTTTCCAGTGATTTTAGAATTACGTTCCCTTTTATTGTTATTGTACTGAAGTTCACCTTAAATATTATCATTTCCTTTCATGTATAAGATGGTTCTTATTAAATATGTTTACGTATGTAGATCCTGCCCTTGAATTAGTGTGTCTCTGAAAGGATATATTTATTCTCTAATGATAAAAGAGGAGTCCCTCCTTGTCGCATGTAGATTTCATTGTTAGAACTCTTATAACACATTGTTGAGAGTTTAAGCGATTTTTAAACGCAGAGCATTTTGTTGGTCAGTAATGGAAATGGTGGAAACAGTGTTGTCAGATTTTGTTACCTAAACTCCTACGATTCTTTTCGAAACGGTTCCACAGAGTGTAGGAATTTTCAAACTAAATATTTTTCGAACTAAAAAAAATTCAAACCTAAATATGTTTTGAACTAAAACAATTTGAAACCTAAATATGTTTTGAACTAAAAAAAATTGAAACGAAATATTTTCGAACCAAAAAATGAAACAAAAATATTTAAACAAAAAGGTTCAACCAGAAAATTATCGAACTGAAAAATTTGAAACAAAGAATTCAAAAATCGAACTAATAAACAATTGTTATCGAACGAAATATATTTTAAACTAAAAACTATCTAACTAAATTTTCAAACAAAATTTTTCGAACTAAAAAAATGATTTTTTTCGAAACCCAAAAAAGTCAAATAATTTTCGAACTAAACCAATTTAAAAAAAACAAGTTCCGAACTAAAGATGTAAACCACATCTAAAAATTTTAAAATCAAATATTTTTCGAACTAAAAATTAAAAATCAAATTTTGGACACTAAAAAATCTTTATTTAATTTTTCGAACAAAATATTTTCAATCTGATCATTTAAACCAAATTTTGGACAAACTTTCCACCTTAAATTTTTGAAGATTCCCATTATTTGAAACCAAGTTTTCAAGCTTTCAGGAAATAATAAAACATTTTTTTCAACTTGTTGTATTTTAACGAAAGGTATGTGCTTTTTACATACAATTTTATTAACACAATAAATACAGAATTTAGTTAATGAATATTTTGAACGTGTCGTCATCTTCGAATCTTGTAGACGTATCCTGTAAAGACAAAGAATAAATCCTGGATTACTTTATGAATTTCTTTTTTTTTCCTGAAATAACAAAAACGAGTAAATATTGATAAGAGAGAAATCAAACTTACTCGTAAAAGGTGGATGTGTGACACTCTCTATTTAGGCTCACCTTCCTCCTCGCTTTCGAGATGACTGCATTTCTTCCACTGATGGTGTTGGTGGTTTATGAACTCTTTTGGGTACTGCATCATTTTCTTAGTTTTACTGCTTTTTGGTCAAGGAGGAAAAAAGGGAATAGGAAAAAATAAATGGTGCCGTCGTTGGGTATTTACAGATTTTCTTCATCTTCTTCTTCCACTTCCAACTTCCGTTATTAACGTACCTGTACGGTACCGTATCATAGAAATTGAGTTCTTCATATTGAAGTTTTGTCTACTGGATGCTGTACATTTTTTCTTCTTTGCAGTGAAGATGGTATGGTCTTTGGTCCTGCATATTTTATGGGTGGAGGTAATGGTGAGTTGCTCAAATCATTGATTCGTAATAATTTCTTTTAGCGTATTGAAATTTAATTGCTGTCCTGCATTGTAATTTAAGGTAAATTCTTTCATTTTACATATGTAGCTGGTGATGATGGTGTGTGTATTGTATATTTCTAAACTGCTATTTTTCGGCCCTCCACTAACAAATGTCTTGATGTTGGCTCGTTGTCCATAAGATTCAATCTCATCGGATAAGCATCCCAAATACATGGAACGTTCAATGGTTGGCTCCCCGGGCTTTTCTGTAAGTATCACATAATCCGTGTCGAAATATAAAACACGTTCCTCCAACATTTCAAGGTACCCCTACAGTTCCAGATCTGCGTCACATGTTGTAAATGCTCCTAACACAACATTGGTGTTTCGGTTTTGAACAGACAAATGTTCATTTACTCCCAGAACGCATATAACATGGTATCATTGTTGGGTACAATTTGATGGAGTTCAATGTCCGGGGATGAGAGTTTTTCATAAAATTCTTCCGGCCGATCAACAATTGTGGTCTGGTTAAACTTTGTACGCTGTGAAAGCTTGCCCCATAATGAATTAACACAAACCTTAAATAAACTTCTTCGTGCAGGATAATTTTCAATTTTTTTCGGATCCAGTGCAAAACCTTCACGCTCCAGGACGGTTTCTATAAATTTTGTTTTGTCTTCTTCAGTGACATATGAACTTGGCCATCCAGAAGTTTCAATTTTCGATTTCAAAAGCGTGTTGATATATTCCTTGAACAAGCCACCTGTTTTCGTGATGGGGTCATATTGTTCAATGTCATAATCATAATTTCAAAGATCTCCACCGGTTCATATCCTAATTCTATTGCTTTTTGTATTTCGTATGATACCCACGTTCCAGTAAGGCATCGCTCTTGATCATTGTGCGTACACGTTGCTGTAGGATTTGGGTTCATTTCTTCGGCACAAACAGCACACAGTGGAAACAGTAGTTTCTTGTTGCATCGATAAGGGCGGAGACTATGATAAAGATGGCGACTTGGAAATATCGTCATTTTGATCAGACCATTGACTTTATTTATTGGTGGTATATTTTCATCACCCTGTAGATCAATTCTAGGATGTCCTACAATGTATTTAGCACCCTTATTTATGGACAAATAAAGCGAAACAATATCGAAATATTTTATTTTCTCTCCTGCCCTTTCGTCGACTTGATGGCACAATTTCATACAATTGGTCCTTCCTACAAAAAGCTATCTCTTGGTTTTAAGGATCTGCGGTTCATGTACGGATAATTCTTGAGATACGTTGCCATTGCTGCATTTTCTTTCAAGAACTGTTTAAAGTCGCAGTCCCACATTTCATATACATTGCACCCCAATTCACGAAGTCTTGCATTTTTTCGTTGCGTTCGTTCATACCGGAATTCCATGGTGTCTTCTGGATTGCCGTAGATAGGCTGATTACTGCCAATAATAATACACACTTTACAGCCGTGATTAAAAAAGCCGGCATGCTCATAGGCGTGCTCCTCTAACCTCTCAGGATCTTGGTAGTAGCCATCAACACGGAATCCCGCAACAAACACTTCTTTTTGTCGAGCCGCATATAAGATTTGCTTTCCTTCGGTTTTTTCAATGTAGGCCAGACATTGCATTGCAGCGATCGATTGAGTACTTCTCCATCAACGACCATGTCTCGGTACAATTCCAATGGTATTGGGCTTGAGGAAATTCCGGCGGAATACTAAATTGGAAGCATTTGCAATCGTTATCGTCTCCAAGAAGGGATTCATTTTGGTTTATGCTTCAAATGACGTCATAAACGAAACGCATGTTTGTCTCAGTACATTGACATCTTGACTACAATAGTTGATAATTTCATTCTGGAAATCAAACCTGTCGATACGATGGTCGTTGTACCATTGCATGAGCTTGTTCTTGTCTTCAACGGACATTTCATAATACTTCGTTTCTGGAAGTGGTCCAATATACGATTGATTTTCGTTGGTATTGAGGAAATGCGGGAAGTATCATTTGGTTGCGGGTAAATTGAACGCTTTCGACAATTTGCTTAACGACATAGGCAGGAAGTTCAAAAAGTCAATAAACGTCAGATTAAACTCAATATCTTGGTCCCATTTAATATGACGTCAGGTCTCCATTGACATTGTTCTACCATAGTCTTTAGAATAAAATGTCCATCGTAACCTTTCGAGTTGTGAGCAAGACAGAAAATCCTATTTATATTGGGACGACGTTCCCGCAAGTATTGGAGAAAATTATAAATTGGATCCTCTCTTTGGAAAATGCGCTGGCGCTGACCTCACATACTGCAACACTGTTGAATATTATCGTTTTCAACACATTCATAATATAATTGTCCTGCATGGATTCTATATCGTAGAAAATCAATAACGCTTTCTTTGCATGCATGAATGAAGGAACACCAGGTTTCAAGCTTTGTCGATCAAGAGGCATAAAACATTGATGATAGAGGAACGCTCGCCCTAAGCTACTATAACGAATTTTTCGATTTTGACATTTAGCGGAGGGCCAAATTTTAAGGGAGGGCCAAAGTACAATTGAGAAAAAGGAAAGGGGATGGTCCTAATACTCCTAGGTCGTTGACCCCGGGCCGAAGGCCTTAGATCTATGACGTCACTAGAGAAACAGGGTGGGAGTCCAAAATGAGATCAGATGGTAACATTCTACTTTGACGATGTCCGTTAAAATAACAGCCTAATTACTCTCTCTATATAGGAGATAATTTAAGCATCAAGAAAAGGACTGTTCTCTCAACTGTGCGGTACTATTTGAAGACACACAAAGTTTACGGTAAGATATGACTTGCCTGAGCAGATTATACACCTATTAAATAGAACACGAGAATGAAAAAGACGGCGTGTTAACAAGAACAGTCAATGATGAATAGACGTAAATATTTCAGTATGAATCTGAAACTAAAAGATTAAACATGCACTAGGAGAAAATGCTCATCACCGTGATTGATAAAGACAAGAAAGAACAAACCAAACGTAAGGGATACACTTAATAAATGTAGGTAAAAATTGTAAGGAACATAAAAAATACATATAGTAAATTACTTACTACGTAGTATGTATAACATGTCACATTTTAAACATGTATGTTCTGGAGTGATTATCATTCAATATACAACTGATCATTTAATGTAATTATTTTATATAAATTTTATGCATTGCGGAAAATTATATAAAAATACAAAATTTTCAGTGAAAATTAATCAAACTCGCAACCTTATGATTCGAAATATCATGGTTTTCCACTTTGCTAACATGATAATTCTAGACGAGTTCCTTCGAACGAAATATAATTGTCTTTCCAAGACCCTTTTTATATTACTACGCATGCGAGATTTATGTTCGATGTTTTTCTTTTCATTCTTCTTTTATATATTGAAATCTGTTTTTACATGTGCAAAGGTTCCTTTACGTATGGAAATAAAAATGACACAATGATCATTAAGAACTTCAACCAATGTTACTTTTCTCTATATTTAACAAAATTCCAAAATATTTAATTATATTTAAAACAAGAAAGTCATATCTGCACAACTTTCCTGAATTCTAAGGTTGACTTGAAGGCTACAAGCAGTAACATTCATTTATTGTTTTCCGAAGAAACCCGAAGTTCGGTATAGAAATAGTTTGCCTCAAAACAGCAACAAATTGTGCTTTCATTCGTAATGGAACAGTTTATACATCTCACTCCAGGGAGGATGAAAGCCATAATTACGGATTTTTATAGGTCCAACTTTGGGTATCTCCGAGAGTAGTAAAACAAAGATATTAGGTACCTGCTAACAAGCCACCCTTCATAATTGGCAAACGATGACTAGATCTATTTTTCTTCTTTTTTAAAGCAAGTTTAAATGTACAAATAAAAATAAATTCATTAAAATATTTAAATATATAACAATTCGAAACTATGCGCTTAATTATATAGTATTTCGAAAAACATATGTTGGAATGATATTAAGTGCAGAAAAAGTAACATTGATTGAATTTCTTAATTATACAATATTTCAGAACAATGTATTCACACACACACTTTTTTCATTTTGATTCCCATACGTAAAACTTATTTGCATATAAAAACACATTTGCATATGTAAAACACGAATGAAAGGAAATACATCCAACATCATTTTCGCATGCAGAGTAAAATAAAAGACAAAGGAGAACAAAAGACGGAGTTAGCAATTGATATGAAGGCCGTTGTCTCTGGAAGACTGTTATATTTCCTTAGAAGGAGCTCGCCTAGAGTTGTCATGTTCTCTTTGTGGTAAACCATTTTTAGTTCCAATAGTGATAAGTTTTTGTGTACATGTGTGTACATACTTCATTTGTTACCTACATTTCTGAACATGGGGAACATTGTTATCGAAAGGAAAGGAAGGGAACTTAGTTCTCCCATCCATAGTAATATGATAAGTATAAAAGGATAAGCAATGAATTTAATTTTTTTCGCGAAAATTTAGTTATATTTCTCAGAAGAAGTTCGAAAGGAACGTTTATATCAGGTTACTGCTTTTTGTTAATCACAAGGTAGTGAGTTTGATTGATGTTACGGTCAACTGTTTTTGTAATTACCAGTATATTGTCAATGCACGAATAATAATATAAAATGATTACGTTAGAATAAATCAGTTGTCATTACATTAATCCAAATGTTTATGGACATTAATCAGCAGTTTGTTTAACACTACAACTACCAGGAAATTAATTATACAAGAACTACCAAAGGGGTCATTTTGACCCCTTGTGTTTTAGAGGTTTTTTAGGTTGAAATTTAACGTTCCTTTGGCAACCAAGACTTGCTGTGACTTGGCATAAAAGTTAATATGAGTCATAATCCACACTAGTTTTAACAAGGTATCAAACTATGATTTTCTATTCCCAAAATATTGGAGAATATGTCAATAAATGTACACTTGAAATCTTTTTAAACCTAAACTCAGGGACATTTCTTATACCAATAGGTTACGCATTTATTTACAAATATAAGATGTGAGAATATAAACGAGTACAGGTTTCAAGAGTAAATCAAAATTTTGATAATAATTTTATGTTGAGGCATATAGGTATAATTTCAATGCTGATTCCGCTACATGTCCCGATTTGGCACTTGTTCATTTTTCCGGTAGAAGTTATTGATGCTGCTGGCAAATCAGTCGAAACGCGCTTTTGCCTTATTTTCTCAGAATGCATCCTTTGCAACTTGAAAAGACAGAACTTCTCCAATTTTCTGTCTACTTATATGCTTATGTGTAATGCACTTATATAAGATATGAGATTTTATGGCGGCCGAACCAAATAGGTTATAAGAGAGCTATACCGACCATTTTCTTCTAACAGCCTTCACAGGATATTAACTATCCATCTAGTCTATAATGTCTACATCAATTTTATGTTGATTGTTAAACAAAAGTATGTTGGATGTATTTCCTTTCATTCGTGTTTTACATATGAAAATGTGTTTTTATATGCAAATAAGTTTTACGTATGGGAAAAATACCGCTCTTTACAATATCAGTACTCTTTTGTTTTTCTTGCATTGATATGTGGTGAGTGTGATATCATCAACGGTTTTGAAGTAGTCAGTGGTATACAAATCTTTATTATGGAAACGTATGGAAGCTGGAATCTCTCTCCTGTTACTTCGGATAGTACCAAGCAAATTTATTCCGTTAATTGTTTAGTTCTCTTGCAAGAAGTAGAGACTTAAAAATGTTGTCTCAAGTTACATGCAACCTCGAGTTTCAAAAGATCTAAAACTACATGTTCAGCAAGAGAGATGTTCCTTCGCCTCTTTTCATCTTTTCCTACATATGGAAAACTATTTACTATATATTTGTTTTTCCCTTCAACAAGAATCCAAAATTTATCGAAATAGTTATCCGGGTTGCTACCCATGAACTGAATAATGGACCGCGAGATTTCATTGGAAAGAGCCACTCACCAATAATACATTAAGTATGGGGATTATAGCACCTTAGGGAATTTTCAATCAGCTGGTATCAGATATCAAAACAAGCAAAACCGTTTAGTTTTACGTCTTTCGTCCCTCTTAGACTTGAGATAAGCCTTATAAACTTCATTATTTCTTCAAACATGTTTCTGAGCATTACATTCCGAAAGAAGCTGCAGCCCAAGCTTTCCAGACCAGAGACACTTTACACTTTGCCGGAGAAAATCAGTCTGAATGCACTTGCACAAGCATCATCCATGTTAAGCGTAACGAGTGATGTGGTTTCATACTAACTATATTATGTTTTTGTAATCTTCCGTATGTCTTGTCGTTTACATCAACTATCGTTTACACAGTCTGATTCGGAGTTCACTAGGCCTACCAGTAATTTCAGTAGAATTCTCTTGCTCAGATTCTCCACTTAAATCATTATTACTGGAATCAGAATCAGCATATTTGATTTTTTTATCATAACTACTGGAAAAATCTTATTTTTCATGGTCTGCAGCATCTTCCTTTTCAAGCCAGCTGTTACTGTTCTCATCACCAGAAGCACTATCGTCAATATTATGTAACTGTGCTAGAAACTCTGCTGCTGCATGTCGTTTACTACCTGAAGACTCCATCATTTCGTTTACTACCTGAAAAGAGTGAAACACCTTCTTCAAAACAATCACCATAAATCAATGGTTGTTCACAATTGTTTCGGGTCATCATTAATAATCCTTGATAAAAGTATAAACAAGCATAAAAGGCATTTTTATCCAGGGTAAAATAAATAGGAAGTAAACTTTGTGGTGGACAACCACCATCTGCGCCGGTTTTCTCGAGGTTCACCCGTTTCCTCCCACTTTGTTCGTTGCACCATTCCCTTCATTTCGCATTATCACCGTCTCCTTTAGCCTAGCCGGCATAATCATGGGACGTAAAACTTAAAGATTTCATTTCCACTTTCAGAGGAAATAGGTAGGTGTCAAAATAACCCCCGTGGTAGTTCTAGGTAAATCACCATTTTTAAAGAAAACCAAAAATAATTGAAATATGGTATTTAGGAAAAAATCACACTGGTTAGAGAGAAGAAAAGTGGTGCCATATGTTTTGCATATTTTAACTAATGTTCAAATTAAAGGATTGTGAATGAAGGTGAGGGGTCAAAATGACTCCTTTGGTAGTTCGTGTGTTAAAATATAGCATCTGAGTTGGAGACGTTGACAGCACATATGCGTGCTTTACGAGACTAGGTAGCATGCGAGGAAGCTATTATAGATTTTCACAGATTTTCAGTTCAATACTCTCAAACTTTTTTTACATTAACGTAGTGACGTTCTGGAAGCTCACTCTCTCTCATATTTACATATGCAAGCATATATATGCATATATACGGGTATGTTCAATCATAGCTTTGAAGCGCTGGAGTAGGTCTCCGTAGCACACAGAGGCAGGTGTGTAAGCCGATTAAATATGAGAAAGAAAGAAATCGATGAATATTAGTATCTAATCTAAAATGATTGTGATCCAGGTAGTGGTTGGTGAAAGCCTAAGTTCATTTGGCAGTGACCACAAGCATCCATATCACACAAGAGGGAGTGGGAGAAGTAGTACATAGCAATTATCGAAGACGTTGATATGTGTATCGAATACGTAGAGAATGAAAATCAGCCCACTCATATTATTTACTATGCCATAGAGAACTAAAATCAGCCCATTTATATTGCTGACAAGGAGATAGCGATATACAAAATAATAGTAAATTACAGATATGAGTGGCGAGTCCATAGGTTTCTGAGTCCCTAAATAGATTGATAGCTGTTAATGTGACCACCAAGTAAAGCGTGTATCTTATATAGGTTAGGCAACAGGAAAACCTAAGTTAGATGAGGATAAGTGAGACCAATCAAAATAATCAAAGACTTCTGAAATTTGTGTGAAGTGCATAGTCTTCGGGATTGCTTAGATAAATAATGAGATGTCCCATGTTATTTATGTCCTCATAAAAAAGTTCCTGTTTTCACACAAAAGACTGAAGTATTGACATATAGAACAATTGGAACCTTCGGATACTTTCAAATTATTTGATTTCAGCATTCCTAAAGCAATTAATGACAGTTCCAGTTCCTTTAAGACAGAGTTCAGCACCAAATGGTGGTAAGGCCAGTTATGCAACAGAAAGGAGTGCTGGTGAAGACATAAAAATGAACCGAAACCACCGATATTAGTTACGAGTCTTTAGTTTTTCCTTATTGATCAGAAAAATAGTTGCTCTTTAGATTTAAATAAATGTAAAGTCCATTCGAGAGCAGATTATGGAGAGGTATTGTAACTTGTAAAAATAAATAAACATATGGATCATAGTATCTAATCCGCAGATTTGGATGTTCCTAGTTTGATTTGTAGCTGTTCCAGTGAGTTTAGAAAATTACTTCCAGTCCGGTGAAACTATAATACGCGCAGTGATAGTGGGGAACGGCATAATAAAAGACAATCGAAAAAAATTGGACATTCATAAAGTTCTTCTCGGGCAATCAGCCAGGTGAAAACTGGTGGATAGGCCAACGTTTCGAGAGCTGTCATCGTTCTCGTCATCAGGGCAATTATGTAGAGATCAGTGGATATAAGTAATATATACTCTGGGCTGGAGAAAATGCTGGTTCCTGATTGGCTGAAAATGCTGGTTCCTGATTGGCTGGTTCAATCTGAAAAACTGGAGCTGTGATTGGCTGGCTATGTTCCGTAGTCTGTGCTATTGATTGGCTGAGGGTTAACTGGATGTTTGTGTGTAGTTTTCTTTGCTGTGGTACTGATGACTGGGTTCCACAGGGGGCTGAGTTGAAATCCAGTGTCTCTATTTCAAAGAAAACCACAGCAAAGAAAACTACACACAAACTTCCAGTTAACCCTCAGCCAATCAATAGCACGGACTACGGAACATAGCCAGCCAATCACAGCTCCAGTTTTTCAGATTGAACCAGCCAATCAGTAACCAGCATTTTCAGCCAATCAGGAACCAGCATTTTCTCCAGCCCAGAGTATATATTACTTATATCCGCTGATCTGTACATAATTGCCCTGAGGACGAGAACGGTGACAGCTCTCGAAACGTTCGCGTATCCACCAGTTTTCACCTGGCTGATTGCCCGAGAAGAAGTTTATCATATACGCCGCCAGGAAAGCTTCAAATCTTACTTCAAATTGGACATTGTTTTGGAGAAAATAATTTTGGGGGTCAGTGAGGTGGAAAGCACTACTTCCTATTCTCTTTAAGAACATATTGAAACCTACTTGTACCCTTGGAAGTGATAGGTTAATGGTGCCGTGGGAACCTTAACCAAGACGGACTGATGATATTATTGAATCTATAGTTTTCTGAGTTTTGAAGTTAATTGGTGAGAATCCGATACTATTTCTATCTACGTTCAATTCTCGTTTCTCAGTGTGTGTTCGTTAAAAGTGATTTGCAGTAACAACAAAAGAAAGTGAACGATAATACTGTCGAATTGATAGCTCTGTGTATATCACAGATTAATAATTACAATTAAAGTACAAGTTTTCCTGTGCCATCTTGGGGAACTATAAGACATGAAAAAATATGTGATTTAAATTACCATTTTCATTTCAATTGACGGTTTGCATTAGTCAATGTATTAGATTACAATTAAAAATGATATTTAATACGGTGTTCAGGAATGAACAAGCATGCAAAGTAATTTTAAATTTACAGGAACAACTCTGAAGACGTTAATAGTATACCTTAATACATATTGTAGAGGTATATTAAAAGTTTTTAATATTTTATTTCTTATGATTGGAATAAAAATATGTTAGAATTAAAGCTAAAAGATTAGAATGTTACAATGATGTTAGATTATGTCATCTTGGCACGTGTGGTTGTTATTGTTTATTTGTTGATGTAAATCGTTGCACATGGTTGTGTTTATGCTATGTTATTCGCGAAATCCTGGGAAGACGCTAACTCGCAGGATTATGTAAATATAAAAACTAAGAAGAGTAATGTCAGCTTTGTAATGTCAGAATTGTGTAATACCATCTTTTGTTAACATTGACACAATTCGGATATGGCATAATATTCAGATTCGCAGAAGTTGATAGTCTGGGAATTCGGTCACGATGTAATAGGTTTGAAACAAATGTTTGACCAATAGCTGAGTTCAACACAGTTCAACAACAACATGACGAATTCCACCATCTGGAGGAGACAACAAAACCCCCGATTGAGAGGGAATCTTGATCAGTCGGAGGTAAGTCGAGATGAATCATTGATCAGTCGTTGATCAGTGGTTGGGCAGTCGAGATCAGACGATAGCAGCCTAACATCGGTCTGAGATTAGTTGGAGACCACAAGTAGATCAAGCGTTGATCTACACTACGCTTCAGTTACGACTAGATATCATCGAGTAATGGTTGGCCTTTAGTTGGCAATTTGTGGAGACCAAGCGCAGACACCAACCTTGTCCCGAGAGAGTTCCACGGCCAAGCAGTAAGGAGTCATCGTTCCAGACAGACGCAGTATTACCAAGGTATGTGTGCCTCAGCTATGTGTGTTAATCGTGAACTAAACTCCAGGCATTTGACAGTCTGTGATCTGAACCACTAGGCCATATTCATTCATTACACATACTAAAACAAAGACATTTAGTTGTCAAATACATAAGTTAAACGATTTATAGAGTTTTTGTGATTATCCTCTTATTTGAACATTACCTTATCGGTAACTACTCATTTTGGATAATGAGTAGTAACAAGTTCGTTACGTCCTACTTAATTATCCCCAATTTTAATAGGCATGACGTAAGGAGGTTGTTATGGTAGAGATGCCTCTGGTTCGATTCCCGGTGTGTTTGTAAGGTTCTTAATAATATATCCCACCATTGTTATGGTGGAGATGCGTTCAGTTCGATTCCAGGCGCGGTTGGAAGAATATTAATCCATTAGTATTATGGTAAAAAAATGTCCAGTTCGATTCTCCGTTCGGTTAGTTAGCAATATTAAGATCACCGTTGTTATGTTGCGAATATTATTGGTTCGATTCCCGACTGGCTCACAACTGTTTCATATGTGTTTTAAGAAAATAGGTTAAACCTTACCACCCTCCCTAACTAAGTCATTAAGTTAATTCAAGTTATTTTAAAGTTATAAGTTTATTATTAGATGACTGAGAACAAAGTGTTAACTAGAGCACAAAAAGCAAGCAAGGATATTAGAATTGAATTGAATGATTTATTTAGTGTGAGGAAAAATGAAAGACGAGGACAGATAAATATAAGTACTCAGGATACAGCCGTCGAACCCGCGAGTCCAAAAATCGAAGTAGAAAAAGGTCCTGTATTCTATTTAGTCCGTTGGTAACATCGTTTTCGGAAGATTATCCGTAAACTTTACAGCTACACGAGAATTTGATAAACGTTAGTAAAGATAAGAAAACAGGGAATTTAAACAAGGCTTCAAAGGTAACACTCTATGCGGATGTAAATAAACTCCCGAAATTCGATTTAAATAATCATGGGGACATCATAGCATTTTTCGATGAATTTGACGATGCATGTTAGATGGCAGGCGTCGCTGACAATAAAAGAAAGGAGTTACTGCCGAGCATATCTAAAGGAGTTGGGAGACAGTGGATAAAATTATTACAAAAACGAAAAAATTTAAGTGAAATCTCATATAAAGAATTGCAAGCATAAATAATAGATGAGTTTACGAGAACTAACGTAACCCTTGATATAGAAGACCGGATACGCGAACGTTTACAACACGAGGATGAAGCAATCATAAATCATGTTTATGGTATGCTGGTATTGTGCGAGAGGGAGGACTCGAACATGACCGACAAGAGAAAAATTGGTATAATAGTTAGCGGTTTACAGCCTTACTATATGGAAAAGGTAGGGACTGTAGCCTATTCAAATTTAGCCAAATTCGTAGAGGAGTTGCAAAAAATTAAGCGTAATATATGTAAAATTGAAAAGCGAGTAAAACGAGAAACCGATAAAGTAACAATAAAAGATTTGGTAAAAAAATAAGAGAGCAGGTCGAAGACGATGAAAGTGATACAGTTAGATCGAGTAGTATTTCGGAAGAATAAAGACGAAGGAAAATATTATGCAAGAATCGCAGAGTTTAACGCAATTGGCAGAATTAGAAAAGAAAATTGATCAGCTTCAATTAGCATTATCGGTAGAAACCCAATATAACGATAAGCGAGAAAATAGAGAAAATTAGCAAGTGAAAAATCAGAATTTTTCAAACAATAAAGGTAATAGACAACACAGGGGTAGTGGTAGAAATCATTACCGGAACAGCAATAATAGATCTTGGAATAACAATAGTAATGGTAGAGGTCAAAACAATTTTAGAGGAAATAGAGGTAATAATGGATTTTCAAATAGGCGAGGAAACCGGAACGGGTATTTGCGAAGTAATAAAGGTAGAGGTCAGCAAGGACAGTGGCATGGAGAGAACCGTTGTCAGCACACGTGCTGTCACCAAAGTCATAGCCAGCAAAGGCAAAACCCACAAAGATTCGTGCAAGTAGTACCGGCCCAAGTGAACGGTACGACGTAGTATCAGCCTATGAGTATGCAAAATTTTAAACTAGGAAGGACTGTAAATGGGAGAGGCACATTTACAGGAGGTAAGAAGTGTAGGATACGTGAAGTGATAGCCTCTGTATTACAGGAAAATAATGTGTTGTACTTGCCGTTACAAATAGAAAATATATAAGTTAAAGCATTGTTAGATAGTGAATCGCAGATTTCAATCATTAATGAAGGATAATTCCGCCCAGTGCTAAAGTAATCCCAAAACAAACAAAAATACGCGGAATCACCCAAAACGTCCTTGTAACCAGTAAATTAGCAATTGTGAAATTAATATTTTCTAATCAGACATTTCATCAAGAATTTATATTTATTAATGACTTCCCTTATCAAGTGTTGATACGAAATGATATTCTGAAAACTCAAAATTGCCAAATCGATTATGGTAACAGTAAAATATTAGTGCAAAGATTCGGAAGACCTAAAAAGAAAGATGAGAACGATCAGGGACTGAGATCAGTTTCGGAGAATACAGCGGTTGGTATTAGGACTAGTTTAAGACCGAAATGGGTGCTAAATCAGAAAGTTAGATTATTACCAAGAACTAGGACAACTGTTGAAGTAAATTTAGTTAACTCTTGGAATGGTAGTGACTATTTATTGGAACCGGATAGGCGATTAGAGAAGCAGTATAATGTATTTATACCTAGCGCAGTATTGTCAAAGGAAAATAAGAAATTAGAGATTATAAACCCATACAATAAGGTCATAATGTTAGCACGAAATATGAAAATTGGTGAAGCTGAGGAATGTATGAGTGGGAAAGAGTTGAAGCAGGAAGGTTTGACAGAGGATGAGATCGAGAAGATTTTACAGGCGCGAAAAAACTTTGACAAATCAAGATTAAAATTTGGAGTAAAAACTAAACCAGAAATTAGAAATAAGTTGGAAAAACTGTTTTGACTACGCAGACGTATTCGCGTGAAAGGAAAATGATTTAGGTAGAGTGAAAGGTGTAGAACATAAGATCGAATTAGAATCAGATGTTCCTTTTAGAAAACAGTAGTACCCTATACCGATTGCCTTTAGAGAAAAAGTCAAAGAACAGATCAATATTTTGTTAGAGCAAAATATAATCGAGGAGAGTAATAGTTATAAAATTCACCAATTCTATTCGTTAAAATACCCTCTGGTGCAATCAGATCCGTTTTGGACTGTCGTCATATTAATGCTAGAGTTAACTTCCATTCCGTGGCTTTACCACCCATACATCAAATTTTGACGTGTTTGGGAGACCATAAATTTTTCAGCGTCCTTGACATCAAAAGTGCATATCATCAAGTCCCCATAACAAAGGATTCGAGACAATACACTGCATTTAACATACCTGGAATAGGCGCATACGCGTACAAAGTGCTTCCCATAGGATACCTACAATCGCCAGTTGTTTACACAAAAATCATGGCTATGATAATTGCTAACGTTAGTCCGGAGGCGGTGTCATATTACATGGATGATGAGTTTGTATAGGTTAATAAACAAGATAAAATATTGTCGGTGTTGAAGTCCATCTTTCAATGATTAGGGAAATACGGATTGAAGTTATCTGTAGAGAAGTGTTAATTTATGGAGGAGAATATTTTGCCATTGGGGCATATTGTAAGTGAAGCGGGGTATGAGGTCAGTCCTAAAGTAATTCCGGCTATTAATGTATGTCAGCCACCAAAATCGGCTAAGGGCTTGAAATCATTTTTAGGATTAACGAACTACGTTAGAAAATGCTGCAAAGATTACGCAGATATTGCAGCAATTTTTCAGCCATAGCTCTGTAGAGGTCACAAGTTCGTTTGAACGGATGAACACCAACAAGGTTTCGAATAATTGAAAGATGCGTTATTAAATTCACCACTCCTAACCCCGTTTCGACAAAATTTTGAGACACGAGTATACACGGATGCGTCGACAAAGGCCATAGGAGCTGTGTTGCAAAAACAAGAAAACAACGAATGGACTCCGATTGCATACTATAGCAGAGTATTGCGACCACAGGAGACGAAGAGGCATATTGTCGAGCTCGAAATTTTGGCCGTGGTTAGTGCACTTAAAGCTTTCAATTATTATTTATATAATAAGGAATTCGAATTATTTACGGACTGCCGGTGTATAAAATATCTTCAGACTAGACCGAAGTTATCACCTAAGTTCCTGCGATACAGTCTTGAAATGGCAAAATATCAGTACACCCCGATTCATTGCCCTCGTGAGAAAATCCAAGTGATGTGTTATCACGAAATACTGACATTCAGCCAACATCGGAAGACGTCGATTTGGATGCCTTAGCTATCAACAAGGACGACTTGGAAGTAAACATAATATTCAGTGACGATGTGGATGTGGCTGAACTCCAAAGGAAGTATTCGTTTTTTGGGCCTATCATGAGCGCTATTAAACATCCGGAGACTGCGGAGACAAAGGCAGAGAAGTAGGCACGCTGGTAGGTGATCAATGAAGGAAAACTGTATAGAACTCAAAGGATGGCAAGTGGAATGAAATTCCTCTTGTGTATTCCGTTTGCATTAAGGGAACAAGTTTCTAGAAACTTACATTGCTCTATTTACGGTGGAGGTCACTACCCTTACACAAAGTTACAACAGAGCATTAAAATCAATATATTTCCCCAATATGAAGAAGTTTTTCCAGGAAAAGGTCAGTCAGTGTGTTAGCTGCCAGATCCAAAAGCGGAAGACAGGAAGAACGACACTGCACCCACAAACATATCCCAGTTACATGCCATTTCAGTATGTAACGATGGACGAAATCGGTCCCTTTAAACGATCAGAGAACCACAGGAACAAGTACGTTATAGATTCTGTTGATAGTGCTACAAGGTATGTTGTTGCTAGAGCAAGTTTAGCTATTACAGCAAAAATAATAACGGAAGTAATATTTGTAGAATTAATAACGAAACATGGCATTCCCGAAATTTTATCAATGGACAGGCATAGCACTCATCGTAGCAGAATAATGGAAGAGTTAGCAGAACGATTTGGCATGAAATTACACTTCGCAAATGCTGATGCTCATTATAATATTGGTACGCCTGAACGCGCCATTGGGGCGATTTAGCAGGTAATGAAACATTATATTGATAGAGAATTTACCAACTGGGACGAGATTCTTCCATGTATTGTGTTTACGATCAACACGCAAGTTCATGACGGTACGAAACATTCGTCATACGATTTACTGACAGGACATGAACGCAGAACGTTCCTCGACGAAGATCTGGACATTCCCTGTGAGTATATTAAGAATGATGCGCGAATCCAAGCTGTGAAGTAAGCGAGAAAATTGGCGTACCAGAATTTACAAAAAAAGGTTTAAATCTCAGAAAAACAAATTGAGAAAAAATATTCCCAACCTAAGTTCGATTTGGACAGAAAGTGTGGATAAGAGAAATGCCACTTCTCGGAATCCCAGCATGTTTTGGGGGAAGGTTTAACATTAGAGGAATTATTTTAGAACGAATGAATAACAATTCGTATAAGGTGAAACACGAAACTGCGAAAGGTCAGGAGAAAGTTGACACAGTGGATATTCGACGGATCAAGACGATCGTCGGACCGAAAGTTAAAGAAAGTGAATATGATGAGAATGATTTAAGTTCGGACAGTGACAACTAAGAAAATGGAAAAAGATTTAGCGTGAACCATAAAGCTAGATTACCAAAATCGTTCATGATAGTTTCGGTTCTTGGAAAAAAAGTAAATAAATAAAATGTTTATAAGTTTGGAACATTTAAATAGGACATCTGTAGACAAAATGAGTTTATCGGTGCCCTGCGAGCTGGACCTCAGAAGAACAACAAAAGTCCGTCCGAAGCCGAAGGAAACGTCGGTTTCCATCAGTAAATTCTGAACCGGTATACAAGTTTTGTTTACAGTAATTAGAGAAAATAGGAATATATAGTGTTTATGTAAATTAGAGAATGATAATCAACTAATTGTGTAATAAAATATCTAAGGTGCATATACAACATAAATAAATAAATTAAACTAAAGTAGGATTAAATAAATAAATAAGTAAACAATACAATTTATAGCTAACAAAATAAATAGCTAAGTCAGTAATCGGAAGAGAATAACTAATTTCAGATTTTAATTATTTGCAGAAACGCCATGTTGAGAAATATAATATTAGGCGTGATTGTGATGACGATGAAGCGAAATGTTTGAATAATATTGTACTAAATAATTCATTAAAGGGATGTCAACAAAATTCAGAATTTTTTTTAGGAAAATTAATATTTCGACATACACATGCAGTTGTCATGTATTCATCTGTATAACATGATGCGTATATGACAAAGGTAGGTGTACATCAAGAAATTACATCCAAGAAATTAGAAGAAACGAAAAATAGGTCATATTTTGTTAATTATGACAAATTTGACAACATATTTATTGGTGAATTTCTCATTCCGAGGAAGCATATCGTACAAGTGCGGAATAAACATGTTAAATTAACGGGAAATTGGACAGAAACACAAATAAATTTTTCTTTGCATAAACAGGAATTAAATGGATTAACAGAGAAATTATGAAAATTAAAAGTTGATACAACTGTTCCGGAATTAAGTGTAAATACGGATTACATAATGTATGTGGTAGGCTGAGTTATAATAGCATTAATATCAACGACTACGTTGCTGGTAATAAAACACTGTCCACTCTACAAGTCGATTCATAAATATAAAATGCAAAATCAAGAATCATAATAATAATAATAATAATAATAATAATAATAATAATAATAATAACAATAATAATATGAAGAAGAATTGAAAAGTAATAATATAATAAATGGATAAGCTAAAACAATGTTGTATGTTCCTTGGATTTGAAAACAAAAATATAGTGATGAACATTTGTAGGTATGGAGAAGAAAATATTTTTTTGAAAAAAACAAGCTAAGATAACAACCTGGAAATAAATAATGAATTAGAATAGAAAACAATTGGAGAAAATTAGCGTAAATACTTACGAAACAAGATTGGTAGCCATGAGCCATGAGTCAGTAAGTATAGACAATATGATAATAGATCCTAGAGTCATAATATAGATCGGTATAACGGTGAGGAATAACCGAACGAAGGAAGATACGCATGAAGTAAAAAGATAACATCCTGTACCCTAGTCACGTAAAAGAAGCCATAAGAATAATACTATGCAAGCCCAGACCATCATAGAAAAGGCTAGAAAACATCAAATAAATATAGCGATAATTAGGAGTAATAACAAACAACAGTGAGACAAGTAGCTGAAAGCTAATAGAAACAGCGAGAATAAAAATAGGTTGTAATAAAAAACTAATAGAGCTAGAAAACAGATGAAAATAATAAGAATAGATAGAAGAAGTATAAGTATGTAGAAAGTAAGCATACTAGTTAAAATAAATAAGTTAGAAGAAATACCGAGAAGAAAAATGATAGATCAAAATTCAAGAGTGTGATTAATGAACCACAAACTAGTCAAAATAGGACTTATAGCTATTGCATCTTGTTTAAAACATTCAAAATTTTAATGTAAGCGTTGCATTTTGGACCAAGTTAAATTTCTAAACGCAAAGTCTTTTTTAAAAGAAAGAAGTGAGAATTAAAAATAATTAGTAACATATTAGTAACATATTAGTAATATAGTAACATTAGTAATATAGTAACATAGTAATATTAGTAGTATAGTAACATATTAGTAATAATCTATATATATAAAAGAGAACGCACAAAATCCTT
Organism: Thermobia domestica; assembly: GCF_964235325.1. Taxonomy (NCBI): domain Eukaryota; kingdom Metazoa; phylum Arthropoda; class Insecta; order Zygentoma; family Lepismatidae; genus Thermobia; species Thermobia domestica. Next base: position 98,212,422 of record NC_137457.1, read on the forward strand.
TGTCCGCTCATCACGCTAATACGGCTGAACCGATTTCTTTCATTTTTGGGGGGTTGTTAGGATTTGGACCCTAGATGGTTTTTATCATATCACTTTAATTTTCAATTACCAGTGTCTTGAGATAATTGACCAATCAGGTGTCAATACGTACAAAAAATCCTTTGTCCGCTCATCACGCTAATACGGCTGAACCGATTTCTTTCATTTTTGGGGGGTTGTTAGGATGTGGACCCTAGATGGTTTTTATCATATCACTTTAATTTTCAATTACCAGTGTCTTGAGATAATTGACCATTCAGGTGTCCATACGTACAAATCCTTTGTTATTAGTTCATCATAGGTATAAAAATAAACGTATTTATATGCAACCCGCATGACCCTGTGACTCGGCGGGTTAACATAACTGACAGGCGCTATAAATCACTTGAAAGCGAAAAAGTAAAAATTATCTAAGTAACAAAGTTTATTGCGTTCCGGGATGACCGCAGCGAAGCGGGGCGGGTTGGGGTGACCGCAGCGAAGCGGGGCGGGTTAACATAAATGACAGGCGATATAATGTTAACATTAGTGCAATCTTCTATGGTTTTTATCATATCACTTGAAAGCGAAAAAGTAAAAATTATCTAAGTAACAAAGTTTATTGCGTTCCGGGGTGACCGCAGCGAAGCGGGGTGAACGCTGCTAGTGGTATATATATATATATCAATCATTAATAGTTAATGTGTTCATTATGTAACAAATCAAACTTAAAAGTTTAATATCTATATGTAGAGCAAGACAAATGTTGATTGGTCGAGAGCAGGAAATGCAATATCATGGCGACCATGTCTGCAAGTCGCGCAACACGGGGAAATGAAACCGATTATCTCTTCAAACCACAGAGAGGATGAGCTTACGGAAAGAAAGATGGAAGCTTGCTGCAAGCCATGCGTTCAGATAAGGAACGCAGCATTTTTAGGCAAATAACGATGCAATATGTATTAATCCCGACGTAATAAATGATTTTAATGTAATAAAAAATAGAAAATAGTTCAATACATGTATTAGTACATAAATATATACATATGAGTAGTTGAAAACTGTAAAAAAGTACGTAAATATGGAAAAGTAATTAGTCTAGGTACGACTTTGAAAAAAAGAGTAAAAGAAGAGAGGAGAAAGGAGAGAAGTAATATCTAATAATAGTGATTTCTAGCACTAGATAGATTACATAAGAGTAGAAAAATACTTCATTTCAAGGAAATATGCATCTATTATGCATTAAAAGAAGCAGTGAAAATATAGAGAACAAAAAAGTAGGTCTATGATAAAGCACAGTTTAAATTTTTACTAATGGAAATCATAGACATAAATATAGAAACTTTTTAGCTTAAAGTACATAAAATAGATGAAGAATAGAGTCTCACACCTAGTTATTTTATATTTTGCAGATTTATGGAAGCGAAAACAGTGATGTTAATAGTAGTTTTAATAGCTTTAGGGATGTTAGCAATGTTGGTAACATTAGTCACTGGATATTTACTATATAGCTGAAAGAAACTAGACAAAAAGAGAGGAAAGATTACTGGTAGCGTTCAAATAGAAGGCACGGACACGGCCTATAAACAACCAAGGAAAGACGTGCACTATATGAGTACAGACATATACACTGCAATTTATAAACACAACACTGGAAAACACTGTAAAACACACACTTTAGATCAGAGTATTAAGATGATCGAGATATCATGAGAAAGCACAGATATAGGGGGTGAACAGGTTTCAATGGACACTGATGTAAACCAGAGTGTTGCCGAAACTAACACGAATTACGTAAGTGCTGATATTGAAAACAGAAACGAACTTTCATTACGAGAGTCGAACAATTCTAAACAATATTTCACACCGTGTGAGATTATTGTTATTTAAAGAGAATAAATTTGGAGAGAAAAATAGCGACAGCGTGAACTTCACGAGCTATAATACACATAGAGAAGAAACAACTAAAGATGCTACGTAAAAAAAAACTTTCCAGTTCAGTGCCAATGGCAGTCAAAAAATCCCAACTCACCAGTTTACGGCATGGCTGGAACACATAGTTGCTAACCTCATGATTATTATATGTGATGTTGAGTGTAGTGAAAACTTAGTGTTGTTAAGTTTTACACATCTTTTTAAGCATACTAGAAAATGCAATAACGTAATAAGGACGTTATTATTGCAACAGGGAAGTGTGCACATGTATTTTATATGAGCGAACTATGTTTAAAGCACAAGATTAGTGAAGTGATAAAATAGTAAACAAGACAAAGTGACTTGCAATAAAAGTACCTGAATTGGAAACTATGCAGTGACTTTTGGTACAGTAACAAGTGGAAAATTACAGGAAAAAGATCTGAAAAGATATATATATATATATATATATATATATATATATATATATATGTGTGTGTGTGTGTGTATGTGTGTGTGTGTGATTTTATTCAGAGTACTGAAAAGTAAGCAATACGATGTAAATATTGATAGATGGCAGGAGAGTACGTTTTTACCATTAAAATACATGCCATGAACATTTGAAGAAGAAAACAAAAAGATATGGAAAATGTATATTTTTTAAACGTCATATAATAAAGTTATAAATATATATAAAAGAGAATAAAATATATATATATGCTGTGAATATGATAGGTGACGCGAATGATGTATGACTTTCAGATATTAATTTTTGTTTAAAAATGTGTTAATTTTGTATTAATTGTAGAATCGATTTGTAAGAAGAAATCTAATCCAGAGCGAAGTCCCCTCAGCTTTAAGGGGGGACATGTAGAGGTATATTAGAAGTTTTTAATATTTTATTTTTGGTGATTGGAATAAAGATATGTTAGAATTAAAGTTAAAAGATTAAAATGTTACAATGATGTTAGATTATGTCATTATGCCACGTGTGGTTGTTATTGTTTATTTGTTATTATAAGTCATTGCACATGGTTGTGTTTATGTTATGTTATTCGTGAAATCGTGGCGAGACGCTAACTCGCAGTATTATGTAAAGATAAAAACTAAGAACAGTACTGTCAGCTTTGTAATGTCAGAAATTTCATTTGTTAACACTGTTAACATTGTTACCATCTTTTGTTAACATTGACACAATTCGGATATGGTATAATATTCAGATTTGCAGAATTTGATAGTCTGGGAATTCGGTCACGATGTAATACGGTTTGAAACAAATGTTTGGCTAATAGCTGAGGTAAACACAGTTCAACAACAACATGACGAATTCCACCATCTGGAGGAGACAACAAAATTCCCGATTGAGAGGGAATCTTGATCAGTCGGAGGTGAGTCGAGATGAATCGTTGATCAGTCGTCGATCAGTGGTTGGGCAGTCGAGATCAGACGATAGCAGCTTACATCGGTCTGAGATTAGTTGGAGACCACAAGTAGATCAAGGGTTGATCTACACTACGCTTCAGTTACTACTAGATATCATCGAATAATGTTTGGTCTTTAGTTGGCAATTTGTGGAGACCAAGCGCAAACACCAACCTTGTCCCGAGAGAGTTACAGAGCCAAGCAGTAAGGAGTCATCGTTCCAGGCAGACGATTTATTACCAAGGTATGTGTGCCTCTGCTATGTGTGTTAATCGTGATATAATCTCCAGGCATTTGACAGTCTGTGATCTGAACCATTAGGCCATATTCATTCATTATACACACTAACACAATGCCATTTAATAGTCAAATATATAAGTTAACCGATTTATAGAGTTTTTATGATTATCCTTCTTTCATTTGAACATTTACCTGATCGGTACCTACTCATTTTGGATAATGAGTAGTAGCAACTTCGTTACGTCCTACTAAATTATCCCCAATTTTAACAGGCATGACGTAAGGAGGTTGTTAATATTTATGTATATGTGTATGAGTGTATATTCCAGCGTGAACCTGGAGTTTGAAATATATTCTACTTGAATATTAGGAAAATACATTTTATTATATTTTGTTCAGTGGTTAAATTTTGTATTGGTTTTCTGTTCTCCTACTATTGAATAGGATGTTACATGCTATTCACTAAATGCCACTCCAACATGTCTTATTATATTTAAAAGAAAATGAACTTATGCACATTTTTTACACTTTTCCCCATGATTTGAACTGTATCTGATATTTGTTGATTTCAAAAAAAAGTTCCAAATATGTTTCAGTCAAAAAATGAAAATGAAGGAGAAAAAAATTTACTTAAGCTAGAAAAATAACACAAGTCCCAGACGGATTTAATTATTAAGATCAATTCTGTGTTTTACCAATACAAAGCAGAATGAAATACGATTTTTAAATAATACAACCTGCACAAACGTAAATTGAACACAACACAATTACTATAAAAATATCTTCACTCGCCTCTCAGACTTACTCTTTCCGTTTTTAATTGTTTTTAACTCCTCTTACACTCCTTCGTCAGCTCCTATGGAATTTAATCTGACTTTACTCTGCATTCATGCTCACAGAACAAACACATTCGAGTGGTTCCTATTAATAATCTGAATAAGGGGTGACATAAAGAGCCTGTAAATAATAGTAGCCTATATTCCGGTCTAAATGAACGAAAAGACAAGTTCAGAATTTAAGAAAGGAACCGAAATATAACGTTACAACAATTTAATGGCAACTTCAATTAGTTTCTAAAGTATTGCAGATATTAACTCTTATAAGCATGTTGCCACTGAGGCACAAAGCAAATGCCTTATTAAAGAAAAATTCACGAAAAGCAAATGACCATTCAACAGATCTTTAAGGACCGATGTTTCTAAGAATTTACAAACATTCCAAAGATGATTTTTTATCCTCTCGAATCGAGTATGCTACCACTGAGCAACGATGTAATAAGAATATTAAGTAAAAGCTACGGAAGGGTATAGGCATTCGAAAGGCCTTTAAAAACCAATTTAACTTAGCATTTATGAGCCTTCTCAACAGGACCTTTTTGTCCTCTCAAACTTACCATGCAACCACTGAGCCACAATGAAATTCAAACATTAAAGGAAAAGTTACTAAAGACTTTAATCATTCAACAGGCCACTAAAAACCGATTTAACTGTACGTTTACGAGTTTTCTGAATAGGACTTTTTCCTCTTACATCTAGCATACAACCACTGAGCCACGATGCAATTAAATAAAAGGTTACAGAAAGCTATAGGCATTACTTAAAAAATTCAGAAGACTTCTGATAACGGATATATTTGTCCCACCATTTAGTGACTCCTCAAACATTACATTTAACACTGTTTTAACAAAACTGCACTATCAGATTCACTCCCGAGCATCAAAAAAACTTTTAATGTTATAAGGATAGATATTGTTTCCCTTATTCTGCTACATTCAAAACTTTTGTTCACTTTCACTCTCACTCCACAAGACATGCACAGCTAATACCAAGCCAGCGAAAACAAACGGACCAACACAACCACATGGAGACGAGAGTACTTCACTAGACGTAGTTCCTTAACCATAAGACGTGGCTGATCCAAGCAGGTAGGCAGAGAGCAGAAAAAACACGCCTATTACGAAACGCACGCAATACCCCACAAGAACTCTTACATTTGCACTCTCTCAAATTTTTTTCTTCTTTCTTAAACAAAACAACCAGAGTAAATTTACATAATTACACTAGTCAACAAGGTTTTTGCCACATGAAAGAAGAATGCTGATCTTTAAAGGAGCAGTTCGAGTTAAAAACAAGTTTGATGTAATAGAAAAAGAAACAAAAAATAAGAGAATCGTATTTTTTATATCTTGATAGGCCATATCGTTAAGCTTCTACAGGCATTTGTTTTTGATGAATCGTAAATGGTGACGTCATTGGTGGGATATGCGAGAAACTCAATGTGAGTCAGCAATCACTCCCTTGTACGCAGCTGATAAACCTTTAATAGTGCATTAGATTTTATAGATTGTGTTTTGGATTTGTTAGCAGTCTTGCTCTGTGTTAAATTTTCGAGAGAAGTTTCTGCTAGTTGTTTTTCTTATAGCATTAGTATAAAAAAGAGTAGAGAGAGAGGGATAGAGAGAGAGAGAGAGAGCAGAAATTACAATTGTTGTGCGAAACAGTGTTTCTTCCAGACATGTTTTTATGGTGGCACTGTTTCCTGGAGCTTTAGGAGATTCCCCCAGAGGAGACCAAAATAATACGTCTATAATGTAATAAATATAATAGTACTGTGTAAAAATAATATTTTTTTTTCTAAAAGAAACACTAGTATGAATTAGAAAAAAAGTGAGGTAGAAAACACGTGAAGTAGAAATGCCTAACACCTGCAGTGTTTTCGAATGTAATTCTTGTGCAATTGAAGGTGAGGACGTAAAGTATCTTTTCTTACGTTTCTAAGTCGTGAGAAATCACCAGATCGATATAAATTATGGCCCAGGAAAATCAAAGGGAGAAAATGTACCAAATAAAATCACTCGTGTTCCAAACATCTTGTAGAGCCTGCCTTCGAGAAGTCAAGTTTACTGAAAGAAAAGTTACTGCCAGTGGCGGATCTAGGCTGGGGCCGGGGGCCTAGGCCCCCAGTTTTTGAGTGCCAAAATTGATTTAAGCTATTATTTAGATATTTTTGAAAGTTTTTAGTAAACATGATATACATATCACAGGATGGGTTCTGACTCCCCCCTGACTTTTTACCGTCTAGATCCACTTCAGGCTAATGCCAGGAGAATTAGTTACACGCAAACTGAGAAAGAATGCTGTTCCAAGTATATTATTGAAAGGTTTAAAATCCGAGCCACTAAACACGCACCGATCTATATCCAGTTACCAACGTACAAATATCGTACAAGACCCAATTTATGGATGTAGACAAGACGAGGCATTAGAGGGTAATAAAGACGTTGTCACTTATGATTCTGAAGATACTGGTTTAGAAATAAGCTATATAATGTGAATTAAGGAGTGAAATATACCGGCTTGTAGAAGGAATCAGTGAGGATGACTGTTCCTCAAGACATTGATCCATCGTTTAATTTCTCTGTATCATGTGACAACGATGATGAAATGGGTGATGAGAGTTCTTCCGCGGACAGCTATGAGAATAAAAGAAATTTAATCGGTGAAGTGTTTTTCGTATTCTGGAAAACTTTACAGATGTTATTTCATTTTTGCCTCATATGTTGCGCTCCTGTACATACATTGAAGCACAAAATTATAGGGCCAGCGTTAAAAATTGCAACAAAACGTGAAAATGAACATACTTAGGTTTGGGAATCGGAAGAATGATTAAATAAAAGGTACCTAGGTGTTGCAGCAATCTCGTCCGCCATCTATTTACATATTGGTTTCGGTATTTTCTTCTTCTTCTTCTTCTTTTTTTTTTTTGAAACGCTTAACTCATGCTTTATAGGATACGTTTTATAATATTATAAAAAATGTTTGTACAGCCCACCATCAGATATTATTTTCTACTTGCAGATGATATTTGTAAGTCTTTGCAATCAGTTCTGGAAAAGGAAACCGCACCTCTCACAAACGAATTGCCTGGCATTGTGTAGTATGTAAACCAGCTCTCGCTCCTTGCCCACCTATAACGTTATAACAAAATATTTTTTCCTCTATTACTCGCTAACGACTGAACTAATCGCGATCAAACAAACACCATTCCTTTTAGAATTTTCAACTCTACAAGTGGAAATAAATTGTAAAAAATGCATTTCTAAGTCGAACTGCTCCTTTAAGGAACTTTGGCCGCTGAATTCGAATCTAATTTTCCCCCAATCCCCCAAATTTTCCCTTTTCCTTCATTTTTGTACCTCTAGCTCGGGTACCCTTAGGCATATAACTATACAAATTATATTCTATGTTAGCCTGATATATACTTAGTAAACCCTGTAAGTTTCATCTGAGTCCCATCATTCCTCATTGAGAAATAAATATATTTCTATAAATATATGCTATGTGTACTGTTCATTTTACCATATACAATAGGTGCAGAAAAATCACATGTAACTTCCACGGGAATTACAATATCAGCAAGGTTAATACTTCATTGGATTTGTAATAAACATACTTTACAATGATGTATACACCATGTCCGACATTTTTATAAGAGGAAATTCTAGAGGGATTTTTCGGGAAATTCCCTAAAAAAGTAGATTTTTTGTCTCATGTCACTATTCATATAGTGATACAGAAACGGGAATTGAACCAGATTAATTCTATTGAAAAACTGATCTTTAACTGCAAAAGTATACAAAAAAATTCTTAGTTTCCATGTCTTTTAACCCTTTGTTGATCCTATGGTACAATTTGTACCATACGCGTTTTTCATGGTACATTGCGTTATTTCTCTTCTATTTGAGCTTTTTCGTCCGGTTTTTTTCTTTGTTTTCCTAGTCCAGAGGCCTTGTAGAAGACATTACGTATGGTTTCAGACCGTCCTGCGTCCAGACATAGGAGGTGATGACGTCATAATTCAAAAATTTGTTTTCTCATTTTCTAATCTTATGTTCAATATTTTTTGGCGGGCTTATTTTTCTACGTAGAAGAGCTAAAGCAGGGGGAACCAGAGGGGCAAAGTGGTAAAAAACGGGATTTTTTACCCCCAAAATCCCGTTTTTCGTCATTTTCCCGCATTATATACATGATAGGACCACGTGACTCATACCGTCTGAAAGGCAGTTTCATTCTGAAGAGACAGACGGTCGAATTATTATTCTAGGGTAATTAGGGCCGTCTCAGTGAATTTTTATCCAAATATACTTCTGTATAGGGTAAAAGTGGGGCATGGTAGGGAAATTTTTTCTGGCGGGCCTATTTTTTCACGTAGAAGATTGAAATTTTGCACAAACATTCAGTCCACCGAGTAGTATTTACCAGAAGTTTTTTCCGATTTCTGCGTAAAAACAGGGGGAGTCCTGAGGGGCAAAATTTGAAAAAAGGAAATGTTGCCCCAAAAAATCCCTTTTTCAGGAATTTCCCGCCTTAGATACATGATGGAGACATGTGAAAGGTAGCGCCTGAAAGACAGTTCTGTTCTGAAGCGAATGATTGGCGGATTGTAGTCCTAGGGTAATTAGGGATGTCTCTGGATTTTTTCCCTGAGATCATAGTGTTTTATGGTAATTTGGGAAATTGTGAGAATTTTTTATAAAAATTCTCCCGCCCTTACTATTCAAGATAGAAACTTGAAATTTGGCACACACATTCAGTATACCAAGTACTATTTATCAGATTTTTTCTTAGATGACTACGATCACACAGGGGGGTCCAGGGAGGGCCAAAGTTCGAGAAAAAAAATCCCTCCGAAATTTTCACTTTGACCTTTTTTTCGCCCTTCTGGTGTACGGTATGAGCATGCAAGTGGTACCATTTGAAAGCCAGCTCTGTTCTGAAGAGAATGAGGTAAGAGCTATGATCCTAGGATAAATAGTGACGATACTGTAGCTGCTTGACTGAAAGTCTAAAAAATAGCCCAAAAAGCCAGGATCCTTTAAGGGTTAAACGTTATTCAAGATAGTAAACAAAAAATATTATTGACCTACAAAAACAAATATCAATAACTCACAATGGATCAAATGCACAACTGCTTTACAAAGTATGAAAATAAAACATTTGTACTTACAATTAATTCTTCCTTTTGTAGTGCCAGTCACTTTCTCTAAAAAAAAAAAAAAAAAAAACAGCAGTAGTCGCCCATCATATGAGGATCCCATTTACCTTGATAGCATTGCTCCATATGTCCTGATGGAATCGTTCCCCTTGTTCGTCACTCACAGCTCCAAAATTCTCGGGAAAAAATTCCGAGTGGGAATGAAGAAAGTGAATTTTCAGGGACATTCTACATCCTAACCTCTGATAGCTGTCCAAAAGCTCTTGAACCAATTGATGGTAATTTTCTGCTTTATGATTTCCCAAAAATCCATACACAACTTTACGTAAAGCTCTCCAGGCGGATAGTGCATCATTATTTAACTTTGTCTCAAAGATGTTGTCCTCTAATAATTTCCGAATTTGGGGCCCGACGAATATCTCTTCTTTTACTTTCGCGTCACTAAGTTTTGGAAACTTACTTCTAATTTACGCAAAACCTTCTCAATTCTTGTCCATGGCCTTAACAAAGTTTTACATTAAGCCTAATTTTATATGTAAAGCCGGCAGCAGATTTTTTTCTGAATTAACTAAGGGAGAATACTTAACATTCTGTTTCCCTGGCATATATGTTTCTCTTGGGGACCATTCTTTTTTTAATGTAGTGTGATTCAGTTGCCCTACTGTCCGACAAGGAAAGAAAACAACAGTAATTTGTAAATCCTCCCCGAAGCCCCAGCAATATAGCAATGACCTTTAAATCGCCACAAATTTGCCAACAGTACTTGTTATAATGTATCACAGCTAACAACACAGACAAACTTTCATAAGTTTCCTTCATCTCTACGGAATATGAAATTGGAATTGATGATTTAGTGTTACCATTATGTAGCAAAATAGCCTTAAGGCTTGTTTTAGAGCAGTAGATAAACAATCTCTATTCTTCAGGGATGTGTTTGAAACATAGTGTATCCATTAAACCATCTATATTTGTACATGCATTATATAGTAACCTGAAAATTGTTCATGTCGGTTTCTGAAAATTAAAATTCTGGTGGTAGGAGCCAGTACATTCCATTCTTGAAGTCTCGATCCGAGAAACTCAGCTTGTTGCTTACTCAGATTTAGATACCTCACTAAGTCATTCAGTCTGGACTTGTTAAGAAAAAGAGGTGTGTTTTTGCTTTGGCTATAGTTTGGATCAAAGGAAGTTGATGGTTCGGGCAACTCATCTACTTGATCTTCTGCTGGAGAAGATTCTTCTGACTGTGCGTATGGATCAGGGATTGGGAGTTCAGGTCCATGTGGTATGGGTTTTAAGGCGGATGGAACATTTGGGTACTGTATATTAGATTTTGTTCGTTTAGAATGACCCCAAATTTTTGTTAGACAGAAATAACAGTCTTCAGCATGACTGGTTGGTTCTCGCCAGACCATTAGCGCCGCAAAAGGCATAGCTCGAGTTTTATTGCCACTTTTCCACTTAACAAGAGCAGAATAGCATGTTACACAGCACACATGGGGAGCCGACACTTGGTCTTGATCACCCACATGATACCTAAAATAGCTATAATAAGCTTGTTTTCACGTTTCTTTTAATGCACGGTGCTGACTTTTCACAGTATATTTTCCACACACGTAACAGAAAGTATTCGGTGAGTTTATACAGTATATATTCATAGCGGAGAAAGAAGACAAACACTTACGACCACTTGTCACAGGTAAATCCAAATTAAAACTAAACCTACAATATGCATGCAGTTATACAACACTTCCTTATCTATTTGCCATGAACCTGACAATTTATCAGTAGAGTCCGATTTTGCGCAGCTTTATTGCATCAGCTATGCACGTGTTGTTGTACAGTTGTATCAATGCAATCACATGCCAGGTGGTAGAATACCATATACCTCTTACTCCATGTCGTATACTCTTGTTTGTGTATTTGTGCCTGTATGGGTAAATGAAATTGTTTTTTTCGGTGCAAAGAACGCAATATCACGTCTTAAAATAAGTAGTACAAACAACATACATGCAGCTATTTTTATTTCTCTAGAAATAATAATGCGATTGTTCTGAAACTTGCGAGGTTTCTTAAGTATAAATCAAAGTTTTATATGCTTTCATTTTTGTATTTATATTTCAAGGGCCAGTGGTACGAAAATTTGGAAAAAAAGTAAATTTTGAGGTAATTTCTCAGCCGCCTAGCCTTGTCACGCAGAAAACTATGGGTGATGGAGAAAAACGGATTGCACTTTCGAATTCAGCGACCAAAGTTCCTTCAGGATGAGATGTTTTCTTTCATGTGGCAAAAACCTTGTTTACTAGTGAGCTAATGATTTATTGCATTGATATAAATCTATATTCTGGCTCAATTCCCGCTTCAGTATCACTATATGAACAGTGACATGAGACAAAAAATCTACTTTTTAGGGAATTTCCCGAAAAATCCCTCTAGAATTTCCTCTTATAAAAATGTCGGACATGGTGTATACATCATTGTAAAGTATGTTTATTACAAATCCAATGAAGTATTAACCTTGCTGATATTGTAATTCCCGTGGAAGTTACATGTGATTTTTCTGCACCTATTGTATATGGTAAAATGAACAGTACACATAGCATATATTTATAGAAATATATTTATTTCTCAATGAGGAATGATGGGACTCAGATGAAACTTACAGGGTTTACTAAGTATAGATCAGGCTAACCTAGAATATAATTTGTATAGTTATATGCCTAAGGGTACCCGAGCTAGAGGTACAAAAATGAAGAAAAAGGGGAATTTTTGGAAAAATTTCCCAAAAATCCCTCTGTCACGGGAAAACTGGGCGTGATAGAGAAAAACGGATTGCAGATTCGAATTCAGCGGCCAAAGTTCCTCTAAGATCAGGCGTCTTTTCTCATGTGGCAGAAAAAAAGTTAAAATTTGTTGACTAGTATTTTTAGAAGAAATTTCGTCAAACCATTTTGTAAGGATATTATCCCTTCTGTTATACCTAAAAGTATTTTTATTTCATTTTTTTATTCCTATGAAAAACCATCCTGAAAGGAATGAGAGAAGGGAACAACTGCCGTAGGATGGTTTCTTTACACGGGTTGACGTCAAATCTGGTGCGTGATAACTGGAGTATTTTCTCATTGTGTAATATTGTACTTTAATATTCAATAAGCAACAGAAGAATCGATCACTAACGGGGGACTTCAATTGTTCAGACTGGGAGAAAGGCTAAAAATATACAATTGACGGTTGATATTCTTCCATTTAAACTTGTCTCATATTTCTATATACACTATTGTTATTTCTATATTATTTGGGTTGGAAAATGTTTGTTGATTTATTTTATAAAATAAAACAATACTTTGATTTAAAAAAAACTATGGTTCACATTATATCTGTTTAAGGAAGATAGACGATCTAATTGCATTCCTTTGTGTATTTGTATTACATGCGGCTGCTAAGATGTGGGGGAATAATGCATTATATATATATATATATATATATATATATATATATATATATATATATATACAGTATACTGATTAGTGTGTGTATATGTGCACAGCTTTACTAAAATTTGTTTACTATATAAAACTATATGTCAGTCTTCCTGAGTGTAGATTAAAGAATGTTATCTGAAAAATTGAAGTATAATTGAAAACCAAATAGTCATTTTTTGTAAAAATAGGAAACACCTAGTCAGGTCGGATGACAGATTGAAATATGCTGTATTTGTCTCGATGTGAAAGTTCTTTGCTACTGTAAATTTAAATCAATATTAAGCTGTAGTAGAATATATAGGCGTAATTCAATACCAACCGTCTCCTGTCATCCAAAAGATCTGTCCTTTTCTGTGAACAACTACTAGAGATTCTGATAAACTTAGCACCGTATCATTGGTTACAATTAATGCTCATAGAAGATTTGAACACGTGCTCACGCCAGGATAACCTAGATCTCCTCTCCCATGTTTTAACGATATTATTTATTTGCATCAGTCTTAGATTCAAAAGAACTGAAACATCCAAACAAATCTAATTACTAAAACAATATATGAAATAGTTTCTTCCTAAATTCTTTTAAGAAGAAATTACTTCGTGATTGTGATTTATTAATATTATAAACTGAACTTTACACAGCTTTGGTAAATAAACTAAACTCTATAGAAACAAAGACAAAGAAACAAAAGAGCTAAAGAAATAAACAAAGGCTGTAATGTGTAAGAAAATTGAAAGTCAATAGTTTGATAAATTAATAATTTTATTGATGTATTGATTTGACGATTAGTAATTCCTGGCTCTAAGGGTGAGCTATCAGGAACACACATAGAAATCGATTTTGAAGAAATATGTTTTTGAATGCCCAATTTTCGATGGCAATAATATTCGTAAGCGTTGAAAATGTTGTATTAAACTGACGATATTCAAAAAAGTACCGCCGTCTGTATGAATCAAACATGTAAGCTTACTTAAAATACATAACAGGAAAAGGCAATTGATTTTCTATAACTTACATTCATTACAGAATTATTGAAAGTGCGGACTTAAATGGTATCTTTCCGCTGTTTTAAATATGTTTATCCTGATTAATATATGTCTCATTATGGGAGTTCACTTTCAATATTACAAAATCCACAAACTACTATATTTGTTATTCTGGAATTTAGAAATTAAATTAATCACTCGCTATTGCTATTTAATCGTACAGCGTAGCTACTTAAGCCAGAAAATGTTATACTTCAAACCATCAGATCAGAAGTTTTTACCAAAATAAACTACTTATATTTTAGTCACTCTCCGAAACTGGAGTTTGTCTCTGCAAAACTATAGTTGTGTATTATGTCCTCAAAGTGAATATAGTACTTATATAATAATTCACAACTTTAACAACGAATAAAATAAACGACTCATGTAAATGCCTCATTTTCAGTTATTATAATACTACTTGTGTTCTTAAGAAAGTAAATAGTATGATTTAATGATAATATTGGGAGGTGACAACCATTAAGCAAGTAGCTCAAGACAAATCCTCAATGAACAGCAATTAGATGCTTCAATTAGTTTGAATTTAACGTTCACATAAGTTAAACCGATGTTTTGTCAACACCTATATCGCAGAACTTATACTGCAATATATAAATTTCTTATATATACTTACATTACTTTGGAATTATAAAATTTATAAGTTTTAAAGCAAATCGTTTATACATATTTACCACGCGTTGGTAAATATGTTATTAAGTATCGAAACGTCTAACACAAACATAATCGATCTCATAACATTGGTGAAACTAAATATCGCTGCTGTATAGTGACTGAGGTGAACAGTTTGGCACGCTTCTTAGGAAGAATTGCAGCTTAGCGTTTGTGTGCTTTTCTCCTACTACAGATTCGATAAATATGCTCGCAGATTTTCCTTCTATAGAAAATGTTCTACATATGAAAAAGTGGTTGAAGAAATCAGATTGTTTTACATGTTCAGAATTTTAAAATAACATATGATAATGCATTCCAATAAATCTAACTTTTTCTACACGTGATATATAACTTTATATTTTAAATTATCATCACTCTTTTCAGAATAAAATGATGTTCGTCTTGTCTTAAGATAATGACCGCCCCTGTTTAAAGCTATATGCAATTCTTTGCGTTGAAAAGTGTCAACTACTTATATTTTAAGTATAAAAATATATACAGATTGCTAAGCTTTCCTTTTAAATAAATAGTGAAATTTTACTAAGAAAGAAGGAACTACTTGTCTAAATATTCTTGTCGCCACGTAAAAGCCCAACACCTTACTATCCCCACTCTACATTTTGGCAGGGGTACCTAGGACCACCCACTAAAATTTTGGAAATTGCCAAATCTAAAAATTTGGTATGGTACCTTAGGACCAGGGTATCTACCTCTATTAGAATTAAAGGTTTATCTTATTCCCTTTCATGGGTAAAAATTGCCAAAAACTAAAATTTCGGGGTTTTTCACCTAATTTATCCCCTTTGATGAGGTGTTATTACCCTGTATAGTTGTATGGGTGTATACAGGGGTCCATTCCCTGTCATACGATGTGGGTGTATTGATGCACCCCTTTAAATTTTTGGGAGCGGTACATTGGCCCACCCTTTAAATTTTGGAAATTGACAATTTAAACATTTGCTATTGTAGCATGGGACACTAATAAATATTATTATAAATTTGAGTGGTCACTTTGTTCCCTTTTAAGGGTACAAAATTGCCAAATTTTAATACAACCACGTGTTTGGTTCTAGGCCCATTTTATCCCCTTTGATGAGGTTCTATTACCTTATATTGTTATATGGGCGTATATACGGGTCAATTTACTAAAATAAGACATGGGTACATTGATGAGCCTTTAAATTTTTGGGAGGGTTATCTTGGCCCACCCATTAAGTTTTGGAAATTTTCCGATTTAAGCATTCGGTATTATAGTACAGGAGCTCAATATGTATAATGATAAATTTGAATGGTCCGCCTCTTTCCCTTTCATGGCAAAAAGATTGTCGGAAATTAGTACGACCACGTGTTTGGTTTTGACCTAAGTTATCCCCTTTTAATGAGATCCTATTATTTGGCTTGATTATATGGGTATGTATAGGGGTCAATTATCTTACATAAGACATAGGTATATAAGTGCACCCTTTTAAAATTTGGGAGGGGTACTTTAAACCACCTCTTAAATTTTGGAAATTGTTTAATATAAGCATTTGGTATTATAGTATAGGACATCAATATGTATAACTATAAATTTGGGTAATTCATCACGTTCATTTCACGGGTAAAGAACTACAAAAAACAAATTTCTTAGGTTATTGGCCCATTTTATTTCATTTGTTGAGGTCTTATTACCTTATATGATTATATGGGCATGTATAGGGTTCTATCTATTTCTTAAGATATAGATACATTGGTGCATCCGTTGAAAAATTTGAAGCAGTACACTGGCCCCGACCTTAAATTTTGGAAATTGCTAAATGTAAACATTTAATATTGTACTATAGGACCCTAATATGTATTAGTATACATTTGGGTGGTCCACTTTGTTCCCTTTTATGGATGTTAAAAATTCAAATTTCGGAGGTTATTGACCTTCTTTGATGCGATTTTATTACCTTATATGAACATATGAATGTGTTGAGGGCTTTATTTTATTTCTTAAAATACAGGTACATCGATGCTTTCATCTTAAAATTTGGTAGCGGTAAATTGGCTCACCCTTAAAGTTAGGAAATTGCCCAATTTGGTATATTAATATAGGTTATGAATATACACCATTATAATTTTCGTTCCCTTTCATGGGTAAAATATTGTCGAAAATGTAAATGAACCCTTCGATAAGGATGGATATGTACAGGAGTAATTTCCTTTATATTTTTATGATCCCTTTTAAATTTTGTTGGCGTACATAGAACCATTCCTTTAATTTGGAAATTACGAAATAAAATTCGGTAAACGTTTTTTACGACCCTTTGAAAAATGTTGGTATCCCTCTTATGGCAAAACAATCAAATTTCGATGGTAATTGACCGTATTTATTATTTAATGAGTACAGGATTTATTCACAAGATACACAGGTCTATTCGTGTACCAATCTTAAATTTTGGGAGAGGAACATTTCTTATTGTTGAATCAATAATTGTCAATTGTTCTTAGAATTGGGTGGTATCTCATTCTCTGGGTAAATCATTGTCAAATACGAGTATGATCACGCGATCATTTATTGACCTATGATGGTATTAGGAGTCCACGACATTCGTACATTGAAAATTTGTAGGATAATTTGAGAATTGTCAAAATGAAAATACGTCATTAGTTTTGATTATTCACGTGGACCAAATATAAACGTAAGCAATATGATGTACCACGTGATTCACTTTGGTGAGATAGTGTACAGGGATTCATTTCCTTTGTTGTGGTACTTCCTTAGTTTGAGTACACGCTTCTAGAAAACAGTTGGTTCTGCTAAGGTAAACAATTAACGCACATTATTGACCTTATTGAACATATAATGATATGGTTAATTTTAAGACAGGTATATCGAGAGAAGTATTCTTTAAATCTGTGAATTGTGATAAACAGAATTTCAACATAAGGCGCCAAATTTGAAACAATACTTTGAACTTTAGTCAGAGCTCATAGTCTAAGATCATTGGAGGTGGTTGATTTTCCTTTGAGCTTTAGAAATCTGTTAGCTAATCTTATTGAATCTTATGACTCATAGTCTAAAGGGAATACATGTTACAACACTGAAATTCAGTCAGAAGGTGATGTAATCTGACACCGGCAAAGTTATTGTTTATGCAATTTGATTCGATGATCACTATCTTTCGTGCAATCTGATTGTTTGATAACTATATTTCACGAAATCTGATTGGTTGATGATTTTCAAATGTTTGCTGCATTCAGTTTTAAGTTTGGTTAACATTTATCGATTATTGCTTAAAAAATCTTGGTTTCGTTTAACATTTTGCACTCACTGATAAATATGGTCAAAACCTGTTTATTTCTTAATAGAATAGTTAAAACCGGATATTTTTTGACGGTTCTCCGTGAAACGTAACATTATTTGTTTAAACTGTTTGTAGAATTTTAATGAATTTTTTTCGTTTCAAAATTTTTGATAATTTTCTTTTGTTTCAAAAAAATTGTGAAAGTTTTTGAAAGTTCTGGAATTTTTTCAAACTGTTTTGTTTCGAAATTTTGTTTTAAAAAAATTTTGTTTGAAATTTTTCGTTTCCAAAATTTTTAGTATAAAAAATTCTTCGAATTTTTTGTTTAGAAATTTTTGTTTCAAAGTTTTGCATCAAAATTTTAGTTTGAAAATTTTTTGTTTGAAATTTTTGTTTGTAAACGTTTTGTTTGAAATTTTTGTTTGGAAAATTTTGGTTTCAAATTTTTATGTTTGTGCACTCATTTGTAAAGAACCGTTTCGTAACTGTTTAGAACAATACCATCTAGTAACATTGTTCATCATGATACAATAGTACAAGTGAGAACATGATAATGCAACGTCATCAGTTTTGCATCCTCGTTCGTGATAATATTCTTCATAACGTCATCATGACTACTAGTCTGCAGTTTTTAAGCTCACGTGATGTGATGAAATCATTTGCCAAGATTACTTATTTATAACAGAATATACCTTATAGAATCTTAGCTAGCCAAATGATCCCTACAAAGTTTGGATTAAGAGTGAAGCTTGAAAATTATAAGGATGTATTTTTACAATCAAGATATTTACCCATGGATGCTTCAAAACAAGAACTATTACGTTCCGTAATGTAACAAAAGCCGCCACTGAATCTGAATTGGTAGAAAATCGTCAGGACGACTTTTATTACAAATACAGAAACAATTAAAAATAACTTATATTTTAAAACATCGAAAGAGAGAAAGAAAATTGTTGTAACATTGTTTTAATTTTTTTGAAAAAGAAGTAAAGATCTTCATGATTAAAAAGAAGAGTAAGAAAAAGCTGATAAATTGTAATAGTATTTCCAGACGACAACAATGTTTTCTTATTTCCTCCGGGCGAAGCGGACTCCCGGCCGGTGAGTTACGCTCGGCATTGCCACGGTGTGAGGATGTCTGCTTGAGGCTTGTGTGACCATGAGGAAGCGTGGATTCGATACACGAACACGAGTTTTTTCTCTCGGTGTATTAGTAACTTCGTGTGATTTTTGCATGGTGCGTTTAAAGGAGACAAGGTTTAACAATTATCAATAACGGATATATCTGGAAGTATGAAAAAGAGTGAACCGAAACACTATCGTAAATATCGAAAAGTGGGGCAGGAAGGTGGAGCCGTTAAAAAGCAAGGAATTGATTTTAATTCCCAGTGCAAATATTCGATCCTGAAATTAAAGAAGAAAGGATTGAAAGTGAATGATTTGTTGGCTAACTACAAAAATTACCAGATCGTTCTTTTGCAGAAAGATCGATGAAAATTCGATCACTCCACTTTTTTTCGTCTACTTGGACACGTTATTAAATTATTTTGAGAGGATAGTGTCTTCCGTCTTTCCTTTCGTTATTTGTGGTGTATGGAGTGGGTTGAGTAAGCCAAATAGAAGGTCGATTTCCACCCAGAGGAAAAGAACGTCGAGATACCGTTGGTAAGGAAAGGTATTAGACCACCATTGATAGGTAAGACTATTTCAATTTTTGTACTTCCTTGTGACCCTTGTTAAACGTTAGGGACATGTTTTCCACAGTTTTGTTGGCTGTCTCATAGTGTTCTTCCTTTGATCAGAATTTTTCCGTTGTTCGTCAAACACGAAGTTGTCAGGACCTTTATCGAGTTTCATTGCCGTTTTCGACTAAAAATCTCAGCTCGAACCTTGCGAATGAAATTTTCAGCAGTCGAAGAAGGAGAAGATCATATTGTTACCTGGAAATACTACATTTTTTTATTAGAAAGACAATAATTGGTAATTGAAATCAATATTAAAAATTTGACGGAATCAATCCTAGTGCTATTTAACATAAGTGTGTGGCGTGACCACTCGTATGTTTTATTTCTTAACTATACAATTCTAATCTGGTTTACGATTTTTTAAAAGAGAAAGAAATTAAAGAAATATAATCACATAAAACATAAGGTTAGGTGTAGGTTTCTCCCCCATAATTTGTGAATCAGTAAACATTGGCAGTTGTTTGAATCATAGTGTCCCTGGATAGCTTTGATAATTCATAAGATTCGGTATGTATACGTAATAAATAAAATATATTGAATTTCTTATTGGAATTATTGATGGTTAACGTCGCATACAAATACGACATTTCGCTTATATATTTATTATTCTTGTCGTTCTAACAGTATATTTATTGTTATACACTTTTTTGGAATTTAATAAAAATAATAAAACAAGGATTTTTGTGTGATTATTTCCAGTTTGTATGTGTGTATGTTTGTGTTATTTTATTTCAGCCGAATCTATTTGCACGCTATTTTCAACTGAAGGTTGGAGGAAAAAACACTGATTGAACCAATAAAAGGTAAGGTTTGTTGGGGGGATTGAGCTGAGATATCTCATACAAGAATATTCAGATGTCCCGCACCCAAAGCGCCCGATTGATGAAGGGTGGTTTAATTTTTTTTCTTCTTTTTACTGACCAGATTCTTTACGGGCGCGTTAACTTTGAAGAATGGAAAATATTATGTTCATAAATCGACCAAATGAATGATTATTTTCATGATAAGCTAAATAGGCCATAGTCAAATCATTAGGCTCAAATCATGAAGTTGTACTACGTACAGTTCTCGAGAAGAAGATAGCGCTCCTACGAGTTAAAGATACATTGCATAAAGCCCGCAACATGGTGTATCTAACGCAAACGGAATGGACCAAATTCATCAATGTATTCCAGTGTGTTAAACATGCAGTGGAAGTGTGCAACAAAACAAGTATATTCCTGAAAAAGTACTTTTTTCAGAAATGTGTTATGCATATTGTATAACATCTATCTAGATGTTGTGATGGTTGTCAACATCGTTTGTGGGTGCATACCTGTATTGATAAACATTTTATTTGTGATTAATTGGACATTTAGTTTCCACCAATTGACACAGCAATAGATCTTAAAACACTTCAGTTGGAATTAAAAATATACGCTAAAGAGAAACTAGTGAAAGAAGTTTAAAATACATTGTGTCAAAAACATCCAGATCCTTTATCTGTATGGATGTATGTGCAGTGTAATAAAATCATCCATTTAATAATTTGCGTTTTTCGTTTCAAGTACAACCCCATATTCTGATGTGTACTGTTGCATCATGATAAACAATGTTTAGGATACGGTTATTTACCAATGAGTGCACAAACCTGAAAATTTGAAACCAAAAATTTCCAAACAAAAATTTCAAATAAAAAGTTAAACAAATTTTAAAAAATCAACCAAAAATGTTGAAACAAAAAAATCGTACAATTTTTTTTAAACTAAAAAAATAGACACCAAATTTTCAAACAAAAATGTTTCAAAAAATTTTGAAACGGAATAGTTTGAAACGAAAATTTTGAACGAAAAAAAATTCATAAAAATCTCAAACAAAGTTTTCAAACAAAATAATTTTACGTTTCACGGTGAACCGTCAAAATTTATCTGGTTTTAACTATTCGATTAACAAATAAACGGATTTTTATCATATTTGTCACTGAGTGCAAACCGTTTAATGAAACCAAGATTGTTAAACAATAATCGATAACTGAATGCAGCAAACATTTGAAAATCACCAACCAATCGGATTTCGTAAAATATAGTGATCAACCGATCAGGTTGCATGAAAGATGGTGATCATCAAAAAAAAAATTGCATGAAGAATAACTTTGCCGCTGTCAGATTACATCACCTTGTGACTAAATTTCAGTGTTGTAACATGTATTCCCTTTAGACTATTAGTCACAAGATTCAATAAGGTTAGCTAACAGATTTCTAAAGCTCAAAGGCAAATATTGTTTCAAATTTGGCGCCTTATGTTGAAATTCTGTTTATCACAATTCACAAATTTAAAGAATACTTCTCTCTATATACCTGTCTTAAAATTAACCATATCATTATATGTTCAATAAGGTCAATAATGTGCGTTAATTGTTTGCCTTAGCAGAACCAACGGTTTTCTAGAAATGTGTACTCAAACTAAGGAAGTACCACAACAAGGGAAATGAATCGTAGAAAATGTTAACCACAACAAAGGTTCGTAGAAAATGTTTACCGAATTTTCTTTGGTAATTCCCAAATTTACGGAATGGTTGTATGTACCCCAACAAAATTTAAAAGCGAACATAAAAATATAAAGGAAATAACTCCTGTACACATCCATCCTTACCGAAGGGTTCGTTTACATTTTTGACAGTATTTTGCCCATGAAAGAGAGCGAAAATTATAATGGTATATATTAAGAACCTATATTATTATAACAAAATGGGCAATTTCCTAAATTTAAAGGTGCGCCATTGTACATCTACCAAATTCTAAGATGAAAGCATCGATGTACCTATATTTAAAGAAATAAAATAAAGCCCTGAACACATTCATATGTTCATATAAGGTAATAAAAGCGCATCAAAGGAGGACAATTACCTCCGAAATTTGAATTTTTAACATTTTTTCATCCATAAAGGGGAACAAACTGGACCATCCAAATGAATACTAATAGGTATTAGGATCCTATAGTACTATATAAAATGTTTACATTTGGCAATTTCCGAAATTTAAGGTAGGGCCAATGAACTGCTTCAAATTTTTGAACGGATGCACTAATTTATCTATATCTTAAGAAATAGGTAGAACCTTATACATGCCCATATAATCAT
Organism: Thermobia domestica; assembly: GCF_964235325.1. Lineage (NCBI taxonomy): Eukaryota > Metazoa > Arthropoda > Insecta > Zygentoma > Lepismatidae > Thermobia > Thermobia domestica. The sequence goes on from NC_137457.1 coordinate 98,235,322, forward strand.
ATAAGGTAATAAAGCCTTATCAAGTGAAATAAAATTGGTCAATAACCTCCGAAATTTGATTTTTGGTAGTTCTTTACAAATGAAAGAAACGTGGTGAATCACTCAAATTTATAGTTATACATATTGATTTCCTATACTACAATACCAAATGCTTAAATTAAACAATTTCCAAAATTTAACGGGTGGGCCAAAAACCCCACCCAAATTTTAAAAGGGTGCACTAGTATACCTATGTCTTATGTAAGATAATTGACCCCTATACATACGCATATAACCATTCAAGATAATAGCATCTCATCAAAGGGGATAGCTTAGGTCAAAACCAAAACACATGGTCGTACTAATCTACAATCTTTTACCCATGAAAGCGAAAGAGGCGGACCATTCAGATTTATCATTATACATATTGAGCTCCTGTACTATAATACCGAATACTTAAATCAGACATTTTCCAAAACTTAAGGGGTGGGCCAAGATAACAATCCCAAAAATTTAAAGGCGCATCAATATACCCATGTCTTATGATAGGAAATGTACTCGTGTTTACGCCCATATAACCATATAAAGTAATAGAACTTCATCAACGGGGATAAAATGGGCCTAAAACCAAACACGTGGTTGTACTAAAATTTGGCAATTTTGAACCCCTAAAAGGGTACGAGGTGACCACTCAAATTTATAATAATATATATTAGTGTCCTATACTATAATAGCAAATGTTCAAATTGGCAATTAAACAAATTTATGGGGGGGGCAATGTACCTCTCCTAAAATTTAAAGGGGTACATTAATATAGCTGTATCTTATGAAAGGGAACGGACCCCTGTATACGCAGATATAACTATATTGGGTAATAACACATCATCAAAGGGATTAAAGTAGGTCAAAGTTCCTGAAATGTAACTTTTTGGGAATTTTTTCTCATGAAAGAAACGAGATATGCCCCCAATACTAATAAAGGTGGATACCCTGGTCCTAAGGTACCATACCCAGTTTTTAGATTTGGCAATTTCCATAATTTAAGTGGGTCGTCCTATGTACCCCTGCCAAAATTTATGTTGTCGGCCAAGGTACCCCTGCCAAAATTTAGAGTGGGTTTTGTAAGTAGCCCTAGGTCATTGACTCCGGGCCAAGGTCTCTGACGTTTGACCTATGACGTCACAAATTTCGGGGTCAAAGTAAAAATTTCAATCAAGTCGTGCCAGTACTACTTCGAAATTAGTATGCAGGAGATTGTGTGTTTAACTGCGAACAGATATAACTAGAAATAGAATAGACTGGAGTTATTCAAAATGAATACGTACCATAATAAAGCAGAGATCAAATATCTAGCAGCAATTTAAACCTGGAAATCTATAAACTTAACATTTTGACGTAGGAGCCACAAAGTTACGGGTTTTCAATATTTACTGGGAGCCACAAAGACGGATATTGGAACAAAGAAGAAAATCACATCTGAACTGTGATTTTCTATGAAGTTCTTAACTGCTTAGTGTAAATTGATTTAAGAGATTTTGCGCCTCGTTGTTTCCCCTCACAATTAACAAAATTTTAAAAGTATTTTTTTCGTAATCTATATACTTAGGCTAGTGATTTGTATTTAGAGGTTAGAACAAATGGCTGTATTCAATGTGTTTAGTTGTATGAACATGATAGTAAAAATGTATTGTGAAATTTGTTCGGTTCTGCTACGTAACAATCAGTTAGCCAGATAGTATTTTGATGGTTGCTTTCACTCTGGAAGAAGTGTGATCCTTAAAATTTAGGCGTAATTAACTACTTTTGTCTCCTGTGAGATCCAAATTAAGGCGAGGGTTATTCTTCAAATGGCATTGTTTTAGTATTCTTCAAATGACAAGCGTTACTGTTCGGTGAAATGTTATAGTGATGGTATTATGTATGATTATTAAACAGGCAACGATAACTAATGATGCTATAAATAATATTTCAATCTGTGGTTCATTTGAGCGAAAGGATACGATTTTCTACATTCGTCTCACTCTTATTTGTGACCGACTGTTTTGATAACCTAAGACAGTGTATTGAGCAATAGCATTCGGAATATCATTGTCATGGGAGTGGAGGGGTTCGAAAACCATATTCATGGTTATTAAAAATACAATCACTATATGCATTAAACCTGTCGACCATGTTTCTACGTTAACTACAAAGAGGCTTCTGTTTAGGTTAGGCTGGTCAATATGTTTTGCAAAGATGCCGGTTTAGCTCTGACGCAGCACAGGTGCGAGAAGGGAAAAGGTTGCAAGACACTTTTTCTCTCTTTCTCTCTGTGCCTATATATCTATGTGTCTGTATATATAACGCTATTTGTGAATACCATAACCACCGTAATTTTCTGCAGTGTGAGACGAAACTTTGCACAAACATTAATTGTTGAAATATCGTGACTGACTTCGTTAACCAGAATAATCATATGAAAATGTCCAAAATGGCTACCCTTGAAACTCTTAAAAAGTTCCAAGGGAACGAAATTTCGCCTTTAAATGGGTACTTACAAAGTATGAGTAACATTACTACTTTTACTGATATATTTGTGTGCAGGGACTTATCCTCCTTTATTGAAATATTGGACCCTATTAATCACCTAAAGAAGATTCACGCTACGATCAGGCATTTTCTTTTGCAGGGGAGGGGATATTTTCCTGTCGGAACAAGATGATTGTAAGTTAGGATATGAAGTTACACATTGAAACAGAAGTAACTTGTGAAACGTTTTATTTGAAAGAATAATATAATAAATGTGCTCTCCCCTAACACAGAGAACTGTAAATAATGTATTTTTAGTTCGGGAGCGTGAATAGCGAGGAATATTAATTGATTTGCATTTTAGTAACACATTGCATTGCAAATAGTGGTAGGCAAAATTACCGCAAAGTAAAACAATAATAATATTATTATTATTATTATAAAAGGTGTTGTTGGTGGCAAGGCAACATCTTCCTCAATTCTTCTTCAAACGTAATGAATGTAACGCCATATCTCCCTTACAAAGAAACTATTAGCAATTCATAGCGAGAGAACGGTAAATGGTAGAGTAATGGGAGCAACGTTGGACAGTATGCACTCATATTACTAAGTAAAATAAGCGATTTGAATGCAAAAAGTACGAAGAGTCATTGTCATGGGGAGTCATGCCGCCACGGCAGAGCCCTCTCTATGCCAAATGTTAACTTTTATCGAGAGAAAAGGAGGTGATAGTGGAATGGGACCAACGGTGAACACTGTGAACTCATAAAGCGCATCGAAAAATTTGGGGGGCGCTAGCCAGCCTTACTTATTTACACATGATAATATAAAATTATATTGTGCGAAATACACACAGGGTTATTATTATTATTATTATTATTATTATTATCAACAGCGTCTTTTCATTACATGTGCATGTTTGAAATGAAACCAAAGATAAGATCCATCATTCGTAGAAAGAATAAGAATAGCCAGTTAATTTAACTATGAAGAATGGCGAAAAATACGAAAAGAGTGACTACCGGTAGCGAAAAGAAACTATACATTCTCTCAAATGTATAAAAAATCAAGCCAAGATAAATTCGAATTCGCATGAACTGCGCGAAAAGCCAGTGCTTTGTACACTTTTTGTTTTTCAAATGACTCACCAGATGTTTTTCAGTAACTTACTTATTGCTAATTTTACTTGCTTAACTTGTTTTTTTCTAATAACTTATAACGACAGAGACACGAACGCAGAAACATCTAGGACAGTTAAAAATCATAAAGGCTCTCCCGGCAGGAATCGACCCGGGACACCGTACACCAAAGTCGCACGTGCTAGCCACAAGACTAGAGGGGAGGGCACCACTCAGCCTTTGAGTCTTTAGGGATTACGACCACTGTATTAACATCTAGGACAGTTAAAAGTCATAAAGGCTCTCCCGCCAGGAATCGAACCCGGGACACCGTACACCAAAGGCGCACGTGCTAGCAACTAGACCAGAGGGGAGGGCACCACTCAGCCTTTGTGTCTTTAGGGATTACGACCACTGTATTAACATCTATCACTTCTGTGGGTTGTATACTATGATCACATGTTCCTTCTTTGCTGGAAAAGTTAAACCTACATCCTATGTACATGAGGCATTTAGACCTACATGCTCTTCATATAATGTAATAAAAGGGTCATGCTGGGAATAAGAATAAGAACATTCTTTAGACAAAACGGAAACTATTGGCATCAGAAATATATATATACGAGTCATGATTCAGTCAGTCAGTAACATAATTCAGAATAGTTACTCTTTACTTCAGTAAACGACGAAAGGGGTATAGAAACCAAACATGTCGGTCAACGAGGTCGACCAGAGTTGACACAGGAGGAAGCAGATGTGTAGTAATACAACATCTTGATTAAATTGATAATTCGTTCTGTATCCTGTAGTAGATCTATCACAACTTTACGGGGAGAAGAGAAAGTCTTACTAACCCTATCATATAGAATGCTTTACTAACCCGATCATATAGACACAAATGGATGTAGCTGTTAATACTACAACTTGGATTTAACGAAAGCCGTTTAGACATTCAGTAGTTTGCAGGGGTGTATAAGACACAAATTGATAAGACACAACACAATTCTTCATACATCAACTTCCATTAACTAGATATATTCTATTTCTGGTTAGATACTGAAACTGCTGTCGGATTTTAATACATGACGTATTGCAGGATACAAAATGCTTTGCATTATTTCTTTTTTGAAGACAGCTATTAGATTACTGTTCTCAAAGGTTTTGTGTAAACTAGGGATGGCCAATTCCGGAATTTTTACTTTCCGGACTCCCGGTGGTAGAACCGGACAAATTCTGGAATTCAGAAAAAAACGATTTTGGAAAATTCCGGAATCCGGAAAAATCAGAAATTTAGAAATTTCTGATTCTATAAACTTTCCGGAATTAGGAAAAATCCTGAATTTTTATGAATTCCTGGATTTTTATGAATTTTTGAATTTCCTAAATTCCGGATTCTTTCCGACTTCCGGATTTTTTCTAAATTCCACAATTTTACAAAATTTCATAATTTTCCGAAATCCGGAAAGTGAAACTTCAGCTTGCGGAAAATGAATTGCTTTTAGTTTTTCTGTAACGTAACGGATATAAATCTTTCACCAGGTAATGGCTACTGCTTTGAAACAAATGCAAAAAAGTATGAGAATTAAATCTGTGTATCTGTAGATTCGTGTGGAGAAAAAACAAACTTGTGATCCAAAGCTTTAAGAACAACTGAAGTTATTCATATAAAGTTTGGCGAATATTTCTCACGGAAGAAATACGAAAGACGTTTCGAATCGAAGAAATATAACATACAACTTTGCAAGCGGAGACAAGGAAACCTAACGTAACCAGACTAAAGACGAATCGTCTACCGCGTAGCGATCGTAGATCAGTGGTCAATGTGCTTTTTCGAATCCACGTCAGACATTTTTTTTTTACTTTAGGATTTTTGATGGCTATTGATAAGCGATGACATACGCTTTATTATATTCAGATATTTGAATACTCGGATATTTCAATACTTGAACTATCAAATCTTCTGGAATAATAATAGTAATAATAATTGTTATTATCTCGTAGAAGATTAAAAGCTTGGAGCTAATTATCGCTCAGGTCATACTATTACAAGCAGAAAAGTGAAATTTGGAAAGAATATTTCGGTTTGGTTTAATGTTGCCCACGAGAAGAGGAATTTCTCATCTCGGTTCTAAACCAAACAAAATAACATGAGAATTAACATTTTTCATTCGAGACGGGACATGGCTAACTCGCTTTTGAGATGAAAATCGAGACGAGAGGAAAAGTATCGTAAACATTTCCCGTCTTGTCTCGATTCTCGAAATAGTGTATGTCCAAAATTTTACAATAGTAAATCGTCACGTTTAGCGGGTTTGCATATCCATGCTCATAACTATGAAAACATTTACGATTACTCCAACTCCAATCATTTCACAGATTCAACCTGTTTCATATAAGTTACTCTTACGTAAAATTGAATGTAGTTTTTACGAAAAAAACCTTATGCATTACAAGACCTGTAACGCCCAAATATTCACCACAAACTTATAGTGGTATCGACATAAACAAAAAAAAAAGTGTGTTGAGCAGGAAACTACTTTACACAAAAGTCTAAAGAAGCTCAGTGAAGACGTACGAACTGGTCGAGTGGTTTGGGTCAGTAGTGTATCAATTATAAGTTTAGACCCTGTAGGAAGCAGTGGTTTCGTCTTTTTTTCCTTAAAAGTGTGTTCCTATTTTTATCAAAGGACTGAAAACATTTCTTTGAATAAATCTTTGGCAACTACTTTTCTCTCACATTCTATTAGAAGGGAACATTATAAGAATTGCAAATCCAAACTGAAAACTGAAAAAAAGAATATTAATTACGTTCAATATTTCATTATTATCCTTTGATTTGTAATGAAAAGCGAATTATAAGCATTGATGTTTTCGGAAGGTTGTCCCCGGGTAATGGTCAATATATGAATCAGAGGAAACTGATAGAGCATTATTAGTCCACTTTGAGCATGATCGAAAATATGGCCACGAATTTATGCTGTCAGGGTTTTAAATTCTCTCACAGGTCATGCCCTGAAATTAACACTGTTTAAAAGGTTTCCTTAAGAAATACCTAGGTAGAATATTACATTAATTTCTAGTTCTACATTTTGAAATGACAAAATCGTAATTTTGAAGATATTTATAATACGATAAGCATCAAGGGTTATGGAACTAATGACGTAAATAATATTCTGCAAGTTATCGGTTTCTAATCGGATTAAAAGTAGAATATTCGTTAGAATGGCACTTTAAAGTAAATCCTATTTCTATACATTTCTTACTGGAAAGCAGCTTTAACTCCAATTACTTAATCAATATTTTTAATAATAAATTTTTATTGTAATATTTTTACTATTGAATATCGTATACATTTCATTTCCCAAAGTAAAACATCGCAAATGTATAGTGAGTTAGTGAATATTATCAAATAAACTATCATTTATTTTACGTAAATACTACATCGTCTGATTTGAAATTTCGTATTTTAAATAATAATAATATTAATAATAATAATAATAATAATAATAATAATAATAATAATAATAATAATAATAATAATAATAATAATAATAATAATAATAATAATAATAATAATAATAATAATAAAATCATAGCCATATCTTATAAGAATTTCAAGCTTACTCAATAAATGAATTCAAAGTGGTCTAGTCGAAGTTCTATTTATTCGAATCCGATAGAAATACAAAGAGAAATTTCGAGAACAGGTAAAAGAGAAATGTTACTTTGGTGGGAGTGGAACTAACATTTAAGAGTTCTTTCAAGTTACATATGCCTTAGACACTTTGTTTCTTGTCTTAAGTTAACTGATTCACTGAACGTATCAGAGTAAGTTGTCTTTATTTTCTACTCGGTTATACACCTTTTACAATCATTTTCTTAAACAACAGAAACACGAATGCAAAAACATTTAGGTCAATTAAAATTCCCCCAACGGGAATTGAATCGGGAACCCCGTACACCAAAGGCACACGTGCTAGCCACTAGACCACCGGTAACAACGAGTGAAATTTGTTTTGAAGTGTCTGAAATGTATGCCTATTTCAACCTGATATAATATGTCTATTGATGTTTGTATGTATGCCGTATTCGTTACTTTGAGGAACGATATATGTTATTTATATAGGTTCTATTACGTATTCGTCCATAAATATTATATAAATTATCAGAATTATTCATGATCTTTCATGGAAATTCGCTGGTGCATGCACAGTAGGCAGACAGAGTAATTGGAAGGTAAGTTCAACAGATATTATGAATTTCGCCGACATTATTAAATAGATATATAGAAGAGATATCGAAAACGATTCTACTTAATGAAGATGGAATTTCGGTAGAATATGAAATGATGCGGTGTATACGGTTTAGGGTTGATATAGTTGTTATGCAGAATCTAGAAAGAAAATTAATAAGATGTAGAAAACTTGAGAAAGGCTTCTGAAGAATATGGGATGAAAATAAATGTTAGAAAGACAAAATCCATGGTGATTGAAACGAAGCGATCGGTGTCAAATATAGAAGTAGGAGTGGAAGAAATGACTAGTTTACGATATCTGAGTAGTATTATTAATGATGATATGATATGCGAATATGAAATAAAAGCAAGGATAGAAATGGCGAAAGAAGCCTTTAGGATGAAGAAAATACTATTTTGTGGGACCTTGAACAGAGTTGAAAAAAGACTCATAAAATGTTTCGTGTACTGTATTTTACTGTATTTATAAGGTAGAATCATGGACATTATGCAAAAATGATGAGAAATAATTGAATTCTTTCGAAATGTGTGCGTGAAGAAGAATGGAGGGAAATAGCTGGGGCGAAGGGAAAACGGTTGAGAGATTGTTGGAAATGGAAGGAGAAAAATATTATTAAGAAGAGGAAGAAAAATTGATTGGGATATTGGTTAAGAAGGAACTGTATCATGAGGGATGTGCTAGATGGTATGGTGGCAGGAAAGAGAGGGAGGGGATTAATGGGGCTATATAGAAACAGAATTATACTATTGGCGATATCAAAACAGAAAAATCGTATGTGAAGATGGAAGGTTAATATCAGATCGTGGAGCATGGCAGTTTCTCACTCGTCGTAAGTGACCCTCTGGTAATGGCGGAATGCTTCTGATATAATGATGCCGATGATGTGCAATAGAAACAGAAAAATCTAGTATGAATAATATGGCTTGCTTCCTTATTTTCATTGTCTCGCTTCTCTAATAAATTTCACCGAAACGTTTATTCGTTTTCACTTAACATATTAAACGGGTAATACGCTCTCTTTTAAAACCTTTCATAACCAAAGGATAATAATGAAATATTGAACGTAATTAATATTTTGTTTTCAGTTTTGAGTTTGGATTTGCAATTCTTATAATGTTCAATTCTAATAGAATTTGAGAGAAAAGTAGTTGCCAGAGATTTATTCAAAGAAATGTTTTCAGTCCTTTGATAAAAATAGGAACACACTATTTAGGAAAAAAAAGACAAAACCATTGCTTCCTACAGAGTTTGAACACATAAACTTATGATTGATACACTACTGACTCAAACCGCTCGACCAGTTTGTAGTTCTTTACACCCCTGCAAACTACTGAAAGTCTAAACGGCTTTCGTTAAATCCAAGTTGTAGTATTAACAGCTACATCCATTTGTGTCTATATGATCGGGTTAGAAAAGCATTCTATATGATAGGGTTAGTAAGACTTTCTCTTCTCTCCCGTAAAGTTGTGATAGATCTACTACAGGATACAGAACGAATTATCAATTTAATCAAGTTGTTGTATTACTACACACCTGCTTCCTCCTGTGTCAACTCTGGTCGACCTCGTTGACCGACATGTTTGGTTTCTATACCCCTTTCTTCGTTTACTGAAGTAAAGAGTAACTATTCTGAATAATGTTACTGACTGACTGAATCATGACTCGTATATATATATTTCTGATGCCAATAGTTTCCGTTTTGTCTAAAGAATGTTCTTATTCTTATTCCCAGCATGACCCTTTTATTACATTATATGAAGAGCATGTAGGTCTAAATGCCTCATGTACATAGGATGTAGGTTTAACTTTTCCAGCAAAGAAGGAACATGTGATCATAGTATACAACCCACAGAAGTGATAGATGTTAATACAGTGGTCGTAATCCCTAAAGACACAAAGGCTGAGTGGTGCCCTCCCCTCTGGTCTAGTTGCTAGCACGTGCGCCTTTGGTGTACGGTGTCCCGGGTTCGATTCCTGGCGGGAGAGCCTTTATGATTTTTAACTGTCCTAGATGTTTCTGCGTTCGTGTCTCTGTCGTTATAAGTTATTAGAAAAAAATAAGTTAAGCAAGTCAAATTAGCAATAAGTAAGTTACTGAAACACATCCGGTGAGTCATTTGAAAAACAAAAAGTGTACAAAGCACTGGCTTTTCGCGCAGTTCATGCGAATTCGAATCTATCTTGGCTTGATTTTTTATACATTTGAGAGAAAGTATAGTTCCTTTTCGCTACCGGTAGTCACTCTTTTCGTATTTTTCGCCATTCTTCACAGTTAAATTAACTGGCTATTCTTATTCTTTCTACGAATGATGGATCTTATCTTTGGTTTCATTTCAAACATGCACATGTAATGAAAAGACGCTGTTGATAATAATAATAATAATAATAATAATAATAATAATAACCCTGTGTGTATTTCGCACAATATAATTTTATATTATCATGTGTAAATAAGTAAGGCTGGCTAGCGCCCCCCAAATTTTTCGATGCGCATTATGGGTCCACAGTGTTCACCGTTGGTCCCATTCCACTATCACCTCCTGTTCTCTCGATAAAAGTTATCAACATTTGGCCTAGAGAGGCTCTGCTGTGGCGGCATTACTCCCCATGACAATGACTCTTCGTTCTTTTTTCATTCAAATCGCTTATTTTACTTAGTAATATGAGTGCATACTGTCCAACGTTGCTCCCATTACTCTACCATTTACCGTTCTCTCGATATAAATTGCTAATAGTTTGTTTGTAAGGGAGATATGGCGGTACAATCATTACGTTTGAAGAAGAATTGAGGAAGATATTGCCTTACCACCAACAACACCTTTTATAATAATAATAATAATTATTATTATTATTATTATTATTATTGTTTTACTTTGCGGTAATTTTGCCTACCACTATTTGCAATGCAATGTGTTACTAAAATGCAAATCAAATAATATTCGTCGCTAGTCACGCTCCCGAACTCAAAATACATTATTTACAGTTCTCTGTGTTAGGGGAGAGCACATTTATTATATTATTCTTTCAAATAAAATCGTTTCACAAGTTACTTCTCTTTCAATGTGTAACTTCATATCCTAACTAACAATCATCTTGTTCCGATAGGAAAATATCCCCTCCCCTGCAAAAGAAAATGCCTGACCGTAGCGTGAATCTTCTTTAGGTGATTAATAGGGTCCAATATTTCAAAAAAGAGGATAACTCCCTGCACACAAATATATCAGTAAAAGTGGTAATGTTACTCATACTTTGTAAGTACCCATTTAAAGGCGAAATTTGGTTCCCTTGGACTTTTTAAGAGTTTCAAGGGCAGCCATTTTGGACATTTTCATATGATTATTCTGGTTAACGAAGTCAGTCACGATATTTCAACAATTAATGTTTGTGCCAAGTTTCGTCTCACACTGCAGAAAATTACGGTGGTTATGGTATTCACAAATAGCGTTGTATATACAGACACATAGATATATAGGCACAGAGAGAAAGAGAGAAAAAGTGTCTTGCAACTTTTTCCTTTCTCGCACCTGTGCTGCGTCAGAGCTAAACCTGGACATCTATGCAAAACGTATTGACCAGCCTAACATAAACACACACCTCTTTGTAGTTAACGTAGAAACATGGTCGAGAGGTTTAATGCATATAGTGATTGTATTTTTAATAACCATGAGTGTGGTTTTCGAACCCCTCCACTTCCATGTTTTTTTTGTTTTTTCCTTTTTGCAGTTACGTCGGAACATTCAATTTTTATTCTTTTCTAACTGCAAATGGCGTTTACATTCAAAATAAGAGGAATTTTGGGGGCATTTGTTCGGATATTATTCTCTTTCGAAATGAAGACAAGAGAAATAGCAATACACAAAGACAAGAAGTATTATCAGTACTAAACACTACCAATAATAATTGCTACGAAAGACTAAATACGACCTCTTTTACCGTCCTTATGATCTGTATGTATTAACAAAAATTTAAAACATGTCGTTGTAGGGAATTTGAACTGGCGACCTTTGCATTTGTAAGCCAACTCCTTAACCACTACACAGAGATCATGGCTTTGTGAACGTTTAGTATTTGATCTATTTGTGTTTTCTGTTAATACTTCGACAATTTTTACTTTTTTCTCCGTTTAGCAGCTGTTTCTGGCTTTCTCTTTCGGTGTTGTCCTTTATTTATACTATGCACTAATCGTATTCACAGCTTGTGCCTCTCTGCAATGTCTTATTCAGATTATACTTTTATTCTTGATCCTGAATAAACATTTGATGGAATTAGTTGTCATACTCTCCAAGGATGGATCGCAGGAATGCCAGACTCGAAGAATAGGTGTACATTTACTTTCCTGACAGATAATAAATGTATGATTTTAAATTATCAAAAATAATTATTAAACCTTATTTATAGTTTATAAGCACAATGTTTCTTTTTCCTGATTTGAACAGAATTAAAATTGGAAATTTCGGTAGAATTGGTGAAGCTATTATCTCCCCAGATTTCCCTGCCAACACTTCTTTTAAGACAAAGAACCAATTCTACAGTAATAAATTGTGCAATAAATACTGGCAAAGCAGAATTGAGGTTGTACTGGTTTCTATGTAAATTTCGTCAATATATTTATTGTTGGGTGTTATTCTGTTTTGCTTTTGTACTTCGGTATTGAGCTATTTATAGCAATCCATCACTTTCTCTACCGCTGCCTACTTAAATTATCTTTCACTTACATAAGGGGAAAGAATCTAACAAGCCAGATATTTATTATAATATTGAAGCCAAGTTTGAAGAAGGCTTCAGTTCTATAAATATTATAAGTTTATATACTCTTAAAATATATTGTGACGTCTTATATTCATTGTAGTCGAAATGATTGTACATAATTCCTGTGCTGGTTAGGACTTAGTTACGACATTCATATTACATATAATTAATTAAATATTTTCATTGCCTGCTGTAAATTGAAAATATATTAAGAATTATTATTTTGATTCAGTGCTGTCGTAGAAGAGTTCCATGTTCAGATTCTTAATTATTTTTTATGCTATGTCTAATGAGCTCACACATAATTTGTCTTTATTCTACGTTATCAGAAGATTAGTCTGAAAGAAACGTGAAGTAATATCATTGTGTTATTTGATAACGTAATATTTGGTAAAGCGTCATTCAATTAACACATCTTATTTGAATTTTTAATATTTATTTTAATAAATCAACTAACTCCTACTGTTGCAAATACTGTGTCTCCATAAATTAAATTTATAATCTACGAAACCACTACATTCAGTTGCAGTGAGCTCTGTGTATTTCAAAAATAGCAATATTTCTTTCCAGTTATATATCATATTTAGTACATAGATTCCTGACATTAATTAGTGTACAGGAAGTAGAACGTTAGTGGTCTCATATTCATATTATGTAGATATTTTTTCTTTTAAATTCATATAAATTTCATCAAAAAGAACTCTGATTCGCCACTATTACTTACGAAATTGATTAGTGTAGAGTAGACTACAACCTTACATGGGTAATATTTGAAAATTTTCTTTTGAAGTGGTATTACCCGTAACATGCATTGCGCATGTAATTCTTAAGCACAAAATTACTATTTTATTATTATTATTATTAATAGTAATAATAATATTATTAATAAACGTTGAAAAACCTTACCTATAATAGCATTAAATTACTCAGTGGTGACTAGTTTCAAACTATATAGGTTTATGCAGAATTTTAAAAAAATAGTTTAAAAATGCCAATAAATTATTTGAGGCAACACTTGCTCACTGAAGAAATTACGCACCTGATTCAAAAGACAGGGGCCTATGTGTAAGCACGTTGCCTGTTTACATGTGTAAGGGGCTAAATTTAGTTTTCGATGTCAACACATTGTACCCAAAAATTGCCACCGTCATTTTAGTGGAATAACAAATCATTCCACTTAGATTTCCTAGAATTCATTTCTGCGAATACGAGATAGATCTGTTTCAGATCTTAAGTATTTGTATTTTAATTTAAGAGACTTATTTAAGACTTTCAACAAATTAAGATTTCTTTAAAAATATATTTGAGGTTCGAAAATCAATGATATCCAAAATATGATGTAATATATGAATTTAAAATCAAATATTGTAGAGAATTAATAAACAGGTTACCTAAATTCTCCTCTGAAGTGTACTGAAAGACTAAAAGCTATATACTGACAAATTGTTGGGAACCGGAAAACCAAATTCTGAACTTATAACTCCCGACAAAATAATTTGATTCGGTCAAAAAATGTTGACTGAAAGAGGAGGTATAAAATCAAAGAACCCAAACCATACGCCACAAATGGTGAAAATCCGGCTATAAATGAAATGTCCCCTTTATTAACACTAGAAGCATCAGAGGGGTCATTTTGACCCGTCTGGATGATTAATTTGTTATAATTTCTAAAGTTATGAAAATGTGGCCTCCAGATGTGACGACTTTTTTTATCACTCTACCAATACTCTAACTTAATCACTTTTTGACACTTAAAAATATTAATATATACCACATTTTTTACATTTTACCTAGAAGCCTCACAGAGGTCATTTTGACCCTCATTTCTACAATGTGGATTTTTGACGGTTGCAAACATTTTGATACTCACATACTTTTAACATACTAATTAGTATTACTTTTGTGACTGATATAATTCACTGTATGTGTGTTGTAGGTGTGGTGCATGATGAATGCTGAGAAAAACTTTCGTCGGAAAAAATATTACAAGAACTACAGGCTAATGATGGAATCGTCTCTGGTGGTGACTATAGTGATAGAAGTGACGATGAATGCACTGGTGATATCAGCATTGATGAATTGTCAGATCGTGAAAATGTTTCTGTGAGTAATGGAGAATTTTAAGACAGTGGAAGCATGGGAGATGAGACGGATGCTAAAAAATTTGAATTATCCTGAGATCAGACAGATTGGGCCGAGCAAACCTGTGCAAGTGTTCGCGGAAGGGCTAAGCATCATAACGTGTTACGTAAAACTCCAGTTGAAATCCCATATGCTTTTCGGCATATCGACGATAAAGTTTCTATAATATACACTTCTTTAGACTTATAATAGGTGAACCTGTTATGCGACATAAAGAAGTGTATGGACGTCGAAGCTCAAAGAGTTTTGAATGACCCAACGTGGTCAGTTTCACTTCAACAGTTAGACGCGTTCATAGGGTTGTTATATCTTCCCGGTGTTTTAGGAATGAAGGGGATTAGCATAAAGAGCCTTTGGTCGAAGAAATGGTGAAAGCGAGTTTTCAGTGATACAATGTCAATACGAAGATTTAGAGAAATCATGCGGTTTCTGAGATTTGATATAAAAAGTACCAGGATGAAAAACTATCAATCTGATAAGTTTCGTGTGATTTCCACGGTTTGGAAAAGTTTTTATTGAAAACTCTCAAAACTGCTCAATCCATAACCTTATTGTATGGTTGATGAACAACTGTTTCCAATGAAGACGCGGTGCAAATTGATGCATTTCATGGGCTACAAATCACACAAATATGGCGTAAAAATCTGTATGCTAGTGGAAGTGGGACACAAATACATAATAAACGGCTTTCCATATTTAGGAAAGGATGATAAACGACCAGCAAACATACAGCTTGGTGAATTTGTTGTACAGAGGGTTGTGTGACCTTTCGCAGAGTCCGGATTGAATGTCACATGTAACAACTTTTTCACATCCCTACGCCTCGCTCGTGATCTCAAGAAAAATAATATCAGTTTGATAAGAACTATCCGTAACAACAGGAGAGAAGTTCCAAATGCAGTAAAGAAAAGTCGAGGGAAAGAACCTATACACTACAACTGTACTGACGACTAAAGATGATATCACGCTCACGGCATATCATTGTAAGAAGAACAAAATGTGCTTTTTCTGAGTACCGTTCACTCTTATGTTGACATCGACATCAGCCATAAGAAGAAAAAGCCTTAAACAATTTCATTTTACAATAAACAAAAGGTTGGAATTGATGTAATCTAACAGATGGCACGAAAGTTCTCGGTGAAAGCTACGAGTAGAAGATGGCCAGTACAGATTTTCTACAACATCCTTGATTTGGCAGCTATATATGCTTTCGTCCTCTACAAGATGGTAACAAGGAGACAGATCACTCGCCATCAACTTCTTTTAGCATTAGGAGAGGAACTGTGTTCGGAAGTGAAGACACTAAAGGGGGACGGTAATCGTACCAAACAGTGTGTACCTGGATTGCTTCAAACAACCAAGCGGAAGAAATGTCAAGTATCTGAGTGCGATGGAAACAAAACACAAGATCAATGTTTCCTCTGTAAGAGGACGTCTGTGGATCCTGGATAAAAATCACCAAAGAGTACATTGTATGTTAAAAATGTAATGAGTAGGCATGTAGATGTGAACATTATAAAACATGCCTACTTGTAAAGAAGTTCATGTTCTAATTCATTTCGTTATATTTTATTTTAATTCCTATTGTTTATGATGTTTGAAGGGAAACTAAGAATTGTTACATTAACAATAAGTAGTGTTAATTATATTTGCTATATTATGTAACTTCATTTTAAGTAACTTTATAGATTACGAAAATTATTAAAATTATTCACTAAGAACAATAACAAATGTTTAATAAAGAAAGAAAATAATGAAATTTGAATTTATAAATAACAAAACCCACCAAATACACCAAAAGTATACAAAAAATAAAGAATAGGACTGTTTAGTGTGTGTATTTTTAAGTAGGGTTCAAAACGACCCCTTTGCTGCTTCTAGTAAAAGCAAGATTATGATGCTCCTAGTGTTAAATCCAATTTGACTAACGCAAGAAAAATAACTCTTAATGCTCAGTACTGATATTAATATCCAAACCTTAATCTGTAAACCTAAAATTATTTAGATTCAAATTGACTATTTAAAAATATTTGAAAAATAAATACTAAAATTGATAAATAAATAAATAATATCACTTACATTAATAAGTAAATTGGAAAATAACTGAACATTTTGCTATTAAATATTAAAATTTAGGGAATAGCTAAAAGTTAATATAACATTAAGTGAAAGGGGGAGAGGTCGTAAATAAGTGATAATTTATACATTTAAAAATTCAAGAGGAAAGTTTGATTGAGAAAGAGTAAATAGGCATTTTAAGGGTAAGAAATGAATATATGAGAAAAGCATCCGGAAAGGGAATTCCAATCTGACAAAGAATATGACAAGTTACGATTTTAAATCTAAAATGTATCTTCATAGACGAAATTTTTGAGAATTAATAACTGCTATAAAAGTTCCCTCGGCGCGAGGATCCTAGTAATAGTTCAGATTTTCTGAAAGGAAAAACATCTTTGAAGAACATTCACCACATTGTGTGTACGAACCAATCCGCCCAATTTGCGGGCAGTCTAGACTGTGAGGCGCTTTTTTAATTAGGAAATTTCCACAACAAAAATCATGTGACGCCACAACAGCAGCAAAGGAATTCACTTTAAGACGAAGAAAATAGTAAAAGAAAAGAAAAAAAAGAAAGAAGTTTTGAGAGTTTAGAAGGAAATATAAAAATAAATAAAAACAAAAAAGCAATTCTCTACTAGCGGGTTATTAAAGATCCTAACCTTGCAATTACCTCCTATTGCAAAATAGTGGCCTCTTGAAAGACGTTAATTGCAGCTATTATTATGATTAGAAACAAAGGAAATAATGAGGGAGTGGGTTTCAGCATTTTGGTACAAGATTTGCACTGATAAACAAATGTGGTCATGTGCTACTCACAGCCCTATGCAAGTTCCTGTACAAACTCGATCTAGATTTTAGTAAGGAGGAACTCGAAGACTCACTTCAAAAAAAAATATCTGCCAAGAGACAACGAATAGAAATTCGAGTCTCGCAAATTATCCGTCTTTCGTAGACGATCATCCAAAATATTCAGAAAATGGTCAATAGCATTCTATATATTAAATTTAGTACATTTCTCTCAAAAGAATTATATTGTTGTACATCGGAATCTGCCTTGTTCCTAAAGCGCTAATGTGTGTCAGCAGTCAAAATACATAACCCCTCCAAAACAGATACCCACACATGCCCTTCAAAAAACAATTTGACAGTTACTTTCAGTAAAAGTGTTAATTCATCTGCAACCAAAGACAATCATTTGCTTCCTGAAAACTATTTAACTTCAGCAAACTTTACTTGATATATCAATTTCCGATTTATTGATGTAGTCCACTATAAACTGTTTCAATCAATCATAAATTTTCAGAAATGCGGACCAACACTTAACCATTTCTTCCTCATATACACATCCTCTATCATACCAGTATACAAATATTTATATATGAGATAGAAAGGGGCTTCATACTGAATAAACATTTGGTGCTTTTATTACGACGCAATTCATACAAGTAGAGGAATCAGACAACTATTCAATTAGAATAACCTCCATTACACCGAACCGAACTGAATATAAATATCTCCAGAAAACTTAGTTTATTTATACCTATAAACTCATAAAGGACACTAAACATTTGTATTTCTACTAGAAATAAAATTTGTAAAATTGTCCTTTTACGGAGCAGTTAATCAGCACATTTAACTCAGAAATAAAGGTTTTCTGAACACTGGCTAATGCTCGAAACTTGATGCTTCTGTTCCATTTTAAAGAAATTCTAACATTCCGATACACGAATAGTTTCGTATACCGATATCATGTAACTAATTGTATGTTGATTCCATTATTTACTATTTATTTGCGTGTGAAAATTTTAAATATTTTGTTTCGAATTTCCGGTCTTGGATAGCAAATCGAAATTCCTGTCGTACTAGGTGACAACAATTTTTTTTTCGTAATACTTACCGTGATTTCCAATGCCATGTACTTCATAACATGTACTTCTGATGGTTGAAGACTATTTGCATATAATCGTATACTCAATGTAAATTTTGTAGTAACACTATCAAACACTCACACGTACGTAAAAACAAAATACCAACCACCCATAAACACATCGAAGCTGACAATGATATTCCGAATGCTATTGCTCAATACACTGTCTTAGGTTATCAAAACAGTCGGTCACAAATAAGAGTGAGACGAAAGTAGAAAATCGTATCCTTTCGCTCAAATGAACCACAGATTGAAATATTATTTATAGCATCATTAGTTATCGTTGCCTGTTTAATAATCATACATAATACCATCACTATAACATTTCACCGAACAGTAACACTTGTCATTTGAAGAATACTAAAACTATGTCATTTGAAGAATAACGCTCGCCTTAATTTGGATCTCACAGGAGACAAAAGTAGTTAATTACGCCTAAATTTTAAGGATCACAGAGTGAAAGCAACCATCAAAATACTATCTGGCTAACTGATTGTTACGTAGCAGAACCGAACAAATTTAACAATACATTTTTACTATCATGTTCATACAACTAAACACATTGAATACAGTCATTTGTTCTAACCTCTAAATACAAATCACTAGCCTAAGTATATAGATTACGAAAAAAATACTTTTAAAATTTTGTTAATTGTGAGGGGAAACAACGAGGCGCAAAATCTCTTAAATCAATTTACACTAAGCAGTTAAGAACTTCATAGAAAATCACAGTTCAGATGTGATTTTCTTCTTTGTTCCAATATCCGTCTTTGTGGCTCCCAGTAAATATTGAAAACCCGTAACTTTGTGGCTCCTACGTCAAAATGTTAGGTTTATAGATTTCCAGGTTTAAATTGCTGCTAGATATTTGATCTCTGCTTTATTATGGTACGTATTCATTTTGAATAACTCCAGTCTATTCTATTTCTAGTTATATTTGTTCGCAGCTAAGCACACAATCTCCGGCATACTAATTTCGAAGTAGTACTCGCACGACTTGATTGAAATTTGTTCTTTGATCCCGAAATTTGTTTCGTCATAAGTCAAACGTCAGAGACCTTGGCCCGGAGTCAATGACCTAGGGCTACTTACAAACCCTACTCTAAATTTTGGCAGGGGTACCTTGGCCGACAACATAAATTTTGGCAGGGGTACATAGGACCACCCACTTAAATTATGGAAATTGCCAAATCTAAAAACTGGGTATGGTACCTTAGGACCAGGGTATCTACCTTTATTAGTATTGGGGGCTTATCTCGTTTCTTTCATGAGAAAAAATTCCCAAAAAGTTACATTTCAGGAACTTTGACCTACTTTAATCCCTTTGATGATGTGTTATTACCCAATATAGTTATATCTGCGTATACAGGGGTCCGTTCCCTTTCATAAGATATAGCTATATTAATGTACTCCTTTAAATTTTAGGAAAGGTACATTGCCCCCCCCCTTAAATTTTGGAAATTGCTAATTTGAACATTTGCTATTATAGTATAAGACACTAATATATATTGTGAACACTCGTACTTCTATTATGGTCCGTCTAGCAGTACGGATGTAATAACATATCCATATTTTTGTTCATAAAATAAAATGCATAAAATATTAAGACCCTAAATAAACATATCTATGTAAATCATGTTTACTTTTGATTGCTTAGTGTACCAATATATGAGAACGATTCCATAGTGTTCCAATCTTATTTTCCATATCAAGTATCATACGTTAAATTCAGTGCATTAACATTTTTTAATTAACTTTAAATTCTTTATACTATGTTTTGTTACGTCTGTGAGTAGTTTATAAATATAATAATAGTTTATAACAACCTGAGTCGTGTATTTAAATTATATCATACTAAAGTAAGATGGAATTATATCAAATATTTAAACTGGCATATTTATATTCGAGCAATAGATCCTTCTTAACTATTTCTAAAATCTGCCTATCATGCAATATGTTGACGAATAAACCAATCTAAATATGAAGAATATACGTTACGTTATCAAGGAAAGCAATATGTACAACAGAAGCAAATACAAGGTACTACAGTAGATATATGTGCTATCCCGGCAGAAAATTAAAAAAAGAACATAAACATAACTAAAATGTGTATTATGTATGCAAACAATCGGAACTACGTTAAGATTTGAGAGGAAGTGCAAAAGACACTCCAAACAATCTTTAATAGAATCGTTGATTGCGAAAACCGGTCATCTCCATTGAAGCTAATTTAAGAAGAGTGAATAACAGAACTATTTTTTTTTATTATACGTCTGACATATACATCTGTTTTCATTTTCGTACAGTAGAACTGACATTTGTCAATTTTCCAAAAATTATAATAACCCTATATTTCAGATACATAGTAATTAAGAAAGTTATTTTTCTTCACTCCTCTCAAATTAGCTTAGATGAGATTACCGGTTTTCGAACTCAAAGATTTAATTCTGTTGATGATTACAAGTTCGAGAAGTATTTTCACGTTCTCCAATGTTATCCGAATGCTTCAATCATGCCAGAAAATTCGAGATAAAAAGTAAATATCTCCCACGTTTTGAGAATTACTTGTTTCAATTGCTTATAGACTGCAGGGTATATTTCCTGATTTTCATAATTCGAAAATAATAAGTTTAATTGATATGAAGTTATATTGTTAACAAAAAAGGTGTTACAAACTCATTTTGCATGCAATTCGAATTGTAAAATATCATTTTCCTTCCAAAACGCATGAAATAGCGGGTATCAGTAATAAAAAAAATGTTTTTGCTCTGAGATATTCTCACCAGCATATATTAGTACAGACTATAACTCAGTTCGGAATTAAAGGCGAAGTTAGATAATGTATCTAATACCGAATGATGTCACATGTCTGCAGGCAACAATAGATTTAAAATAACAATGTTATTAACTGTACACTATTTATTAAGTTTACTCCTTGCATCTTAATCAATTAATATTAATACAACACATAATTCATTGAAAAACATACTGGAAATAATAGTCTGTCGTAAGCAAATTTAAATCAATCTTCACCCATTTTGAAAATGTTATATTTCTCATACACTTAAATATTTTATCGAAAGCAAAACTATTGTTATCGTCCAGAATATTCAGAAAATTGTTATAAAAATATTAAGGTTTTGTTTCAGATCGACTTCGGAACTTTTAATGCAATCTATCTATCTATATATATATCTGTCCGTCTGTCTGTCTATTTTATGATTTGGAACAAAAGATACTATACAATTTCCAACAACATTCAAAATGCAGTACCAACAATTAGTTGCTCTATCATTATCTCCTAACCCAGTTATAAATCAATGCTCTTGAACGAATGAAAGGATTCCGATTACTGAAATATGCCTATTTTCTTCAATTTAATATGATGCTCAATATTCATGGAGTTGTTTTTATGATAGGCAAATAAGTCGTGAAAGATTGTATTAATGAAACAAATTAGATGGTCTGAAGTATCTTTTCTGGCAGAACGTCGGTACAGAATTACATATAATTTATGAATGTGATGCTTTTCCGCCAGTTTGGAAATTTTGTAAGCATTTTAATCTGTAAAGTTTTGGACGATAATAATATACCTAACAATAACTTCATATTAGGCTATTTTATCTTCAAAAGGGCAATTGCTATTTCTCTCTCTATTTATTGATTATTTTAGCACGTAGTAAAACATATTGCAACTTCAATTGTCCTCTAGATTTTTGTGTATCAATATTAGCCAATTACAGTATGCTAAAAATAATACTTATATAGAAGCTTTATCTCAAAATAATATTGTACCCTTCATAAATATATGGACAATTTGGACATACAATGACTTTCTTAATACCTTCAACGAGCAAGAACTTATCTATAAAATATAACGTACACTTATATGTTGTGTATAAATACGAAAATTTAAATTTGTAAACCAGGGTACAGTCTTGTTTATGAAATATTGATAATATAACTTAAAAACCTCTCTCTCTCTCTCTCTCTCTCTCTCTCTCTATATATATATATATATATATATATATATATATATATATATATATATATATATACATTGTTATGTATATTCATGTTCATGTGTATATACATACAACAATTTGCTTTATATTTATATATTTTTAGTACAGTAGAGCGTCGATTATCCGAAGTAATTGCGGGACATGGGTGTTCAGAAAACTGGTTTGTTCGGATAATCGAACTCTACATGTTTATTTGCCATGCATGGAGCGGCACGTCTCAACTCTAAGCTGGCGCAGCTGTTGCTGTTATCAGCTTTGATACTGACGCTACTTCTGCAGCCAGTACCAAACCGACAGAAGTGTGCTGATTGTTGAAACACAGCGACTGGCGGCTTGGCGGGTCAGCAGCGCCTTATGAAAGCCCTATTAGAAGCAATGTTACGCCAGCGGTGACTCAGTGCGGCGACTACTGTGGGAATCTTGGTTTGGGAGTGAGGGGAATGATGGACGGTAGGGTGGGAGAGTAACAGGTGCGAGCGAGTACACAGTTCGGTTAAGCGGTCGTTCGGTTGACCGACTTTCGGATGATCGACGCTCTACTGTATATGCAATATTACAAGTGTATCTTGTTATTCTTTACAACGTTAGTTTGATTTATTCACTCGAAACATATTCTCATATGTTACAACTTATAAAACCATCATTTTATAGCTATGTATATATTAATTACTTTTAGCTATTAGAAACAAATCGTCTGCATTAGCAATTAAGCGTATACGTCAATTTTAAAGTTCATGTTTCTTAAGAACGAATGGCTATTGCAAAGTTACAAATCTCTTAACTGTATATTTTAAATGAAAGTGTTATGGTGCATTGTCAAACCATATATCACCGTTATTATTATTATTATTATTATTATTATTATTATTATTATTATTATTATTATTATTATTACAACTATAACCATAACTAACAATAATAATAATGTAGGTAGTTTACATTGCCGTTAAATCAGATGTTATGTTTTAATTACAAGTCACTTTTTATTGAATATGAAAAAATATGAACTTTAAAAGTAATGCCATGATAATAGCATCATCTTTTGCAAGAATACTGTCATATTTAACAGCTCCAATTAGTATATATATTCAACAATTATTTCATGTTACTATTTACATAATTTAAGCAGCTATGGTGTTTAAAGTAATTAGATATTATGATTAAAAGTGATGAACTGATACGGGTACCTCAAATTATACCATTATTGTTTACATTTTCGTTCCAGACATAACATTACTTTATATACAATAAGAGCTGGAATTCTAAATTTAAAATATAAAGGACAGCCACGATACATATCTGCAATACATATCCACCCAAAGTACTCTATGGAGACAACGATACCTGACCATGACATTGGTCTGATGGAGGTAAAGTACTTTATTTAAATTACGAACTATAAGCAACTATACTATAATATATATATGAAGTACCTCAACTTTTACATTGATATATACATCAATATTTGTGTTTTTGTTACGCCTATATATGGTCAAAACTACATATTAATCATACTCTTGCTTGTAGTCATTTAAGCATGCATGTTGCTCTGTATCACTCCATCATCGCGGCTAACACTGAAATGCATAGCAGATAACGGAAGAAAATAATAATAATGATTTGCCAGTATGAACATATGTCAAATAACATACATAATACTTATGAGATCTAGGAATGATATGCAGGAAACACAATTTATTATAATAGTATATTTAATTGAATAGTAATTATTCATTTTACTGGCATTTTAAGAATACACTGTGGTTAAAAAGACGATAGATAGAATATAGCCTGTCTTTAAATAATATAAGCATGCGGCTACTACTAACAATTAGTTTGAAACTAGAAGATAAACATTTAAGTTCAATAATGTCATACAATATCTAAATATAACCTGATAATGTATCAACATACACATGGTAGTAGGCAAGTTATTTTATTTCTAGAGTACTTTATGATTAATGTGATAGCATAATGTTTAGCTAACACAGTCGCCTATTTATTTTATCACAATACTTTGCTTAACATACGAAAAAATAGAAATTAACATTAAAGAATTCTCTTTCTTCTGTAAAGATATATGTGATACTTTTAATATCTTAACCAATAACTGAGATAGTGAATTTTGACTGAGATAGTGAAAAATATATACACAATGTTAAAGACCCTTTAAAAATAAAATTTGTTCCATCTACAAATCTTAATTAGTAAGCGAGATGCAGAGTTTTATTTAAACCTCTATTTATGTGCTATCAGTCACACAAAGTACAAAAGCACATACCATCCAGCCTGATGCAAGAAGGCTGCCACGCACATCTTTCTTTCTCAAACAACTTGTTAGAAGAACATGACTTGCTACACGCAATATACTTTATTCTCACGCTTACACCATCTCTCTCACACGCACAACATTCTCTCCAGTCGACGTTAGCAAAAAGGAGATAATGCATGGAACATATCGATGAGGTATTCAGATGATGTATTCTAGCCATGGGAGGAAACGTCATAGTCCTGGGTTGGAGATTCAGGTGAATACATATGAGATATGTATTATATATACGTCGATGGGATATGTATGATATATAATTCCATGAGATATGTATTATATATACTTCGATAAGAAATATTCCCTCTTTCACTTCTACAGTTATTACTTAAATACCTTATGCCAAAACACTTATCGCGGTCTTTATATAAATTGCAGTGTTGAAAACTAATTTGACAAATATAATCATGTAAACCCCAAATATCTTCAAAATGGTTATTTTGACTCCACAACGTTTCAATGTTGTACCTCCACAAATAAGGATTAGGGCATTTTTTGATAAACATTATGAGTTGGATAAGCTTAATATCCATATTTTAAACTGGAAAATAATATATTTCAGATTTTAATGCACCGATTTTCAAAATAGAAATTTGCAGGTAGGTTTAACTTATGCTTAATGAGCTCATTGTTTATAGTTTCACCCTTAAAATACCCTATCTAACATAGCCAAGCTATGTATCTCAGCTCCTATTTAACATTTTGAAACGTAAAATCAGATGCTGATTCTATTTAATGTCAAAAGAACTCACCTCGTACTTTCACCCATAGACTAATACAAACTAGTACTTTAAATTTAAAATTTTAATTGAAATCGATATTTGAAAATCTCTGCTCCTAATTAAGATACTATAAAATCAAACTGTGTAGCTTATAGTTACCTCGATATATCCACACCAATGCATCCCCCTACTAATTTCAAAATTTCATATCTGAGTTTTCAGTTATGACGAATAAAAAAATTTAAACGATATTTAACAAAGGATTAAACTAAGTTTTCTGTAATACATCAAAAGTTGCATACTGCTAGAGGTAAGACTACAAATAGATATTACGATATTAAATCAATAAAAAACTTAATTCGTCTATTATATATATACAGTGGCGTATATAGGGGGCTTCCGGGCTTAAGCCCCCCTCCGAAATCTTACATACTATAGTAATCTATACGAAATATCTTGGAGAATTTTCACATTTTCAGGCAAAGCCGCCCGCTCGAAAGTTAGCAAAGCCCCCGAAACAAAATCGTAAATATATATACGTGCGTGTGTGTGTGTGTATTTATATGTAATTATAAGTTTGGGCACTGGTATTAGAATCTCCAGTTTACCTAGTTTTCAATTGGAAAGAATGACTTCTTAAGCTCTGTCCACCGATCATACTTTTAGGAAGATTCACACAAGTTCAAATGATAGAAATCTTCAACTCTATCTTAAACATTTTAATAAACATTTTCAAATCTCTAATAGTAATGAATCTAGTTTGAGGATACACATTAACTGCTCGCTCTTCCCTTATAGATTTTCTGAAAAAAAGAAAGATTTATTCTTGAAAGATATTTGATGCATAGAAAATCCGTTATTTATTGGTTTCATACCAAAATAATGTATAAATAGTTTATATTTTTTTACACCTTTCATTACTTGCTCTATATCTTCATTATATATTTGTGGCAATAATGAATTATATTTCCTATCTTAATGTTCAAAGCTCGTTCACTTGTATTGTGTTCGAATTACTTTCCATAATGTTATTTTTTAAGCTTTGCGTTTCTCTAAATTTTGTAATTTAACGGTTTTTGAGACACACATATCATATTTCTTGTTTAAATAGAAAGCCAATTCTTATTTATTATATAAAAAGCCCTTGATTTAAAATTTTATTTTTACTGTAATAACAACCTTTATGATAAATATCTAAATAAAAACTCTGAAAATGAAATCTAAAACTAACTTAATTATTCTAAAACTTTTCTACTACTTTCTTATACTTATGACTATAAGTAAAGTTTTTGGCCAATTGAAACTTCTTACTAGCTACTGCTTGTGCAAAATCTACTTGAATTCTTGTACTAGTTCTCTAGTTTATACATACCTTATTTATTTTACTTGAATTTATTACATTGGACTCCTTTTAATGACCTCATAGGGTTTGTCATAAATTTCTGTATTTTCTAAACACTGTAATATTCATAAGAAACCTAGGACGCGGGTACATAGTTCGTTGGCTTTTACAAGTTTACAAACAGAGTTTACATACACATGATACACATGAACACTTTTACGTAGACATGTCTTTTTAAGATACGCATGAACACAGGCACAAATCGCAAAAGTTTTACATATGAACAGAACAGATTGATTTTGTAAGAATAAATTTTTAAGAGTTGTATCATATTAATAGAATATACAGTTTTTCTAATTTATTTTACATATAGCCTTTTCATATCTCCTCAACCAACAGAACACAGAATTCTAAGAGATATCTTTATACGATTTCCAATATTAACAAATCATTTAGCTTGTTTCTTTTAAAATTTTATGTATAGGCTTTTTTAAAGTTTTACCCTAATGAAAGAAAAAACAGAACTACAAGGACAAAATCTTTAGATATTTTAAAATATAAACTGAAGAACTGTTTCTTTTAAATTTTTGTATAGGCTTTCGTTAAGATTTTTCTCCAATTATTAGCACCGAAAAGACATCAAACTTAACATCCTTTGAAAGTTTAACATAAAGCAGACTATATATCCAGTCTCACGTTTTTATGTTCAGGCTGTTCTTAAGGTGTTATCCAAACTAAAGAATTTGCTTACGATTTAACATACAATTTTCTCTATTATCTGCCTATTTAATAACTCTCCTTAGCATGCTGACGAATACTATTACTTTGTATAACTCTCTGCTTTAAAATTATTGATAAAAGGATATCTCCATTTAGTTCTCATACTTTCTCGGTCATAAGACTGTTTAAAACTGTCCATCGAAATAAATACCTTGCTTATAGCTTACAAATGTTATTTTTCTTAAAACTCACTGCTCTAAAATCTTCGATACCAATATGGTTACAATTCAAAACGTTTGCTAACAGTGTTACAAATTACCTGTAATCTTAATTCTTCACAAATCTATTTTTACACAGAATTTGCATATACCCTACACTTCATATAGTTTGTTCTTACCATCGTATTCGTGTACGTTTTTGTCTATTTATATAGTAAAATGGGGCCCAACTTATTAGGTTCTGCTACTTTAAATATTTGATAGT
Organism: Thermobia domestica; assembly: GCF_964235325.1. Classification (NCBI taxonomy): domain Eukaryota; kingdom Metazoa; phylum Arthropoda; class Insecta; order Zygentoma; family Lepismatidae; genus Thermobia; species Thermobia domestica. The sequence goes on from NC_137457.1 coordinate 98,263,680, forward strand.
TATTATGTAGAGGAAGAATTACTGAAGAGATTTGGTTTGTCCTTTTAACTGAAACCCTTACACGATAATAATTTACTTACAGATATCGGGAATATAATTTATGCACACGGAGAAGAACAATTAGAGAGTTTTAGACAAATTACGAACCCCTTCTGTGATAATAAAATTATTTGCTAAGCTACGGACATTAGTGACTGCGAGAACACTACGACTGACTGCGACAAAATTACCAAACACTAGTTAAGCCATAATATATATTGTGGCCACAATACAGCCACTATACATAACAGGGTTGGAGGCCACAATATATTATACCAAATATTGCGAGCCAAAGAGTTGCTATGATCTTGTTCGAGATTGCTTAAGTATTTTAAATAATCATGAGAAGTATCTCAAGAACGCTCCATTTCATAAAGTGCCTATCTTTTGAATGTAGGAGAAATTAGTTAATACTTTAGAATATAGTTGTTGATGTGTAGATAGTGAGCCAGCTAAAGTTTTCCAGGATGTTTAATGGGAAACTTTAAATACAAGGAAGTTGACTGGTGTTTCTGTAATAGTATTAGACAGATAAGAGGACTTCTAAAAACAAGTTTATTACGCTTTGTCTGCTTTTAGTTTCAAGTTATTACCTATTAAGTTAATTTATATTACCAACCTAGAAAATAGTCTTTCTGACGAAGTAGTTATTAGTCAGTCGTGTTATCTTAAAAGTTGAAAGAAAATTCGTATCTAAATCCAATATGTTATTTTCCACAATTCCTTCTACTGTTTCTATTCTCGAAATGGTAATTGTTGATATTGAAAAGTAAGTTTCGAAGTGCTCAGGGGAAGAGTTAATGCAACAAGGTCTTTGAAACGGTACAAATTACTGAAATTCGTCCATTAAGTAAGTATACAATCCAGAATACTTGAAGAGGATTGGCTGCTGCCAGGAGACAATCAGAAACAAGATGTCTCTCCTGCATCTCATAGTTTCTGATGAAGCCAAAATGTTAGTTGGCGAAACTGTAACATGTATGTACTTTATTATGTGAATATATTGTTTTGCTCAGCAAATAGTTTGTTTGCTTTTAAGTATACACAAAGCAAAGCTTCTACTTATGGAAAACATTACAGTTGGTGTGGAACGGAAGGACATGAGGAGAACTTAGATATCCAAGATGCAACAAGTGTGGTTCCTGAGGCAGTGTTTAGTGGAACACGTTACACCAAAAGGCTTAAGGATAGACAAAAAGGGAGTGGGGCGTGAATCAAGCAGGTACAAAAGACTCATTAAGAAGATTAACGAAGAACTGATTTGGAATGAGATTAGGATTAGATAAAGTTTTTTCAGCTTTGAATGGAGAAAAGACCGTGAAGTTAAAAAGTAGCACTAGTAATAGCTTGTTGATATTTACTAGGAATATAATTATTAACAGACTGGAAGTGTCAGAAAAGGATTTTAATAAGAAAACCAAGGAAAGATTAACGGAAAGTCGGTTAGGGAGGAAGTCAAAGGAGGAGGAAGACAGTAATAGGTGGTTGACGTTGTCGGACGATGGAAAGAAATTGTTGAGTTTATGCTATAGGTTTAAAGTGCAAGAACAAAGAGTGTATGCAGAAGAGGTTATACAGGGAGCAAGCCATAGTTCAACTTCAGGACAAGGAGATAAGGGATAAGATAAGGAGAATGGCTACGGTGATTGTGGAAAGGAGCATAAAGAAGCCAAAGGGGAACATTTCAAAACACGAGTACAGTGTGTTGAGGGATACAAAGAAGAGGAAAGACATATGTGTACAACAAGCGGACAAAGGTGGTGCTATCGTGGTGATGGAAAACAATGACACAAAGAAAATATGAATGATATCTTTGATTATACTTACGAGGTGATAGGTGAAAGGACTATGTGTGAGGAAATTAAAGAAAAATTTTCGCATCACTAAAGGAGGTAGGATACCGGTAATGAAAGGTTCATCAGGATTAGGTAAAGCTGAGACCAGTATTAGATTTAAGAGGAAATATATTTAAACCATGGGAGGAGGAGTTAAGGAAGGTTATAGAAATGTTAAGGATGCAACAAGACAGTAGCAGTGTGAAAAACTCGGTTGAGTTAAGGAAAAGGTTGGAGGAAGTATGGCAGAGCGAAGCTAAAACAATCTTGTTCAGATTTAATGTGAAGGCTATGTTTCCAAGTCTAAGAATGAACAGTATTCTTAAAGTCATTACTGAATTGATGAAGGATATGAAGATCAATGGTTGGAGGAGAGAAGGTCTGAAGCAGGTTCTGAAGACTATATGGGATAACAGTTACTGTGTTATAGGTGACAAATTAGTGAAGGTTAAAGAAGGGCTAAGCATAGGTTCTAGGTTGAGTCCAGTGCTAGCAGAAATTAATATGAACGACTTGGAGAAGAAAATAAGGATGCAAGGAACAGACAAATTAGTTTTTTTCTTGCTAGATATGTTGACACGATTATTTGGGGATTTGGAAAGGAACTGTAAGGCAATTAGAAAAGATTGTAAAATATATTGAGGATACATAAGGAATTAAGTGAAAAAGAAAGTTGGTCGCCAATTTGATGTCAAGATAGCGACCACATAGTGAAAAACAATTTCTACCATAGAGATACTAACAAACATTTTTGTGCTCAATTTGTGCTGATTTATCCTGCAATTATTAACATTTTTTGCTGCAATAATTACAAAATGAACAAAAAAACAAAACAGGTTGGTCGCCAAACAGACGACCAGTTAGCTACCACATCTCGGAAAAAACAATTTCAAACACACTATACCAGCAACTAATTTTTTGCTAATATATCTATAGATTTTAGAATGTGCTCCGCAATAGTTACACAATAAAATAGAAATAAATTGCTCGCCAAATTGACGTTATGTTAGCGATCAGGTTGGTAAACCAACCCCTACAATAAGATACTAACAAAAAAATTTGTGCTCAATTTGTGCTGATTTATGCTGCAGGTATTGGAACTTTTTCTGCAATAATTACAGAATCAAGAGAAAACGAAACCGGTTTGACAACAAGATGACGTCCAGCTAGGAACGAAAAGATTAAAATGTCAGCGACCACTCTTTCTACACTTGAAAAAGAAAATTAATCCTTGTGATGTAATTGTCTCCCGATACTTGTATTTATGCAGTACAAAGTAGAATTTGTGCTCGCACAGTTAACTAGATACAAGCCTTTAACAAAAAATTTAGGGCAAAAATTAAAATTTCAGCGACAACCCTTTCTACATTTGAATGAGGAAATTAATGCTTCCGATGGAAGTGACTCCCGATGCTTGTATTTGTGCACCAGAAAGCTTTGTGCTGCACAAATACAAGCATCGAAGACACTTCTATCGGAAGCATTAATTTCCTCTTTCAAGTTTAGGAAGAGTGCTCGCTGAAATTTTAAAATTTTCCGCTTCTTCTTTTAATGCCTTCCATTTAATTTACTGTGGGAGCACAAATTCTGCTATGTGCTGCACAAATTCATGCATCGGGAGACACTTCCATCGCAAGCACTAATTTCCTCTTTCAAGTGTACAAAGGGTGGTCACTGAAATTTTAATACTTCCCTTCACTTTTTACTAATGCCTTGCATCTAATTAACTGAGTGAGCACAATTTCTGCTTTGTGCTGCACAAACATAAGTATCAATAAACACTTCCATCGCAAGCACTAATTTCCTGCTTCAAGTGTATAAAAGATGATCGCTGAAATTTTAATATTTTTTTTACTTTTTATTAATATAGTGTATGTAATTAGATGTCCGAGCACAAAGAGAAGAATCGGAGTCATTTCCATCGAAAGCATTACTTTCATCTTTCAAGTGTAGAAAGGGTGGTCGCTGAAATTTTAATATTTTTCGCTTTTTTTAATGCCTTGTATCATAGTAATTGTGCGAGCACATATTCTGCTTTGTGTTGCACAAATAAAAGCATCAGGTGACACTTCCATCGCAAGCATCAATTTCCTTTTTCAAGTGTGGGAAGGGTGGTCTCTGAAATTTGAATATTTCTATCTTCTCATTATTAATGTATTGTATCTAATTAACAGTGCGAGCACAATTCTGCTTTCTGCTGCACAAATATAAAAACCGACAGACACTTCCATCGCAAGCATTACTTTAGTCTTTCAAGTGTAGAATGGGTGGTCGCTGAAATTTTTCTATTCCCCTCAATTTTTTATTATTGTCTTGTGTCTAAGTAATTGTGCGAGCACAAACTCAGCATTGTGCTGCAACAAATGAAAGCGTTGAGAGGTACTTCCAACGCAAGCACTAATTTCCTCTTTCAATTTTAGAAAGGGTGGACACTGAAATTTTAATAAGACCTTCAACTTTTTACTTACGTCTTGTGTCTAATTAACAGTGCGAGCACAAATACTGATTTGTGCTGCACAAATACAAATATCGAAAGACACATCTTTCGCAAGCACTAATTTCCTCATTCAAGTGTAGGAAGTGTCGTCGCTGAAATTTTAATATTTCCCTCCACTTATTATTAATGCCTTGTAACTAATTAACTGTGACAGCAAAAATTCTGCAATGTACCCAAGCATTGATTTCAAACCCAAGCATTGATTTCCTCTTTCGCTTCTTTTCGCTTCTTTTTTTAATAGCTTGTAACTATGTATTTTTTGCGAGCACATATTCTGCTTTGTGCTGCACAAATACAATCATCGACAGGCACTTCCATCACCAGCATTAATTTCCTCTTTCAAGTGAAGAAAGGGTGGTCGCTGATATTTTAATATTTCCCTCTACTTAATAATAATGTATTTTATATAATTAACAGTGCGAGCAGAAATTCTGCTTTGTGCTGCACAAATAAAAGAAGCGAGAGTCTATTCCATCGCAAGCATTAATTTCTTCTTTCAAGTATAGAAAAGATGGTCGCTGAATTTTAATATTTCCCTCTAGCTTTTACTAATAGCTTGTATCTAATTAACTGCGCGAGCGCAAATTCTTGTTTGTGCTGCACAAATACAAGCATCCAGAGACACTTCCATCGCAAGCATTAATTTCCTCTTTCAAGTGTTGGAAGGGTGTTCTCTGAAATTGTAATACATTTCTCTTCATTTTTATTAACTTTTATCTAGCTAATTCCGCGAGCACAAATTCTGCTTTGTGCTGCACAAATACAAGCATTGGAAGACACTTCTATCAAAATCGTTAATATCCTCTTTCAAGTTCAGAAAGGGTGGCCGCCGAAATTATAATATTTCAATCTACTTTTTATAAGTGCCTTGTATGTAATTAACATTCTGACCAAAAATTCTGCTTTTTGCTTCACAAACACAACCATTAAGAAACACTTCCATGGCAAGAATTAATTTCTGCTTTCAAGTGTAGGATGGGTGGTCGCTGAAAATTTACTATTTCATCCGATTTTTACAACGCCTTGTGTCTAAGTAACGGTGCGAGCAGAAATTCTAATTTGTGCTTCAGAAATACAAGCATCAAGAGACACTTCAATCGTAAGCATTAATTTCCTCTTTCAAGTGTAGAAAGGATGGTGCTGTAATTTTCATATTTCCCACTTCCTCTTGTTAATACTGCGTATCTAACTACCTGTGCGAGCACAAATTCTGCTTTGTGCCTCACAAGTACAAGCTTCAAGAGACATTTTCATCGGAAGCATTAATTTCCTCTTTCAAGTGGGAAAAGATGGTCGCTTTAATATTAACTTTTTCTGCTCTTTTCTTAATGCCTTGTATCTAATTAACTGTGGGAGCCAAATTCTGCTTTGCGCTCCACAAACTCAAGCATTTGGATACACTTACATCGCAAGCATTAATTTACTCTTTGAAGTGTGGAAAGAGGGGTCGCTGAAATTTTAATTTTTCCCGCTTCTCTTTTAATGCTTTCTATCTAATTAACTGTGCGAGCACAAATTCTTGTTTGTGCTGCAGAAATACATGCATCGAGAGACACTTCCATCGCAAGCATTAATTTTGTCTTTCCATTGTAGAAAAGGTGGCAGCGTAAATTTTACTATTTCCCTCGACTCTTTACTAACGCATTGTGTCTAAGTAACTGTGCGAGCACAAATTCAGATTTATGCGGCACAAATACATGTTTTGAGATATAGTTCTATCGCAATCACTAATTTCCTCTTTCAAGTGTAGAAAGCGTGGTCGCTGAAATTTTAATATTTCCTTCTACTTTTTACTACTTCCTTGTATCTAATTAACTTTGCGAGCACAAATTCTGCTTTGTGTTGCAAAAATACAAGCATCGAGAGACACTTTCATCGCAAGAATTAATTTCTCCTTTCATGTGTAGCAAAGGTGGTCGCTGAAATTGTAATATTTTTCTCTTCATTTTTAATGAATTGTATCTAGCAAATTCTACGAGCACAAATCCTGCTTTGTGCTGCACAAATACAAGCATCCGTAGACACTTCCATCAAAAGCATTAATTTCCTTTTTCAAGTGTAGAAAGGGTGGTCGCCGAAATTATAACATTTCAATCTACTTTTTATAAGTGCCTAGTATCTAATAAAATTTGTGACCAAAAATTCTGCTTCTTGCGTCACAAATACAACCATTAAAAAACTCTTCCATGGCAAGCACTAATTTCTGCTTTAAAGTGTAGGAAGGGTGGTCGCTGAAAATTTACTATTTCATCTACTTTTTACAACGCCTTGTGTATAAGTAACTGTGCGAGCACAAATACTGATTTGTGCTTCACAAACACAAGCATTAAGAGACACTTCCATAGCAAGCATTAATTATATCTTTCAAGTGTAGAAAGGGTGGTGCTGAAATTTTCATATTTCCCACTTCCTTTTATTAATGCCGCGTATCTAATTACCTATGCGAGGACAAATTCTGCTTTGTGCTTCACAAGTACAAGCATCAAGAGGCATTTTCATCAGAGGCATTAATTTCCTCTTTAATATTAACTTTTTCAGCACTTTTCTTAATGCCTTGTATCTAATTAACTGTGGGAGCCAAATGCTGCTTTGTGCTCCACAAACTCAAGCATCTGGATACACTTCCATCGCAAGCATTAATTTACTCTTTCAAGTGTAGAAAGGGGGTTCGCTGAAATTACAATTTTTCCCGCTTCTTTTTAATGCTTTTATGTAATTAACTGTGCGAGCACAAATTTTTCTTCGTGCTGCAGAAATACAAGCATCGGAAGGCACTTCCATCGCAAGCATAATTTAGTCTTTAAAGTCAAGAGAAGATGGTCGCTGAAATTTTAATATTTTCCTCTACTTAATACCAATGTATTTTATCTACTTAAATGTCTGAGCAGATATTCTGCTATGTGCTGCAAAAATACAAGCATCGAGGGACATTTACAGCGCAAGCTTTAATTTCCTCTTGCAATTGTAGAAAGGGGGGTCGTTGAAACTTTAATTTTTCCCTCTTCTTTTTTTAAAGCTTTGTATCTAATTAACTGTGGGAGCACAAATTCTTCTTTGTGGTGCACAAACACAAGCACCAAGAGACACTACCATCGCAAGCATTAATTTCCTCTTTCAAGCATAGGTAAGGTTTTTGCTGAAATTTTAATATTTCCCTCTTCTTATTGTTAATGCATTGTATCCAATTAAACTGTTAGAGCACAAATTCTCCTTTTACTGCACAAATACAGGCATCGAGATACACTTCTCTCGCAAATATTAATTTCATCTTTTAAGTGTAGAAAGGGTGGTAGATGAAATTTTATATTTTTTCCTCTACTTTTTATTAATATCGTGTATCTAATTACTTCTAGAAGCACAAATTCTGCTACGTGCTGCACAAATTCAAGCATGGGGAGACACTTCCATCTCAAGCATTAATTTCCTCATCAAGTGTAGAAAGGGTGCTTGCTGAAATTTTAATATTTCATACTACTTTTTATTAATGCCTTGTATCTAATTAACTGTGTAATCTAATTAACACATATCGGGAGAGAAATTATGCTTTGTTCTGCACAAAAAAAAAACATCAGGAGACAATTCCATCACAAGCTAGTGAAGAAAGGGTGGTCGCAGAAATTTTAATATCTCATACACTTTTCTATTATTACTTTGTATCTAATTACCTGTGCTAGTACATATTCTACTTTGCGCTGCACTAATAAAAACATCGGGAGGAACTTCCATCGCAAGTTTTAAATTCCTCTTTCAAGTGTAGGAAGAGTGTTCTCTGAAATTTGAATACTTTCATCTTCTTATTATTAATATCTTGTATCAAATTAGTATCTTGTATCTTATTTCCCTTTGCCTTTTATTAATTCCGTCTATCTAATTACCTGTGCGAGCACAAAGTCTGCTTTGTGCTGCACAAATAGAAGCATTAATAGACACTTCCACGACAATAATTAATTTTCTCTTTCAAGTTTAGAAAGGGTGGCCGCTGAAATTTTAATATTTATCTGTTCGTTTTTAATAACTTGTTTCTAGGTAATTGCTTGAGCAAAATCTCTGGTTTGTGCTGCACGAATACATGCATCGAGAGACACTTCCATCGCAAGCATTAATTTCTTCTTTCAAGTGTAGAAAGGATGGTCCCTGAAATTTAAATTTTTCCCGCTTCTTTTTTTAATGCTTTGTATCTAATTAACAGTGCGAGCACAAATTCTTCTTTGTGCTGCAGAAATACAACCATCGGGAGACACTTCCTTCGCAAGCATTAATTTAGTCTTTCAAGTGTAGAAAAGATGGCTGCTGAAATTTTAATATTTCCCTCTACTTATTGTTAATGCCTTGTATCTAATTAAACTGTTAGAGCACAAATTCTCCTTTTTACTGCACAAATACAGGCATCGAGAAACACTTCCTTCGCAGGCATTAATTCATCTTTTAAGTGTAAAAAGGGTGGTCGATGAAATTTTAATATTTTCCTCTACTTTTTATTAATATCGTGTATCTCATTACTTGTGGGAGCACAAATTCTGCTTTGTGCTGCACAAATTCAAGGATCGGGAGACACTTCCGTCGCAAGCACTAATTTCCTCATTAAGTGTATAAAGGGTGCTTGCTGAAATATTAATATTTCATACTACTGCCTTCTATCTAGTTAACTGCGCCAGCATAAATTCTGCTTTGTGCTTCACAAATATAAGCATCGAGAAGCACTTCCATTTGCTCTTTAAAGCGTAAAAATGGTGGTCGCTGAGATTTTAATATTTCCTTCTACTTTTAACTTATGTCTTGTATCTACTTAACTGTGCGAGCACAAATTCTGCTTTGTCCTGCACAAATACAAACATCGAGAGACATTTTCATCGCAAACGTTAATTCCTGCTTTCAAGTGTTGAAAGGGTGGTATCCGAAATTGTAATATTTCCCTCTATTTTTTATAAGTGCATTGTATCTAATTAACTGTGCCAGCACAAATTATGTTCTGTGCTTCACAAGCACAAGCATTAAGAGACACTTCCATGGCAAGCATTAATTTCCTCTTTGAAGTGTAGAAAGGGTGGTCGCTGAAATTTTAAAATTTCCTTCTACTATTTACTAATGCCTTGTATCTACTTAAGTGTGCGAGCACAAATTATGCTTTGTGCTGCACAAAAAAAAAGCATCAGGAGAAATTCCATCTCAGGCATTAATTTGCTCTTTCAAGCGTAGAAATGGTGGTCGATGAAATTTTAATATTTCCTTCTACTTTTTACTAATGTTTTGTATCTACTTAACTGTGCGAGCACAAATTCTACTTTGTGCTGCACAAATAAAAACATCGGGAGGAACTTCCATCGCAAGCATTAAATTTCTCTTTCAAGTGTAGGATGGGTGGTCTCTGAAATTTGAATATTTTCATTTTCTTATTATTAATGTCTTCTATCTAATCACTGTCTTATATCTTATTTATTTTTTATTTATTTTATTTATTTAAAGAAGAAGAAAATTAATATATTGGATGTATCCAATATATTAAAAATATACATAAAAAATGCATAAACATATTAAATTATAAAATAACAATAAACAAAATAATAATGAAAATAAAACGTAAGAATAAGAAAAGTAACTGCTACAGAAATTAAATAAATTTTCTACTTATCAGTGCTATTACTTCTTTAAGGGAAGTCGGACCTCCTAGATTCCCTTCATTAGTAGAGTTTAACGTACCCCCCACTCAGAGATGACAGGACTTCCGACTTCCAGAAGTCATGTCTATCTCCCAGTGTTGGGTAGCTTAATTCAATGCACTTATTTCTATATTGCGATTTTTTTGTATTTTTTATGCAAAGAATAAAAAAGATAGAAAATGTCTCACATAAGCAAATGCTTGTGTGTGAGCCTGATTCTCGTGTTTTATTTTTCTTATCGTAACAAATAAGGTTTATCCTTACTTTTAGCTAACTATAGTTTTTTAAGCACTTTTTAATTCTTTTAACCACTGTAAAATTAACCTTTTATATGTTTTGAAATTACTTTCATCTTTGATTCGGAGTGGGAGTTTATTATAGATCTTTGGAGCTCTGTAATATGTTTGATATTGGGTTATAGATTTACTCGTTGCTCTAATTTCTAAATTTTTTTTCTCACATTTCTGGTTATATACGTATGTTTTATCACTTCCAATTGTTTCTGTTCTTTTTAACATATATTAATACCTTCTGCAAATATAATTTTGAAAGTGGTAATACTGAGAATTGGTCATAGAGTCTATCTAATCTACTTTCAAGTCCCTTTTTTAAACATATTCTTACAATATTATTTTGCTGAACAATCAGAGGTTTTAAATGAGTAGGGTAAGCAGCTCCCCAAATTAATATACCATATGTAAGTATACTATTTACCAGAGCATAATATACAGCTCGTAATATTTTTATGCTTACAATGTTTCGTAATTGAACATATTTATATAATAATTTTCTTAGTATTGTGGCGATATGTGTAATGTGAGAAGACCATTTTAGATGCTTATCAATAAATATACCTAAGTATTTTAATTTATTTTCACTAATAAGAGGAATACAGTTACATTTTTCAGTATTTTGACAATAATGCAATTTTAGTGACATGTTCTCTGGCTGTCCTGTTATAGTTGGTGAAAACGTTATATACCTGGTTTTTTCAGCATTTAATACTACCTGATGATTATCAAGCCATTGTTTTACTTCCTTCATTTCTGCTTCAGTTTTTTTGAATACATCTGTTCATGTTTTACCAGTAAATATAAGTGAGGTGCCATCAGCAAATGATTGTATATGTCCGTCCATTTTTAAATTACACAAATCATTTATATAAATTAAAAATAATATTGGGCCTAATAGAGTTCCTTGAGGGACTCCTTGTTTTACATATAAATAATTGCTTTGAAAATTACCTATTTGGACGGCCTGTTTTCTGTCTTTCAAGTAACTGTTAAACCAAGATAGCGATATACCCCTTATGCCACATCTTTCTAGTTTATTTAAGAGAATTTTGTGTGATATTGTGTCGAATGCTTTAGCTAGGTCTAGGAAAACTGCAATTACTTTTTCAGCTTTATCAACATTTTTACAAACAATCACTGTTAAATTGTATACCGCATCTGTTGTACTTTTACCTTTTTGAAATCCATATTGATTTGAAGAAAAGAATTTATTTTGTTAAAGAAAATTAACTAATCTTCTCTTCATACATTTTTCTAACAGTTTAGCACAGTTACTTAGGATTGATATAGGCCTGTAGTTATTTGGGTCAGCCTTTGAGCCTTTTTTATATATAGGTTTTATTACAGCAGTCTTAAAATCATCAGGAAATACACATGTTTCTAAGCTTAGGTTAAAGATATACTGCAAAGGTTTTATTATATTTGATTTCGTATGTTTCAATACACTTGCTGATAATCCGTCTATACCAGATGTTGTTTTTTGGTGATAATTCATTTATGAAGCATTCAATTTCCTGTTCAGTGATTGGAGTGAAGAATATAGAATTTACTACTTTAGTTTGAGAATTAAAATTCAAATTTATTTTATCATTAATCTCTTTGTTAACTATTTTTTGCCAACACTGGAAAAATGCTCATTAAAACTTTCAACTATTAACATTGGATCACGTTCAAACGTTACTAGACCATTTTTAGTGTTTAGTTCATTTACTTCTACATACTTTTTGTCATTTTTATCTATAATATCTGCTATAACCTTCCATAATTTACTAACATTGTTATTACATAATGTAATTTGTTTTCTATAGTAGTCATTTTTAACTTCTTTTATTAATTGTGTAAGTTTATTTCTATACCTTCTGTAATATTCCTTAAATTCTAAATCGTTTTGATTTTTTATTACTAAACAACTTAGTCTATCTCTTTCCCTTACAGAGTTGACTAATCCTTTTGTTATCCATGGTTTTATTTTGCGATATTTACTACTTACTTTTTTATTTTTATTGTTAATACGTGAATTACTTATACAATTTTTCATTATTTGGATGTAATTCGAAGTTGCAGTATTAACACAATTACTGTGTATTACCAGATTCCAGTTACATTTTTTCAATTCTTCATTTAATAAAGTAGAATCTATAATTGTTGTTTCGTATGATATTTTTTTCCCTCTTTTGCATTGTAATGGGAACATTTATACTAGCGAGAAAGTGGTCAGTTATACTTGTTTGCAACACAGCTGATGTGATATTCAGTGGACTTTGGTACTTTAAAAATATATGATCTATACACGTCTTACTATATTATGTAACTCTAGTGTGTTTATTTATGCATGAAACATAACCATGATTATATAGTAAGTTTAAATACGTGTTTATATTTTCACAGTCACTTAACATATCTAGATTAACATCACTTAAAAGCAAAGAGCAAGTTGAATTTTTAAGTACATCATTTAGAGATTGTAGAAATGATTTCTCATCACCATTTGGAGAGGGATATAAAGCTATTATGTTAAAACCTTCTGCATTATCTAAATGTAAGCGCATTCCAGTGGCGTCAGCAAGATTCAGTTCCGTTACCTTGTCAATGTCAACATGATCGTTTACCAATATCATGACTCCATCTGCACGTGTTAAAGACCCATTTGTATAATAAAAGCGATTTCCGTTTATGTTTATGTTACAAGTTGCTTCATTTTTCCATATTTCTGTTAAGACAATTATATCTACATTTGTAGAAATATTTTGTAACAATACTAAAATTTCCCTTTGCCTTTTATTAATTACGTGTATCTAATTACCTGTGCGAGCACAAATTCTGCTATGTGCTACACAAATAGAAGCATCAATAGATAATTCCATGACAAGCATTAATTTTCTCTTTCGAGTGTAGGAAAGGTGGCCGCTGAAATTTTAATATTTTTCTCCTGTTTTTTAATGCCTTGTTTCTAGGTAATTGTTCGAGCAAAATTTCTGCTTTGTGCTGCACAAATGCAAGCATCGAGAGACACTTCCATCGCAATCATTAATTTCTTCTTTCAAGTGTAGAAAGGATGGGCAATGAAATGTTAATATTTTCCTTTACTTAATATTAATGTCTTTTATCTAATGAACTATGCGAGCGGAAATTCTGCTTTGTGCTGCACAAATACAAGCGTCTAGAGACACTTACATCGCAAGCTTTAATTTCCTCATTCAAGTGTAGAAAGGGTGGTCGATGAAATTTTAATTTTTCCCGCTTTTTTAATGCTTTCTATCTAATTAAATGTGCAAGCACTAATTCTTCTTTGTTCTGCAGAAATACAACCATCGGCAGACACTTCCATAGCAAGCATTAATTTAGTCTTGCAAGTGTAGAAAGGGTGGCCGCTGAAATTTTACTATTTCCCCCTACCTTTTACTAACGCATTGTGTCTAAGTAACTGTGCGAGCAAAAATTCAGATTTGTGCTGCACAAATACAAGTTTCGAAAGGTTCTTGTATCGCAAGCATTAATTTCCTCTTACAAGTATTGAAAGGGTGGTCGCTGAATTTTTTTATTTCTTTCTAATTTTAACTAGTTCTTTGTATCTAATGAACTGTGCGAGCAAAAATTCTGCTTTGTGCTGCACAAACTCAAGCATCGGGAGACTCTTGCATCGTAAGCATTAATTTCCTCATCAAGTGTAGGAAAGGTGGTTGCTGAAATTTTAATATTTCCTTCTACTTTTTACTAATTCCTTGTATCTAATTAACTGGGCGAGCACAAATTCTGCTTTGAGCTGCACAAATACAAGCATCGAGAGACACTTCCATCGCTAACATTAATTTCCACTTTCAAGCGTAGGTAGGGTGTTCGCTGAAATTATATTATTTCCTTCTACTTATTGTTAATGCCGTGTATGTAATTAAACTGTTAGAGCACAGATTTTCCTTTTTACTGCACAAATACAGGCATCGAAAGACACTTCCCTCGCAGACATTAATTTCATCTTTTAAGTGTAGAATTTGTGGTCGATGAAATTTTAATATTTTGCTCTATTTTATATTAATATCGTGTATCTAATTACTTGTGCGAGCACAAATTCTGCTTTGTGTTGCACAAATTCAAGCATCGCAAACACTTCCATCGCAAGCATTAATTTCCTCATCAAGTGTAGAAAAGGTGCTTGCTGAAATTTTAATATTTCATACTCCTGCCTTGATTCTAATTAATGCCTTGTATCTAATTAACTGTGCGAGCACAAATTCTACTTAGCCCTGCACAAATACAAGCATCGAGAGACACTTTTATCGCAAGCGTTAATTCCTGCTTTCAAGTGTAGAAATCGTGGTCGCCGAAATTGTAAAATTTCCCTCTATTTTTTATAAGTGCCTTTTATCTAATTAACTTTGTGAGCACAAATTATGTTCTGTGCTTCACAAGCACAAGCTTTAAGAGACACTTCCATAGCAAGCATTAATTTCATCTTTCAGGTGTAGAAAGGGTGGTCGCTGAAATTTTAATATTTCCTTCTACTTTTTACTAAAGTCTTGTATCTATTTAACTATGCGAGCACAAATTATGCTTTGTGCTGCACAAAAAAAAAACATCAGGAGACAATAACATCGCAAGCATTAATTTCCTCTTTCAAGTGAACAAAGGGTGGTCGCAGATATTTTAAGATTTCATTGTAGTTTTTATTAACGCCTTGTATCAAATTACCTGTGCGAGCACATATCCTGCTTTGTGCTGCACAAATTAAAACATCGGTTAGAACTACCATCGCAAGCATGAAATTCATCTTTCAAGTGTAGGAAGGTTGGTCTCTGAAATTTTAATATTTTCATCTTCTTATTATTAATGTCTTGTATCTAATTAATGTGTTGTATCTTATTTCCCTTTGCCATTTATTAACTCCTTTTATCTTATTACCTGTGCAAGCACAAATTCTGCATTGTGTTCAACACAAATAGGAGCATCAACAGACACTTTCATGGCAAGCATTAGTTTTCTCTTTCAAGTGTAGGAAGGGCGGTAGTGAAATTTCAATATTTTTCTCTTGCTTTTTTCATGCCTTGTTTCTAGGTAATTGTTCGAGCAAAATTTCTGCTTTCTGCTGCACAAATACAAGCATCGAGAGACGCTTCCATCGGAAGCATTAGTTTCTTCTTTCAAGTGTAGAAAGGATGGTCGCTGAAATTTTAATATTTCCCTCTACTTATTATTAATGTCTTTTATGTAATTAACTGTGAGAACACTAATTCTTCTTTGTGCTGCAGAAATACAAACATTGGGTGAAACTTCCATCGCAAGCGTTAATTTAGTCTTTCAAGTGTAGAAAGGGTTGGCGCTGAAATATTACTATTTCCCCCTACTTTTTATTAACGCATTGTGTCTAAGTAACTGTGCGAGCACAAACTCACATTTGTGCTGCAAAAATACAAGTTTCGAGAGGTATTTCTATCGCAACCATTAATTTCCTCCTTCAAGTGTAGGAAGGGTGGCCGCTGAAATTTTAATACTTTTCTCTTCATTTTAATGCTTGTTTCTAGGTGATTCTTTGAGCAAAATTTTTGATTTGTGCTGCACAAATACAAGAATCGAGAGACACTTACATCACAAGCTTTAATTTCTTCTTTCAAGTGTAGAAAGAGCGGTCGATGAAATTTTAATTTTTCCTGCTTCTTTTTTAATGCTTTGGGTCTAATTAAATGATCGAGCACTAATTCTTCTTTGTGCTGCAGAAATACAACCATCGGGAGACACTTCCATCGCAAGCATTAATCTAGTTTTTCAAGTGTAGAAAGATGGCCTCTGAAATTTTACTATTTCCCCCTACTTTTTACTAACGCATTGTGTTTAATTAACTGTGCGAGCACATACTCAGATTTGTGCTGCACAATTATATGTTTCGAGATGTGCTTCTATCGCAAGCATTAATTTCCTCTTTCCATTATAGAAAGGTTGGTCGCTGAAATATTAATATTTCCTTCTACTTTTTACTAATTCCTCGTATCTAATTAACTGTGCGAGCACAAATTATGCTTTGTGCTGCACAAATATAAACATCGAGAAACACTCGCATCGCAGGCATTAATTTGCTCTTGCAAGCGTAGAAATGGTGGTCGCTGTAATTTTAATATTTCCTTATAATTTTAACTAATGCTCTGTATGTACTTAACTGTGCAAACACAAATTCTGCTTTGTGCTGCAAAAATACAAGCATCGAGAGACACTTTCATCGCAATCATTAATTTACACTTTCAAGTGTAGAAAGGATGGTCGCTGAAATTTTCACATTTCCCATTTTCTTTTATTTATACCGTGTATCTAATTACCTATGCGAGCACAAATTCTGCTTTGTGCTGCACAAATACAAGAGTCGAGAGACATTTCCATCGCAAGGATTAATTTCCTCTTTCAAGTGTAGAAAGGGTGGTCGCTGAAATTTTAATATTTCCTTCAACTTTTTACTACTGCCCTGTATGTACTTAACAGTGCAAACAGAAATTCTGCTTTGTGCTGCAAAAATACAAGCATCGAGAGACACTTTCATCGCAATCATTAATTTCCTCTTTCAAGCGTAGGTAGGGTGTTCGCTGAAATTTTAATATTTCCCTCTCCTTATTGTTAATACCTTGTATCTAATTAAACTGTTAGAGAATAAATTCCTCTTTTTACTGCACAACTACAGGCATCGAGAGGCACTTCCCTCCCAGGCATTAATTTCATCTTTTAAGTGTAGAAAGGTGTTCGATGAAAATTTAATATTTCTCTCTACTTTTTATTATTATCGTTCTCTAATAATCTGTGAGAGCACAAATTCTGCTTTGTTCTGCACAAATACAACCACCGAGAAACACTTGCATCGCAGGCATTAATTTTCTCTTTCAAGCGTAGAAATGGTGGTCGCTGAAAGTTTAATATTTTACTCTTCTTTTTTAAATGCATTGTATCCAGGTAATTGTGCGAGCGCAAATTGTCCTTTGTGCTTCACAGACACAAGCATGAAAAGACACTTCCATCGTAAGCATTAATTTACACTTTTAAGTGTACAAAGGATGGTCGCTGAAATTGTAGTATTTCCCTTTATTTTTATAAGTGCCTTGTATGTAATCAACTGTGTAAACAAGAGTTCTGCTTTGTGCTTCATAAGCACAAGCATTAAGAGACACTTTCATGGCAAGCATTAATTTCCTCTTTCAAGTGTAGAAATGGTGGTCGCTAAAATTTTATATTTCCTTCTACTTTTTACTAATGCCTTGTATCTACTTAACTGTGCGATCAGAAATTGTAATTTGTGCCTCACAAACACCAGCATTATCATGCACTAACATGGCAAACATAAATTTTCTCTTTCAAGATTAGAAATAGTGGTTGCTGAAAGTTTAATATTTTAATCTTCTTTTTTTAATGCATTGTAACCTGGTAATTTTGCCAGGACGAATTCTCCTTTGTGCTGCACAAAAACATAAGAAGGCAATTCCATCGCAAGCATTAATTTCGTCTTTAAAGTGTAGGAAGGGTGGTCGTTGAAATTTTATTAATTCCCTCTACTTTTCACTAATGCTTTCTATCAAATTCTGCTTTGTGCTTCACAAATACAAGTATCGAATGCACTTTCATCGCAACCATTAATTCCTGCTTTCAAGTGTAGAGAAGGTGGTCACCGAAATTGTAGTATTTCCCTCTATTTTTATAAGTGCCTTGTATGTAATTAACTGTGTAAACACTAATTCTGCTTTGTCCTTCACAAGCACAAGCATTAAGAGACACTTTCATGGCAAGCATTAATTTCCTCTTTCAAGTGTAAAAAGGGTGTTCGCTGAAATTTTAATATTTCCTTCTACTTTTTATTAATGTCTTGTATCTAATTAACTGTGCGAGCACAAATTCTCCTTTGTGCTGCACAAATATAAGCATCGAGAAAAACTTCCATCGCAGACATTAATTTCCTCTTTCGAGTGTAGAAATAGTGGTCGCTGAAATTTTATTTTTTTCCGCTTCGTTTTTTAATGCCTTGTATCTAGGAAATTGTGCTATCACATATTCTGCTTTTTTCTGCTGCACAAATACAAGCATCGGGAGACACTTCCATCGCAAGCATTCATTTCTTCTTTCAAGTGCAGGGAGGGTGGTGGCTAAAATTTTAATATTTCCATCTACTTGTTATTAATGCCTTTTATCTATTTAACTTTGCGAGCACAAATTCTGCTTTGTGCTGCACAAATACATGCATCGACAGACACTTCCATCGCAACCATTAATTTCCCGTTTCAAGTGTGGAAAGGTGGTACATTTAATATTAATTTTTCCTGTTTTTTTAATGCCTTAAATCTAATTAACTGTGGGAGCCAAATTGTGCTTTCTTCTGCACAAATATGAGCATCGGCAGACACTTCCATTTCAAGATTTAATTTGCTCTTTCAAGTGTAGGAAGTATGGTCGCTGAAATTTTACGATGATTCGCTTCTTTTTTAGTGCTATGTTTCTACGCAATTGTTCGAGGAAAAATTCTGCTTTGTGCTGCACAAATACTAGCATCGAAAGACACTTCCATCGCAAGCATTAATTTACGCCTTGCAGTTTACAAAGGATGGTCGCTGAAATTTTCTTATTTCCCTTTGCCTTTTATTAATTCCGTGTATCTAATTAACTGCGCGAGCGCAAATCTAATTAACTCGCAAGCATTAATTTCTTCTTGCAAGTCAGGAAGGGTGGTCGCTAAAATTTTAATATTTCCATCTACTTGTTATTAATGCCTTTTATCAATTTAACTTTGCTACCACAAATTCTGCTTTGTGCTGCAAAAATTCAAGCATCGACAGACACTTCTATCGCCGGAATTAAATTCCTCTTTCAAGTGTACAAAGGGTAGTCGCTGGAATTTTAATGTTTCCCTCTTCTTTTTATTAATACCATGTATCTAATTACCTGTGCGAGCACATATTCTACTTTGTTTTGCACAAATAAAAGCATCAGGATACACTTCCATCATAAGCATTAATTTCTTCTTTCAAGTGAAGAAAGGGTGGTTGATGAAATTTTGATATTTTTCGTTTCTTTCTTGAATGGTTTGTATGTGGATAATTGTGCGAGCACATATTCTGCTTTGTGCTGCACAAATACAAATATCGAGGGACACATCCATCGCAATCGTTCGTTTTGTCTTTCTAGTGTAGGAAGGGTGGTCTCTGAAATTTTAGTATTTCCTTTAAGTTTTTACTCTTGCCTTTTATCTAATTAACTGTTCGAGCACATATACTGATTTTTGCTGCACAAATACAAATATCGAGAGATACATCCATCACAAACATTAATTTCCTTTTTCAAGTGTAGGAAGGGTTGTTGCTGCAATTTTAATATTTCCCTCTACTTATTATTAATGCTTTGTATCTAATTAACTGTGAGGGCACGAATTCTGCTTTGTGCAGTACAAATGCAAGCATCGACAGACACCTCAAAGGCAACCATTAATTTCCTCTTTCAAGTATAGAATGAGTGGTCGCTGGAATTTTAAAATTTCTCTCTATTTTTTATTACTACCATGTATCTAATTACTTGTGCGAAAACATATTCTGCTTTGTGCTGCACAAATACAAGCATCAAGAGACACATCCATCGCAAGCATTGATTTCCTCTTTCAAGTGTAGGATGGGTGGTAGCTGAAATTATTATATTTCCCTTTACTTATTATTAATGCCTTTTAACTAATTAACTGTGCGAGCAAAAATTCTGCTTTGTGCTGCACAAATACAAGCATCAACAGACACTTGCATCGCCAGCATTAACTTCTTCTTACAAGTGTGAAAAGAATGGTCGCTGAAATGTTAATATCACCCTCTTCTTTTTATTACTATCGTGTATCTAATTACCTCTGCGAGAACATATTCTGATTTGTGCTGCACAAACACAAGCATCAAGAGACACTTACATCTCAAGCTTTAACTTCCTGTTTCAAGTGTAGAAAGGGTGGTAGATGAAATTTTAATTTTTCCCGCTTCTTTTTTTAATGATTTGTATCTAATTAACTGTGCGAGCACTAATTCTTCATTAGGTTGCAGAAATATAACCATCGGGAAACACTTCCGTCGCAAGCATTAGTTTAGTGTTTCAAGTGTAGAAAGAGTGGCCGCTGAAATTTTACTATTTCCCCCTACTTTTTACTAACGCATTGTGTCTAAGTAACTGTGCGAGCACAAATTCAGATTTGTGCTGCAAAAATACAAGTTTCAAGAGGTACTCCTATTGCAAGAATTAATTTCCTCTTTCAAGTGTAGAAAGGTTGGTCGCTGAAATTTTAATATTTCCTTCTACTTTTTACTAATTCCTTATATCTATTTAACTGTGCGAGTACAAATTCTGCTTTGTGCTGCACAAATTTAAGCATCGGGAGGCTCTTCCATCGTAAGCATTATTTTCGTCATCAAGTGTAGGAAGGGTGGTTGCTGAAATTTTAATATTTCATACTACTTTTTATTAATTCCTTATATATAATTAACTGTGCGAGCACATATTCTGCTTTGTGCTGCACAAATATAAGCATCGGGAGTCACTTCCATCGGAAGCATTAATTTCCACTTTCAACTGTGGAAGGGGTTGTCGCTGAAATTTTAATATATTCTTCTACTTAATATTAGTGTCTTTTATCTAATTAACTGTTCGAGCAGAAATTCTGCTTTGTGCTGCACAAATACAAGCATCGAGAGACACTTACATCACAAGGTTTAATTTCCTCTTTCAAGTGTGGAAAGGGTGGTCGTTGAAATTTTAATATTTTTCGAAATAATAAACACTTCTGACCAGAGTTTATACACCTATTTATTTAAAACTAAATTCCAGTATAACAGTTTAAACAAGGTAACGTTGCCATCGTCAGCAGTTAGTGTCTGATGAAGATAACGTTACGTTGTCGAATCTGATACACTGCAATTTTTAATAAACAAATGTATATACTCTGGTCAGAAGTGTTTATTATTTCTGTAGTAATTTCCAGAGTCGTGATGGATAGAGTTGAATATTTTTCGCTTCTTTTTTTAATGGCTTGTATTCAGCTAATTGTGCGACCACAAATTCCGCTTTGTGCTTCACAAACACAAGCATCGAGTGAAAACTCCATCGCAAGCATTAATTTCTTCTTTCAAATGTAGGAAGGGTGCTCGCTGAAATTTTAATTCTTCTATCTACTTATTATTAATGCCTTGTATCTATTTAACTGCGCAAACACAAATTCTGTTTTGTGCTGCACAAATACAAGCATCGACAGACACCTCAATCGCAAGCATTAATTTCCTTTTTCAAGTGTAGAAAAGGTAGCCGCTGAAACTTTAATATTTTTCGAAAGAATCAGCAGTAAGTGTCTAATGAAGACAACGTTACGCTGTCGAAACTGTTACACTGAAATTTTTAATAAGCAAGTGTATATACTCTGGTCAGAAGTGTTTATTATTTCTTAAGTAATTTCCTGAGTCGTGAAGGATAGAGTTGAATATTTTTCGCTTCTTTTTTTAATGACTTGTATTTAGGTAATTGTGCGAGCTCATATTCTGGTTTGTGCTGCACAAATACAAGCATCGACAGACACTTCCATCGCCAGAATTAATTTCCTCTTTCAAGTGTAGAAATGGTGGTAGCTGAAATTTTAATATTTCCCTCTTCTTTTTATTAATACCATGTATCTAATTATTTGTGCGAGCACATATTCTGCTTTGTGCTGTACAAATAAAAGCATAAAGAGGTACTTCCATTGCAAGTACTAATATCCTCTCTCAATTCTAGAAATGTGGTCGCTGAAATTTTAATATTTCCTTCAAATTTTACTAACGCTTTGTACCTAATTAACTGTGCCAGCACAAATACTGATTTGTGCTGCACAAATACAAATATCGAGGGACACATCCATGACAAGCATAATTTCATCTTTCAAGTGTAGAAAGGTGTTCTCTCAAATTTGAATATTTCCATCTTATTATTATTAATGTCTTGTATCTAATTAACTGTGCGAGCACAAATTCTATTTTGTGCTAGACAAATACAAGAAACGAGAGACATTTCTAGTGCAAGCATTACTTTAGTCTTTCAAGTGTATAGTGGGTGGTCGCTGAAGTTTTACTATATCCCTCTACTTTTTACTAATACCTTAGGTCTAACTAACTGTGCGAGCACAAACACAGCTTTGTGCTGCACAAATGAAATCATCAATGGTCATTCCATGGCAATCTATAATTTTGTCTTCCAAGTGTAGAAAGGGTGGTCGCTGAAATTTTAATATTTTTCTCTTCTGTTTTTAATACCTTGTTTCTAGGTAACACTGTTCAACAAATTTTGATCGAAAGTATGTAAATGCTTTGAAATTGCGATTTTTACATTCATTTAAACATAATATGAAAGGAAATGATAATAGAAGAATTTTCTTAGCTCAGAGTGTAAAAAAAACCGCCCTTGTACAACAGAAGCTGTATATATACAGATGCATTAATATTTATAGTACATTTAAGCAAAATCCTTGTAAAACCTACATTTCACATTTTCTTTATCTAAATACTATGATTTGATAAGCTGGGAAGTTAAGAAGTACCCTAACCTATACCTTTCTATACCATTGTACTTCCTTTTTAAAAATTGCGCAAATACCAGTTTCACAACGATACAGAAAAGAAAGTAACCGTGGTCAAGTTAAACATTAACAATTCCGTAATAAAAATCAGTGTTAACATCAAAAGATGAAAAATATGTACAAATACCTTTTGTGCAAGAACTGCACTGCAATGTAGACAAAAGTTTCAAGTGATTTCTTGTACAGGATTATGTTCGTTTTATTTTGAGCGTCTTCGCTTGGCTTGCCTTTTGTAGGTTACATCTGGAGCATCCCTTGCAATAGTCCAACAGTAGTCGGCTAATATGTTAGAACTCCACTTTCCCTCATATCTCTTCTCCATGGCTGCAATATCTTGATGGAAACGCTCACCATGTTCGTCACTTACTGCTCCACAATCTTCGGGAAAGAAGTCTAGATGTGAATGAA
The DNA here is from genome assembly GCF_964235325.1 of Thermobia domestica. Taxonomy (NCBI): domain Eukaryota; kingdom Metazoa; phylum Arthropoda; class Insecta; order Zygentoma; family Lepismatidae; genus Thermobia; species Thermobia domestica. The sequence continues at coordinate 98,286,989 of NC_137457.1, forward strand.
GAAAGTGGAGTTTCAGAGACATATTGCAACCAAGATTTTCGTAGCACAATAACAACTATGCTACCAGTTGTTTGTAAATTGTTGCTCGGTGTCTTCAGAATAACTGTGAACAAACATTCCTCAAGCTTTCCCACGCAGCTTTCTCCTCAAATTTGAGAATTTCCTTGAACTTGTGATTTTTGAATAGTGGCCTAATCTGTGGCCCTATGAAAACACCCTCTTTAGCTTTCGCATCACTTAATCGAGGGAATTGTCCTCTTAGGTACTTATACGCCTCATCCTCTTGGTTCATACTCTTAAAAAAATTTTCATAAGACTTAATTTAATATGTAGAGGGGGGAGCAAAATTAGGTTACGATCTACCGGTGGTTCATGCTGCACATTTTTCACTCCCGGATGAAGAGTTTCTCTGGTACTCCAATCACTTTTGCGGTAATGAGATTTACGATCTCTACTGTCCCATTCACATCTAAAGCAACAATACTTTGTATATCCTAACTGCGGACCTAGCAACAGTGCTATTACTTTAAGGTCACCAGAAATGATCCACTGAAAATCGTAATATTTAATGGCTTGAAGTAAACGTTTCAAGTTTTCATAAGATTCCTTCATATGAACTGCGTAACCTACAGGAATTAAAGGAAGTTCATTTCCAATATGTAAAAGCACTGCCTTAAACTCACCTTGGACGTATCTATAAAGAGGCTCCACTCCGTAGGTTCGTAATTAATTTTAAGTGCCCTCATGAGACCATATACATCTGCACATACCACAAGTGTGTCTTCCATAGTAAAAAATGAAGTGAACATTTCCCTATTCCGATACACAGAAATATTTACTTTTTCCTGCAATAAATTCCATTGCTTTAAGTGTGACGCTAAAATTTCGGCTTTGCTTTTCGAGAGGTCCAAGTCTCTGATTAGATCACTTAGTTCCTCTTGAGTAAGTCAATGTGGTTCACATGGAGGTTCTTCTACATCAAACGTAGGGTCCTTCGAAGTACTTGATTCAGGAGCTTCAACTTCTTGATCATCATCAGAAAAAAAAATCGTATTCCTTAGGTGGGTCAAGAACAGGTAGTCCTTCTCCATGTGGAACAGGGCGCATTGCAGAAGGAATGTTAGGATAGATCAAGGCGAGCTTCTTCTTCGTGGAAATTCCCTTCTTGACCGAAAGAACCATACAAAAATAGCAGTCTCTGATGTGGTCGCTTGGCTCCCTCCAAATCATGGGCATTGCAAAAAGCATTGAACGCCCCTTCCCATTAATCCAATTTCTTATCTTACTGGCACAAGTGTTGCTTAATGTCGGGTGTCCAAGATTTATCTTAGTCTCCAATTCTACAACCAAAGTCACATTGATAGGCTTTTTCTTATTAGTGGTGTTATATTCTGTATTTGTGAGGAAAATGTCACTTGCCCACACACGTAGCAGAAGCTATCCGCATTGTTTTCACAATTTTGCGGCTTTTTTGTTTATTGAAATCCTCAAAATGTCATTTGAAATAGTTCCGACAACTATTTAAAAATATATATTCGAAATACCAGTATTTTTGCGTACTTGTGGTTGTATTTTTATGTCCTGCACTACACAAACGTCACACCCAAAACTCTTATAACTGCACTAAACCTGTCTTTTCTAACAATAGCAAAACACTACTGAGATAACGAACACAATAAAACCAAGCGTTCATATAGTTTCTGCAGTGTTGACGGATCAGTGTAACATTTTGCCCCAAACGAAGCGAATATATTTATTTTTAAAGCGTTAGTATCAGACATGCCTGTAAAAGGAAAAGTAAAGTTAATATTCGAAAATAACTTTAAAATTCGTGATCTGCACCACACAATCAATCGGAATTAGCAGATTTTTTTTCAATTTACATTTTTATTTGTTGAACAGTGTAATAGTTCGAGCAAAAATTCTTTTTTTGTGATGCAAAAATACAAGCATCGAAAGACACTTCCATCGCAAGAATAAATTTCTTCTTTCGTGTGTAGAAAGAATAGTCGATGAAATTTTAATAATTTTCTCTACTTAATATTAATGTCTTTAATCTAACTAACTGTGCGAAGCGAAATTCTGCATTGTGCTGCACAAACAAAACCATCGAGAGGTACTTCCATCGCAAGCACTAATTTCCTTTTACAATTGTAGAATGGGTGGTCGCTGAAATTTTAATATTTCCTTCAACTTTTTACTAATGCGTTTCATCTATTTAACTGTGCGAGCACAAATACTGATTTGTGCTGCACAAATACAAATATCGAGAGACACATCCATCGCAGCATTAATTTCCTCTTTCATATGTAGGAAGGGTGGTCGCAAAGATTTTAATATTTCACTCTACTAAATATTAATGTATTTTATCTAATTAACAGTGCGAGCAGAAATTCTGCTTTGTCCTGTACAAATACAAGAATGGAAAGACACTTCCATCGCAAGTAGTAATTTCTTCTTTCAAGTGTAGAAAGGATAGTTGCTGAAACTTTAATATTTCCGTCTACTTTTTACTAATGCCTTGTATCTAATTAACTGTGCGAGCACAAATTCTGCTTTGTGCTTCACAAACACAGACACTTCCATATCAGGCATTAAGTTCCTCTTTCGGTGTAGAAAGTATGGTCGGTGAAATTTTAATATTTTTCGCTCCTTTTTTTATTGCCTTATATCTAGGTAATTGTGTGAGCGCATATTCTGATTTGTGCTATACAAATACAAGCATTGGGATACACTTCCATCGCAAGCATTAATTGCCGCTCTCAGGTGTAGGAAGGGTGGTCGCTAAAATTTTAATAGTTACTTCTACTTAATCTTAATATCTTTTATTTAATTAACTATGCGAGCAGAAATTATGCTTTGTGCTGCACAAACACAAGCATCGAGAGACACTGCCATCGTAAGCATTAATTTCTTCTTTCAAGTGTAGAAAGGGTGGTCGTTGTAATTTTAATTTTTCCCGCTTTTTTCTTTAATGCTTTTTATTTATTTAACTGTGCGAGCACAACTCCTTCTTTGTGCTGCAGAAATAAAAGCATCGGGAGACACTTCCATCGCAAGCATTAATTTAGTCTTTGAAGTGTAGAAAGGGTGGTCGCTTAAATTTTACTATTAAACTCTACTTTATACTAATGCATTGTGTCTAAGTAACTGTGCGAGCGCAAATTCAGATTTGTGCTGCACAAATACATGTTTTGAGATGTAGTTCTATCGCAATCACTAATTTCCTCTTTCAAGTGTAGAAAGCGTGGTCGCTGAAATTTTAATATTTTCCTTTACTTATTATTAATGCCTTGTATCTAATTAACTGTTAGAGCACAAATTCTGCGTTTTGCTGCACAAATAAAAGCATCGAGAGACAGTTCCATCGCAAGCATTAATTTTCTCTTTGAATTGTAGAAAGGGTGGTCGCTGAAATTAGAATATTTCCCTCTTCTTTTTATTATTACCATGTGCAAGCAGAAATTCTGCTTTGTGCTTCACAAATACAAGATTCGATATACCTTTCCATCGCAAGCATTAATTTCTTCTATCAAGTGTCGAAAGGGTGGTCGCAGAAATTTTAATATTTCCCTCTACTCTTTATAAATGCCTTGTATCTAATTAACTGTGGGAGCACAAATTCTGCTTTGTGTTGCACAAATACAAGCTTCGGGAGACACTTCCATCGGAAACATTAATTTCCTCTTTGAAGTGTAGAAAGGGTGGTCGCTGAAATTTTAATATTTCCGTCTTTTTTTTTTTTTTTTGGTTAAAGCCTTGTATCCAATTAACTGTGGGAGTACAAATTCTGCTTTGTGCGGCACACACACAAGTATCGGGAAACAATTACATCACAAGCATCAATTTTCTCTTTCAAGTGTAGAAAGGGTGGTCGCTGAAATTTGAATATTTCTGTTCCTAGATGCACGTCTTCTTGGTGTCAAACCGGCTTCGTTTTCACTTCATTCTGTAATTATTGCAGCAAAAAGTTCCAATAACTGCAGCATAAATCAGCACAAATTGAGCACAAAATTTTTTGTTAATATCTGTATTGTACGGGTTGGTTTTCACAATGTGGTCGCTAACTTGACGTCAATTTGTCGACCAACTTTTTTTCTCTTTGATTGTGTAACTATTGCGGAGCACATTGTAAAATCTTCAGATATATTAGCACAAATTTAGCACAAAATATGTTGCTGGTATATTGTGTTTGAAATTTTTTTTCCGAGATGTGGTAGCTAACTGGTCGTCTGTTTGGCAACCAACCTGTTTTGTTTTTTCTTCATTTTGTAATTACAAAAGATGTTAATAACTGCAGCAACAGATGTTAATAACTGCAGGATAAATCAGCACAAATTGAGCACAAATAATTTGTTAATATCTCTATGGTAGGAATTGTTTTCCAATATGTGGTCGCTATCTTGACATCAAATTGGCGACCAACTGTCTTTTACACTTAGTTCCGTAACTATTGTAGCACAAATTCTGATAACTGCAGCAAAAATTAGCACAAATTGAGCACATTTTTTTTTAATATTAGTGTGGTCGCTATAAGAGCGGTCGCCAACTTGAGGTAAGTCTATTGCCACGCCAGAAGTTATGTAGATTACTCAACCAAGAGGAACTTCATCATTAACATGGAGAATAGAATTATGCAAATGCGTAGTGAAAGAGACAAGGCGGAACAGACTATACAGTAATTCCATAAACAGGTAGAGAATAATGGATACGATTGAAAGAGGCTGAAATACAGAAGGAGATGGGAGAATAGAAACAAAGAAAGAGAAGAAAGAAGCCGAGAAGGAGAGCAAAGTGAAGAAGGAATAGAAGAAAAACGAAAAATGTTGGGGGGTAGAAAGTTTGGGAGAATAAACAGAAATCATTAAAGGAATGCTTGAGAAGATGAATTGCATCTCAACTTACAGAAAAGGGTGCAAGGTTCTTCTGGAAGTAATAACGGATAATAGAAGGAAGAAGAGAGAAGAGCAAGCGGCAATGATGGAGAAAACGGGAGTGATTTATAAAATTCAGTGCAGTGAATATAATATGTGTTGTATTGGGGAAACTGGAAAGACACTAAGAGAGCGTATAAAACAGCATAAGGATGACGTTATCCTATAGAGGGAAAGCATGAGGTGTACAAACACGTAAGGGACAAGAGACAGTTAATTGGAATCAAGTAAAAACTCTAGGCCAAGAAGAAAGAAGCATAGTTAGGAAATGGAAGGAGGCCCGGTTTATAGAAAGGGACGGTAATAAAACAATGAACTGGAATCAGGACTGATCATCGACCAACAGTGGAATAGGTTGCTAAAAAAGCTTAAAGTATGAGATTTGAATACATTATGGTTATGCATATATACATATTAATTGTCTTACACGTGTTATGTGTTTATTAGTCAATATTAGTTATCTATCTATCTATCTATCTATCTATCTATCTATCTATCTATCTATCTATCTAACTATCTATATACCTATATATATCTATCTATATATATATACAGTGTGAGTCAAAAATCCTTGAACACATGCATAAGTTTGAAAATCGACGGGAAAAGTAAAAAGTGATGATAGGATTGAGGGTTGCAACTTTTGAGTGTATGTTATTAATGACCGCCATCTTGAAATCCGCCATTTTGGATTCAAGTATTTTTTTAAATGGGAAGTGAGTGTATGACACATGAAATAACACTACCTTGTGCTCAGAAATCTAGTGGTGTAATTTGTTTTTTCTATCTTGTACACTTTAGAAGTTATTAATGTTCAAATGTGGGAAATTACCTTGATACTGACCCAGTTCTCTCTATGTTCCAGGTGATCTAAAATGGGTCTGACACTTTAACAGAATATCGAAATCATCCTTTTATCAGGGAACGCAGCTACCGAACAGTAGCAGCTGACTACAACAGACGGCACCCAGATAGAGAAAAGGTATCGCACAGCACGGTGGCTCACGTGATCACCAAATTCCGAGAGGCGTGCTCTGTTCAAAATAGGGCACGTAGTGGGCGACCAAAGACTGTCACCAATGAGGAAGCTGCAACGGCGGTTGTTGCGTCGTTTGGGAAGAGTCCTAAAAGAAATACCAGTCGTGTGTCCCTAGCATGTGCAATAAGCCAATCCTCCATTGTCCGAATATTGCACGCCAATCAGTGGCATCTTTACAAGCTGTTCATGCAACATAAACTGAATGAGAATGGCCCTGATCGCCGGTTGAAGTTCTACATGTGGGCTACTGAACAACACGAAATAGATCCTGCGTTAGCCAAGGGTATGCTGTTCAACGACGAGGCCTATTTCATTTTGAACGGGGAGGTTAATCGACATAATTGTCGATACTGGTGTGATGCAAATCCGAACTTGGTTGATCCGAGTCGAGAACATAGTCCAGCGAAGGTGATGGTGTGGTGTGGCATATGGGATACCCGCATCATTGGGCCATTTTTCATTTACAACACCTTAACTGCACCACATTTTCTGATGCTGGTGCAGGACCTTGTGTTCCCTGCAACACTGAACACTGACTGCATTTTCCAATCTTATTTTCAGCACGATGGAACCACTCCACACTATGGACTTCGTGTCCGTGAATGGTTGGATTAACAACTGCCAGGGAAGTGGATTGGTCGAGGTGGTCCCGTGGAGTGGACGCTCAGATCCCCTGATTTAACGCCCCTTGATTTTTATATATGGGACATCTTAAGCAGATATCGTATTCTGAGACAATCCGTGATATGGGACACCTGGAGGAACGCATCCAACAAGCCTGTGACCAAATTTCAGTTGAGATTCTCCTCCGTATGCAGTCAGAATGGTTCTTCGATTACAGTTGTGCATTGCACGGGACTGGCAACACGTAGAACATGTGTTGTAGTATTCAGTATCAAGGTAATTTCGTAAAACACCTTGAATTTCGTAAGTTCGTTACACGTAGAACATTAATAACTTCTAAACTGTACAAGATAGAACTGCACAAAAAACAAATTACATCACTTAATTACTGAGCTCAAGCTAGTGTTATTTGATGTGCCATACACCCCTTCCCGTTTAAAAAAGTTGACTTGAATCCAAAATGACGGATTTCAAGATGGCGTCTATGAATGGCATACACTCCAAAAGTTGCGGCCCCTCATCAAACCTCTGTTACTATCATCACTTTTAACTTTTCCCGTCAATTTTCAAAATTATGCAGGTGTCCAATTACTTTCGACTCACCCTGTATATACATATATATATGTCTGTATGTGTGTGTGTGTGTGTGTGTGTGTGTGTGTTTGTGGGGGGTGTATATAAGTATATCTAGAAAGATGTCTCATCAGTTGTTTGTATATAAGACTGTACATTTCTCCTGTATCTCACAGTGTCTGATGAAGAAAAAGTGTTAGTTGGCGATACTGTAACACGTATGTACAGGGTCTTCCAAAAGTCCTGCAAAAAGTAAAGAGCTGTAACTTTGTAACCATTTATTGTATTTGTACAAAACTTTTAGTGGACTTTTAAGAAGATCTGAAATTTTGTTTCCAAGCATTGTTTCAACGCCAGACTTCCAGCTGAGCACCATTTACGTTCAAACATTGCTGATCTCTTTACGGGAATCCAAGAATGGCTTTTTGACGTTCATTGAAAGGGCACATCATACGTTTAACTTAGAAGAATCACGAACATGTGTCTCAAATTCGTGTGGCTTCTCAATTCCCCGGATTCTACAATTGTGTTGGTTTACCTTACCAGACACATGAAACGTGGATTCATCTGAGAACAGAAACTTGAAAGAAGCCCTGGATCACTGTTCAACCATGCAAGCATTATTTCACAAAACTTACTACTTATCTCACTATCTTATTCCGTCAATTCCTGTAAAAGTTTCAACTTGTAAGGTTCTTTATTTTCTTACGAAATGTATTGTGTAGCGTTGTCATTGACACTCGCAGCTCCAAGGATCTGCGTTTCAACGATTTCTTTGGACTTCGTAACACGCTTTCCTGCACGGACTGAATCACATCAACAGTGGTTGTAGGGTTTCCGCTACGAGGCAAGTCCAAGACACTTCCACTAGCTAGGAACTTATTGTACCATCTCTTGATACTTGAACCTCCAGGTGTTTTTTTTTCGATATATTTATCGGATTTTCTTCTCAATATTTTAACTCACAAAACCACGCCACTCACTGCGCTTTTTCTTGAGTAGATACCATCTTTGTCACGTGATTTGCGGTTATGCCGTCAACGTTTACATCCGCTCATTGCTGCCACCAAATGTTTAACATTTCCAATAAACATTAGAAACAAAATACATAAAAGTAAGTAGTACTTTCAAAGTTACAGTTTTTGACTTTTTTGCAGGACTTTTGGAAGACTCTATACTTTATTATGTGAATATATTGTTTTGCTCAGCAAATAGTTTGTTTGGAATTATATTCTCGAGTTTTAAAGTGTAAGCTTCTACGAGGAAAACAGTTGTAACATATACGTATGGAAGAAGGACGAAATAAGGTTTTACACACTCAAAAACAAATAAGAGAAAAATACGTAATACTAGAAACAGCCTCAAGTTTAGGAAGACAAGGAGCAGCAAAGGTATTACCATATTTTAAATAGAAATGGAATGAATTACAACTGTTTAACCCACAAAAACCCAGGACCAGTTTTATTCGTTACCAACTGCCTTGAACAATACCGTGTTACATCGAAAACCTGAGAAGGAAACTGAACGAAATTCGTACAACAAGAGAACGGGTAGTGTGCTTGATGTGGAACTACGGGGGTTTGGCTAACTGAATGATATAGCTCATGTAACGTAGTGAAAAATAAAGTGGGTCACTGGTGGCACAAGGAGCGTTTGTGGGTTAAATGTTAAGAAACTTGTAGTTTCTGTGCTAATGATATGGGTCCATATGCTTTGTTGGGAGATTAGTAAAAATATATTAACTGGGGTCATATCAGTTAGATATGTAGAAGGAAAGGATAAGTACATATTCATAATTGTTATAGAAATAAAGAAAGTTTAATTTATTGTTTTAGTTCCTGTGATGTTGCACATTTGAAGATTTTGTATACGCTTTATTGTCGAATGTATTGAGGGAATTGTTACTAGAAATCACCTTCGGTATGTACTTAAATAGTAGTATAGTTATTCATGTCTAAATATTGGATGTAGAACGAAATTAACGATAATTCAGTAAGTTTAAATTTGAAACTTAGAATTAAGCTAGGTAAGTTAAAAGTTACACCTTCCAAGCACAAAGATCGCAAAGTATTTGTTTTTTACTTTGTATTTATTTTATTACGTTTAGAGATGTTTAATTTGTTAGGATTATACTTGTATTCTATAAAGAAAATTATTTTGTTTTAGCTTATAATGTGTGTTTATGAACATAGTCCCTAGAGATTTTAAGATATTATTTTACCATTCAATATTCAACGGATCTCTTTTTTAAAATAAATATGGAAACTGTTGCTAAGGTACTAAATTCTGTAGACATATTTCTGGCTCTTAGACACGTTACTCCTAACGAAAATAATTTACTTAGGCATTTAGAACGTTCAAATACATGGCTAGGAGACAAGACAGAAGTAATTCTACATATCTCAGAGAACGTAGTCTTTAACTATGTTTACTGTAGAATTAGTTAAGGAGATAAATGAAAGCAAAGAACATTATATATTGTGTACGAATGAAAGCAACCTATGGTTAGTGGTAAATGTTTTCCCAAAATTTCTTACGCTGCTGACCACAGAGAAAATTCTAGGAGCGAAGGGTATTCTAGTTCCTTAGATGCTTTGGATATATCGAACAACGAAACACAGGTTGACGATATGGACAAGGAGGAGAAAAAGCTAAAGTAATTAATATATCTTGTGTGGCTTTTAAGTTTTAACATTTTTATTGTTCGTTAGATAAGGATGTAACGTTAGAGGAAATACGTTAAAACTATTTACACTAATAATTATTATTTTTATTCAATAAACGCCGATTTCCCAAGATACATAATTTGAAGAGAACGGCATATATATTTTAATGCCTCAATATGGTTTTGTCGCTCTGTGCATAGATATATCCTAGCGAATATTTTTCATTCTTTCTTTTGCCTAGAACATTTAGAGACTGAAGTATGGATCGGCAGCTAGACAGAAGTTTCACTGTTTTAGTGATAATATACGAATTCTTAAAGGGGGCGCGATGGCTCACTGGTAGAGAGTTCACTTTAGGTGCTTGCGGTCCCTGGTTCGATCCCAGCTCGAGCCGTGTGGACATTGTGGTGCACAAAAACAGTGCACGTGAGTTTTCTCGGCGTTCTCCCGTTTCCTCCCACTTTCTTCATTCCACCAGGTCATTCATTCCTAATCATCGCCTACTCCTTTGGCCTAATCGATATAACCATGGGACGTAAAAGAAGACGATTTCATTTCATTTTTCATTTCGAATTGTTATAGCCAAAGAAATGATATTCTAAAAGAGGCAAAACTTTTGCAGGTGCTGTGATCCATTTTTTAATGTTTTACTTTGTGTTCGAGAGAAAGATATTTCTAAAACGCTTATTTCTAAAAGCATGTATTTAAAAACTTTAAAATAGACAAGGTAAATGGTCTGTTAATATTGTAAAACATATAATGATATATTTCTTGTAATTATATCTGCTCTGTTAATTATGGAGTTAAAAAAGGAGTATATATAAAATACCTTAGAACAAAGAATAAAGTCTATTAGTATGCTAAAACTACTAAAGATCTTATGCTTGCAAAATCTATCTGTTGTGTTACGTGTAAAGACTTATCATGTGTGTATATGTGTATTTTTCAAATAACTTGTATATATGAACTCTGTAAAACAGAAAAAGGTAGCCTAAACAGAGTAGCCGAATAGCGACGAAACCTAGGTTTCTTATCTATACGGAAGTAGAGTAATAATAAGAACTTAACTTAGACCATAATCAACATCAACATCAAAGTAGAAAATGGAGAATGATAAGGAAAAGAAGAAAAAGGATAGCTAAAAGATAGACGTATATGGTTTAAGTGTAAACTTATTACTTTTAAATTAAATGTTTATAACTCTTGTATAATAATCTCATAAAAGCTGTATTTATTAATTTTCTCTATAATAAATAAGATGAATTTAAGAAGTACTAGTACTGATACGAGAGATATAATAAAAATGAAATCATATTAAATAATGCAAGGCCTTAACAAGAAGAAAATATATGTAAAGAGACGCGAATAAGAGGTTAATCCTTATTAAGAGAAGCAGAACTTATTGATAATATTAAAAAGTACGAAGATGAACAAAACAAATTAAAATTTAGCTAAACATTCCCATTTTCTCAAAGTGTCTTTTAAAGAAATAAAGATAAGCAAGACTTGGAATAATGAAATCACAGCACATGCGAAAAATATTTCTAATTAAAGAAGAGATAGGTGAAGAATTATATGTAAAACATGATCCACAATCAATTTATGTAAACTTAGAAAATTCAGCATTTAAATAAAGATTACGAGCAAGGAGATTTAAAACAGTATTAAGAACCTGATATTATGTAACAAAATATTACTTCAAAATCAAAAGCTTTAATAAACAGACTATATATCAGTTTACAGAAACATGGCTCGTTAAAAGTTAAAATTTTAATAAACTGTCAATATACAGTAAGAAAGGCAAGGAAGTTAAGAACTTTTACATTAATCCAATAACAAAGAGTTATACCAATCAAGAAATCTACAAAGAATAATATATAATGCTACAGGAACATTCTGAGCAAGAACGAACGAGTTCCAAGCTAGAGATTCTCGTTGGGCGCTTATGAATATTTACTTTTTAGAGTTAGCAGTTAAGAAATATGCACCGTATAAAGAATCATCATGCATAGAACTATCAGTTGAAATTAAAGAGAAGAAAGCTGTAGTAAATATACAAAAGACATGAAAAATGCTTCTTATCCTCATTACGCCCTTCGGAATATCATAACGAAGGATTACCGAAAGGAAATTAACTATTGAGATACTTAGAGAAAAATAAAAAGATATTGATTTTCCGGTAGAAATAAGTGATATTCCAAAAATTGAAAAAAGATTAGATTAATCTATTGAAGTTGATACACACAATAAAAATATATGGTGTATACTTTTAATCACACTCAAATTAAAAAAGAAAATCATGCAAATTTACTATATAAAAGAAGAAAATAAAACACATTATAGTTTGATTAAAGACTTGAATAGAGGAGTTAGTAGTCAAATAACTAAACCGAGTGCTCGAAAATATTCATGTGACAGATCGTTCTTATATGTTTCCTCACAAGATCATTAAAAAAGACGTTGAAAAGATTTATCCACTCATGAAGTTATTAAAATAGAAATGCCTGAAAAGATAAATATATTGTTTATTAACTACCAATATAGCATAAAATGCCATTTGTTATTTATGTTTATTTTTAGTGTTTACTGCAAAAGCTAGGAAGAGTGTTATCCAGAAAACGAATCATATGCGAAAAATATCAGCAGCATAAGTCGTCTGTGATAAGTATAGAATCATAAGGATTCTGTTATGATAGTGTAAAAAGTTATGAAACTATATCAGATCCGGTAGTATATAGAGGTAAAGATGCAACCAAGAAATTCATAAGAGTTAAACACAGAGGTCAAAGAGATATCACATATTTATAAACAAAATATCGAATTGTCTGTGAGAAGCAAACAGAAAAATGTTAACAAATCTGAGTGTTCTTACTATAAAGTAAAATATAGTGAAGAAAATCATAAACATCACGATCATATAACTAGAGAGTCTGTATCAGCATTATGTAATAATTGTAATGTAAAATTTAAGGTACCAAAGTTTGTGGCAGTGATTATTCATAACTTAACAGGATTTTATTCTCAGTTGCTTTTAAAAGTGTTAGGATGTAATAAAGAAGAAATAGAGTTAATACCTAATAACGAACAACTGTATATATTAATCAGTAAAAAATTGGATCTATTAAATTAAAAGTTATACATACAGTTAGGTTTATGGCAATTATTTTCGAGAAATTAACATTAAATCAAACAAGAAAACAAATGACTCGTACGCAACGTTTCTATCCTGATGAAGAACAATTTAAACTTGTAATAAGGAAAGGTATTTATCCATATGATGATATTAGTGTCTGGAATAAGTTTACACATAAGTAATTACAACTAAATTTGGCATTGTTTAACAAGCACATTAACATACATAGTGGTGATGAAAATCATGAATACGCAAGGAAACTGTGGGAAACATTTAACTTTTTAAATCTCCTTCAGTAACATGACCTATATTTAAAAACTGATGTGTTGTTATTAATAGATATATTGGAGAATTTTAGAAAAATGTGTCTTAAGGCTTATGGTCTCGATCCATCTTTCTATACGACAGCACCAATTTTAGCTTGGGATGAGATGTTAAAGATAACAAATATAAAATTAGAATTATTAACAAAATATCATATGCTCTTTATGATAAAGTTATTAAAGGTGGAATTAGTCAATGCTCCAAAACATACGTAAAAGCAATCAATAAATACTAGGAAGTTTACGATTAAAATTAAGAAGAGTCTTCATTTGGTACTTAGGCGCTAAGAATCTGTATCGATGCGCAACTAATAAATATCTACTGTATAAGATTTAGATGGATAGGTGAATAAAACAATAGATTTTACAATAATACTCGATAATTACAGTATTGGTTATACATTAGAATTAATTATGAATATCCAAAAGAATTGTGTGATATCACAAATACCTCAAAATACCACTTGGATCAAAACAATTAAAGCTACTAACAACCCTGTATGATTAAGAAAATACATGATTCACTATCTAAAATTGATCACGAGTCGTTGTCATTTGTATTGAAATTAAAGAAAATACATTGAGTAGTAGAATTGGAGCAATCAGATTCGTTAAAGGATTATATAGATTTAAACACACAAATGAGAACCAAAGAAACAAAGGATTTTGTGAAAGACTTCAATAAGCTCATGAATAACTCCGTATTTGGAAAAACAATGGAAAATATTAGAAAAAGATGTAAGCCTGTAAAATCCATATTTCTCTTCAAAATGTGCAACAACTTTTCAATTGTAAAGCATAACTTTATAATTTAAGGTATCTATGCAAAACCAATTTTCACAAGGTAGCAGCAAACGTTCTTGTTTTCTGTGAAGGAACTTGATTAATCACTTATATTAAGAAAAAAGTGACTGACGGACTTTAAAGAGGTGAGTAGTGGTGTTACTACTGATATTTTTTGTTAGGTTTGATAAAATTTGGAATTTAGAAAACATGTATTTTCTTACACAACCGATTCCACTCTGTTGCAGAGGTATCATTTCAGGTTTTGCTTCTGGGAAGAGAACTTAATGATATACTTATTTTTCACATTTTTTCATTACTAGGCTTTATTAATTTTCTGTTAATTGAAATATATATGATTCTAACACTCAGTGATTCAATTGCTTACCTGCCCTCTGAAAGTGGTGTTCCTGTTACACGTAATACTAAACAATTAGTTTCTATAACAAACATCTTTACACACTTTCTGTGAAAACGTAAACATTAGATTGTGATGCTTTGGACGTCATTTTAAACACAAAAGTTACATGACCTGGACATATTGTTTAAATTTGACTCTGAACCACATTAGTTACCCCCGGGAATGGAACATGGATCTTATGCACCGGAGTAAACACTAGAGACAAGATGTCGAGGAGTTGTGATTCTTTTTGATATATATGCATTAATGTAGCATAATACTTATCTGCGATATGTATTTATAAACTTTCATCTTTTAAAAATAAATGTGCACTGTCAGTAAAATGCAGATTCTTTATTTGCAAAAGTTTACACAACCGTGACCCAAATATATGTTAAACATAAACAAATGAAACCAGTAGATAAACAGCGTATAATTAATAGCGTTTTCCTTTGTTTCTTTTACTATTCTCTGACGATGTACTCTCTATATATATACTTCGAATCAATGTTATGATCATCAATTTTTATTACATAATATACAAATTGCTCTTTAACAGAATTGAGGGAAATACTGTTCTCTTGTGAAGAGATTCGAA
Source organism: Thermobia domestica (assembly GCF_964235325.1). NCBI lineage: Eukaryota > Metazoa > Arthropoda > Insecta > Zygentoma > Lepismatidae > Thermobia > Thermobia domestica. The sequence goes on from NC_137457.1 coordinate 98,302,062, forward strand.
GAACGTAAGGAAGTAGATCCAATTTTCTCGACCCTCTCCCTTTAGGTCGATCAATTCTTTTGACAGAAATGTAAAAGAAAAGTTTAAATTAAGTTACAAAAGTGTGAGTATGACTAAATTATATGTATGAAAAAAATATATGTGGAGACGTAATACACTTAGATAATTTTCATGCTTTGCATGTAATCCTTTATGACAGTACTGCGTTCTATTCTGTTTGCTCCTGTTTAGGATACGGCAATATAAGAGTGTGCTGGATTCGTTCCTGACTTTTAGTAATGAATGGTTAATTGAAAGTGAAATAGAACACCAACTAATATGGAAGAAGATCCACACTCACGGTCGTTAGATTAGGGTGTGTTCATTATTACCAAAGGCTGAGTAGTGTACGCACCATAACTGGTGAGTCCCACATAATACAAGTGCATCGATAACTCCCAAAGTATACTTGAGGTGGGAACAACTAGCATAGGTAACACAGGATGGTTGCAGATGGACAAAATATATATCTTTGTACTGTGCTACTTTCGATGTATTTTACCTGTAACATGATGATGAACTAAATTGTGCACATAATACGGTATGATACTTCTCTTTCACCAACTAAAGAACAACACTAAATATCATACACAATACCACTTTTATACATAATCTCATGATTAATAAAAAATATCTTGTTCACTAAATATTTTAATATTTGTATTTAAATTTGAGCTTTCACGAAAATAAGAACATACTGAACATCACTGACACAATACGTATATTGAACAAAATACAGAAAATAGCGACAATGGCCCTTAGAAATCAATACGGACGCGCGCGAAACCATGCCGACAGAAATGCACAGTTTCACGGTCACACAACTTCAATGGATTTCATGAAGATTTGGAAGACCATACCAAAAGAATTTATTTTTCTTTTGAGTCACTAACAAAATTATTTCTTACGATTTCCAGCATGAGAGTCATCCTATGCGCAAATTCCATTTGTTGTTTGATACTCCATTTTCGGCTTCGTATTGATGAGTATATCAAGTTATTACGCTTTCGAAGACTGTTAGGTTAAAATCTTCATTTTGTTACTTTCATTATTTACTACATATTGAGTGTTTTTACTTCGTTCGAAGTATTTACACCATCAGGTGAATGCGTGTTTCAGGTTTTGGTTCTTGGAGAGCACTCTCGTGCCTCTTTTTAGCTTCACTTCTCTTGGTTCCTTTCAGAGCGTATGCATATACTAGTGGAACAAAAAATAGTTTACATAAAACAATTGGTTTTTTATCATTGTTCCAATAGTAGGAAATAATGGATTAATTTTCGCTTGATTGACAGTAAATTAGTTACGAGAAAGTGCGAGAGGTGCTAAAATGTCTTGAAGAATGAGGCACATTTTGGGTAGAAAATTTCACTGTTTTCGCTCATGTGCGAATCTGACTGGCTAAACATTAATTCCAAGAACTGGCATTGGAAATATGAGGGTGGGTTAAAAAGTATATATAACCATATGGTTATATCTGGCGCGTAGCGGGAATGTCCACTGATGGTACTTGGGAAGTGGACAAGAACACTTGAATCCAATTCTTCATGATTGCACCTCACCACGATAACACAATCATAACACCACTGGGATGTCTATTCCAGTAGTCCACTAAGGGTTAAAGATATTCGAAGTTTGTTCACACTAAAATGTAACAATTCACATGTTCACTCGGTCACACGAAATCACGGAAATTCGAACGATAACGAACGCCTGGGCCACTTGCGGTAGCGCGCAGGCCATTTCATATATGCCTTTGTGTTCTTTTATTATACTTATTAATTCATATTTTCTTTTTATTTTAATCATCTTCTAGGATGTGTATGCAAACACAATTTCAATATTTGAATGTAGTCAATAATCACCTATGACTTGACATATTATTCAATATACATAAAAATTCAGTATGAACATTGTGTTCCATAATATTGTTTCAAAATTTCAACTGTTATACAAACACATTAAAATATTCGATGAAATATTTTATTCAATGCTATTCCTAATAATGCGCAATAAAAGATAGGTAACACAAACTATGTTATTTGCTACAAGTTTAAAAACAATAATAATTAATTCAACATCATATACTGCAATAATATTTATCTATTCTAAAATAAACTGTTTAACAGCAACTAATCCATCAATAAATGATTCAAATTAACATAGCTTCACTTTTCATGAAAGTGAAAATACTCCGTTCTATTGAGTACACAAAGTAATATATACTCCTTGCTACTTATTACACTTGACACAAGCAAAATATTTAAAACAAAGATACTATTTTTCAAAATTTAAAGTTATATGTTGTTTTACATTCTGACATTAGATATTTAACAAAATATTCAAAATAGTTTAATAACACTAAAACGTAACACTACAAGAAATAATATTTCCTTTATTTTAAAGGAAATATATCTCAGCAGATGCTAGCTCGTCACACTCAAAGTATATATAAATGTACCACTGGCATTGCATGTACAAGACCATATCCCACCTTTTTATTATGTGATTCCATCTCCGGAGCAAAGTGGAAAATAAGGTTATAAACTCAAAATAATATAGAGGGGACAAATAAGAAAATTGCTTTGCGAACGCGTTACATAATATGATTAACCCACAATCTGGGAGGGATTTTGCTTCCATGATTTCAAGTTTAACTTGAAGTGTTTTTCGTATTAAACGAAAATATTAACACAAAATATACGTATAGTAAAAATTGCTAACAATTAGCATATGACTGTTGTACCGTATTATAGGTTGTATTAAATTTTTTTATTATATTCTTTCAAACCAAGTAACGCACCATAAAGGTGGCTACAGGTATTAAACAAAGCTACACTAGCTTACCATATCAAAAATTAAAGTATTTTCAGCTGATTGATAATCCCAGAAGCATACGAATTGCTTAAAGCGACTAACTCAATTAGACATATCATTAGTATACATTACTATTAATTGGCGCATAGTTGTTTAAGAATTGAAAAGATTAACTCATTAATTTAGAATGTAATCATTTAAATTAATAACCGAACGGTTTCTCACCAAAATATTTGATATGATTCCAAATATTTTTAATTTTGTACAATTGCAACACTGTAATGGAATATTCTGTATATAGATTATCCACATCTTCACAATTTAAATTTATTTCATTCCAATAAATTTGAAATTATTTTCACTGCACAAATTAACTTTCGCACTTCGAAAAAGACACAATATTTTTCAAATTTTGAAAAAAAATAAAATTTCACTATGAGTAGAAAAATATTACAGCCAATTACGTAACACACATACTTGAAATAACAAAATTTGAAAATGCTATTTTTCCAAATCTGCATTATTAATGTATCATAAGGAGCAATAATATACGGAGCGGAAAAATAATATTTAAAAAAAATTCCTGAATCTATAGATTATAGACACCAGAATGACACATACGGTAAAAATACTATTTATTTTTAAGTAAAATCCATTTTATTTAGATAATCAAAATTTTCTAACACACTAGTTGTGTTACAAAATATTTATAGTATGAAAAATAATTACTAACACCTAATGAAAATTTTCGTATAACAAGTTTTTGTAATATGTCCAAAGCATTTCATATTTCATTCCAAAGTCAAAAATATGAAAAATGGGTAAACCGGCTATATGATAATATCGTTCACCCAATTTCTTTTCGTATTGGATTTATTATAACATCATAAGCCAAAATTTTCATGTAATCATGAATTTTACATTTCACTTCCGTACTTGGGGTCTGTTGATTTTTGTTGACGCTAAAATTGCAATATTCTATGAGCAGTTGTTTTTCGTGTTGCGCAATTGGTTTGTACACTTGAAACATTTATCATTTGAACGTCATTGCAGATATTGAAAGCGAGAAACTTATAATTTGTGCGTACGTATAAAATCTTACCTGTCTTGCGCAATACTTTACGAATCTTCAACTTAATTTTCGTTTTTGGACGCTGTAAAAACCTTCTCTTACATTTTTGGTCACCACGTTGAAATCGCTACTTCTAAATTTCTTGTTGGCATTTTTGAAAGGATGCCAAGCAATGGCCGTTGCACAGTCAATCTGAACATCCTGATTTAATTTACCATAATCTTTTTTACTTTACTAAGTTTAAATTTGGTTACTTTATAATTTACATGATGTGTAACAATCCTGCATGAAATGACTTCATTGTTATAGAAGCACACGGTTGCAGGCGTACAATTTGTACATTCTAATCACATTAAAAGTTCAATTTCATTAGAAAAATATCACAGCTTGTCAATCTGTAATTGTTGTTTAATGAATTTTACTCTAGGGTGAATTTTAACATGTCTTGTACACACCATAGAAAATACAGGACTTATTGACAAATATTTTTTATCGACAAGTAGCATTGAGCCGAAGGGGGGAAACAATTGATCCACTCCCTTTCTTTTACATAAGGAACAAGTGCAGATTCTAATTTCGTCCGACAATACCACAATGGCATCAGTTTTAATTCCCTAAACGTTGGTTGCATTAACCACACTCGTACTATTAAGGGAGGTAAGCCCCGTAAAGTCAACCTGTACGGTGTTTATATCTACATTGGAGGTTTTCTTATTTACTTCAATGCCCTAAGAAAAAGACATAACTATTATGTAAAACAGATACATTCTCCAATTTGGTTATAATACTTTGTAATTGTGTACTGTTATATAACAAATGCAATAAAACATTCCACAAATTATTTTTACTTTCATAAATATTGACGGACTGCAACTTAAGAATATCAGATAGCCTGCCTTTTCTAACAGGATTTTGATAAAAATTTGCGTTGTTCACAATACTTCCCCATTTCCTTTTACAACTTTTGCTTCTAGACTCAAAATGACAATTATGACGAACGCGTGCTAGCGAGGCCACACTGAACTTATCATCAAATTTGACCTTTTTCGGAATTTTATTTTCCTCCTCAGTATGACCCACATTTAATGACATAGTATGTGTACTACATTACATGCTTATTACATTTTTTGAGGATGGATTTATTATCACTAGAGGCGATTTTGGATGAGTTTTCAACGTCACTTAAACATATTTTTTTCCTTACTATTAAGCCTAATTTCATGGTAACTAGAGCAACTAATATCAGTGGAACACTTCTTTCGTAATCTCTCAATTATTATTTCAATGACCTTATCTTTGATGTTAATATCATCACACTGTATTTTTAATTTTTTAGTTACATAGCTAAAATTCAAAATTTTGTCGCGAGCAAACTTTTCTTTGAATTTTTCGTACCCAGTGTTTTTTCTTATACTACGTACACGAAGATCGATTTCTTTTTCTATTCGTTTTCTATACTCACAGTTGAAATTGAAGACAGATTAACAAATGGCTTGTTTAGCAACTCTTCTAAAATATTAGCTTCTATATTGGCACCTAAAACATTTTGAAGTTCTTCTAAATGAAATGGAATACTACTATATTGGTATTGTCTATGACATTAGCATTGCCTACCTCTATCTGTGTTCTAACATTCACTAAATGTGACGCTAGCATTTTATATGTGTATTTATAAAATGTGCACAAAATTCTAAAACTAACACAATAATATAAAAGTTCACTTAAAGCTACATAAAAAATAATACAGGAAAATTTTTCTTTACTAAAACATTAGTTTCTAAATGCACGTTTTAAATTTTCGATAGTTGTTTTGCAATTTTCTTTAAATTAACTGAAACCTACCTGCGTTTGCTCGATGGTATTCAAGGTTTCTTGGAAGATTTTTTTCCGATTTATTGCGGAATTCCGTTAAATCATTCTTGACAATAGTTAACAGATTTGAGAGTTCCACAAAATTTCTTTCAACATTTTCATATGTATCATGCAATTCAGCGAATAACTGATTACGCGACTGACCACTTCATTGACAGTACATTAGTTATACTGATGTACATAATAGTGTAAAAAGAAGTTAGTATTCACAAAAATTCACATTATGGCGCATGATCGAGTGCTGTTGCATTGGAAGCAACTCTGCGTGGGTGTGGGTGAGGGAACGAACGAATACTTTACTAAATAAGGTTCGACGAGAGGTGCTGCAATGTCTTGAAGAATGAGGCACCTTTTGGGTAGAAAAATTCCACTGTTTTTGCACTTTGCGAATTCTGACTGGCTAAGCATTAATTCCAAGAACTACCATTGGTAATATGAGGGTTGGTTAAAAAGTATATATAACCAGATGGTTATACATTCCCCTATTTCCGCTTGTATTGTAATTCTACTCCGATGGCTATTAGTGGTGATGTTGGTGCTACATTCATTCTGGTGCTTCCCTACAGAACTCATAAGTTCAGAATTCTGTGAATTCAGCATTAATGACGGAGGTTTTCAATTACATTTTCATGCCACTCTTTTCACCTCACCCGTGAAGTGTCGAACCGCATTGTCTAGGGATCTTGATAATTCAGTTTATTAATTTAAAACATTGTTCATTTTAATTTTAAATTGTAATAATTCTCAAATATTATTTGTTTTGGTTACGGTATATGTGATGTCTGAAAACATTCTGCGAATGTAAATTATATAAATTGTCTATGTGCTTGTAAGCATTTTTTTTTTTTTTTGTAATTTCATGTTTAACTACAAAACTTTGCGTCGGACAGCATTATGTAAGTTAGGTAACTGCTGAGTGCTGACATGACGCTCCATTTTGGGAGGAGTTGGTTAAAGCAAATTTATTCAGAGAAATGTCATATGGAGGTGTATGATTTTGACCCGGATTTTAAAATCCATCTGCTCTAATGCACGCATTTTTTGTTGTATGAATAGCCCACTTTTTTGCTGAAAAGGGAGTGAAGGAGTGAGTCGTTAGGAGCTCGTAGACAGTCAGGAGACTGAACAGCAATAGCAGTTATTGTCGAACAAGTAGTGAGATAATTGAACCCCACTAAATGCCTAACAATTGTATCGTCTACAATTAGTAAACTGGGCTTTTTGCTGAAATACTCCAATGGCTGCAGCATTTAGCAGAGTGGATCTTTCATGAATTGCAGGTCAAATTTCATCAATTTGCAGGTATGAACCAGTTAACCTTTTCCTTACTTATAAATTGAGAATTGATCACCCACCTACATTTACATAACGTACATTTCGCTACACAAACACACACTTTACAAACGAAATTTTTTAACACAACATGTGTTATCTTTTGTGATAATAAGTCTCTTTTATTTAACTCTACGTTTCTGTTTTGCCGTCTCAAAACACTGGCGGAGAAACCCCAAGCTCTATGTCATAACACATTATAGAAGCGTTCTTAAAAGAATTATCAAGATAAGGTAATTTAGGATGTACCTTAGGCTAATGTCACCAATCTGAGTTTGCTCAAATTCGATCTACCAAAATTAAGGTTAAATTCCACTCAGGTTTTAAAGGAGTAACAACCCAGGTTGTCATGGCGGAGATGCTGCAAGGCTTACGCCTTTGTAATGATCCCAAAATCTCCAAACAGTTTACCAGTGCCGAATTACATGGTGTTGATTCTGCGAGTCTTACGCCCTTTGTAACGATCCTGGAGATAAGTTAAGTAGAGTATGACATTCCAAATCTCCAAATATTTTCAAATGCTGAATGACATGGTTTTGTAACTGATCCCAAATATCAAAACTAAGTAGTTTAAGTAATTTTACGATATTGGTTTACTCAACCCCACCCTCGATTGGTATGTTTAATTACGTTGTTATACCTAGATTATTAAATATTTATAATGAGTAATGTAAGCAATCATATTTATACAAAGAAACGTCTGTCTCGTCCAAGCCGTTGCAGATGACGCAAGCACATACGTAGAAAGCTATATTTATTTCAACTAGCGAGGAGAAACCAGATATTCGAAATTAGAAAGAAAGGAGGGTCCACATTATTGGATCTCGTGATTTTTAACTATATAATTAGAATTAATCACTATAGTGTAATAGGTGACGAAGGAAAATTTGGTAAATAGTTATTATTATGATATAGGTTAAGGGAAAATATTTGTGTGTATAAATTAATTTAATGTATAATATTTCATATTTAGATCACGTAACACAGCTTCATGCTGACGAATAAATTCTGTTAGTTAGAATGGAATATGTAAGGAATAAATACTATCAAGACAACAAGGAATAACTCAGGAAATCCAGTCGCAAGAGGCAATTTTTGCCGACTCTCTGCAAGCACGGTTTCTGGCTCGATAGTTATCTCCAGAAGCACATTAGAACTACCTTATATAGTATACGAACTCAAAATTCTACATATGGCATCAACCTAGTCACATTTCGGGAAATAGAAAAAACACATCAAATGTCTACCGGCAAATACATTTCTGGACCTGCTGGGAATCGAAATGAGCTACTGAAACATGCAATTTAAAAATTACTGGTCCTCTTTACATATCTATTTAATGCCATCTTTCAATTGCGTTAATTTCCAAAGATCTGGAACGAAACTCGTAACATCGCCATCCCTAATCCTAGAAAGAATCCGCTGCTTTCAGTAATATTTCATTTTGTATTTTGTAGCAATATTTTTGTTTCTTAGAAAAATATTTCTTAATACTTTATGAAATCATGTACTACAATTTTTTTGTATGGCGTAGCTAAATTCTGCCTTGTACTAGCAGATTTCTATTCCATTACAATGGAAAAGAACGTAAATAATGTGTATGGTTAGCATTAGCATTGTAGATCTAAAATATCTACTCACACTCTTACTCTTGTAAACTATTTTCAGTCGAGGTTTTAATCTGTTTCTGAGACTTCTAGTAATCCACCCACAAAAAAAGTTTGACAAAGAATAAATAAGCAAAAATATAATTTCAGTTCAAATATAGGTGTAAGAAATTATAAATATATATATATATAAAAAGGAAAGTGGTAAAATATAGTCTACTGTTCGCAACTTGATATTTAAGTACATTATTGTGGCAGAAAGGAAATACGAACAGTATGTCAACATTGTCACTCACAAGCAGGGGAGGATCTAGGGGGCGATCGAGGCGATCGTCTGTCAGAGGAGAAACCTTTCTTATTTTATATATATAAATAAAACCCATAAGTTTGGAGCCTTTCAAAGTAGCAGTATGACAACCTAACGTCCCCCAGAAGTCGGTACTCGATCCGCCCCTGCTTACAAGACTGATGTAAGGGCTCAGATTTAACCCCTTAAATGTTTACTGTTGGTAAAACTGACCCGTGATATTTGTACCTTCCTGTCATATTATTCACACTACCGTACTTGGATAAAATATCACTTCTTACTTGACACCTACATCACTCGTAAAACCTACAACCAAATTTCATCTTCCCCAATAACACTAGTTAACAAATTTAAACTTTTTGTTTGTTACATGAGAAACATCACCTGATCTTAAAGGAACGTTTTGCGCTGAATTCGAATATGCAGTCGGTTTCTCTCCATCACGTACAGTTTTCCCGTAACAGAGGGATTTTCGAGAAATTCCCTCAAAAATTTCTCTTTTTCAGATATTTTATTCCCCTAGCTCCTGTCCCCTTACATATAGTAACATGGAAATTATACCTAAGTATACATTGATTTATATTTAATATACCCTAAAAGTTTCGTAAAAATCGCTTTGTTCTTTCTAGAGAAATAAATATATTTGTATGTATACTGTGTGCACTGTTTATTGCACCTGATAGTAATGCTTTCAGATCTCCTGAGTTGGGGTAAAAACGATTTGCTTTATTACTGCAAACACAGACATAAAAATGAATATTTACAATAGTCAACAACACACTTGTATTGCTCTCTGTAAATTAGAAACGTGTATAAAAATAGAATGTACTTCCAACGTATATTTTTTAAACGTACAGTATATGTATATCTTAATACATATATATACAATTCTCCAAGTTTTTTCGTTTTGTTCATGAAATTGTTATCAATATTTGTTATCAAATGTTATGTGATGTTATCAAACATAATTTGTGCGTCGTGCTACGTCACTTTACTTGCATGGGCCAAAGGGAAACGGAGGTTCATGAAATTTGCTGTACCAATGGTGTGGAGAGAACCCACCAACCATCTGCATGATTGTTATTTTTGTCTCACAGTAGTTAAGGGACATTCTAAAAAAAAGCAAATACACAATAAGTTATCCCAACGTTAAATCCGCAATTAGACCTATTCCGCACGGGGATGAACTTCCACTTCCCGAGCCCCCTACCAACTGGGAAGAGATATGGCCCCGACCTTGATGAACCATCGACATCAACATGTACATTCAAGGATCCAACGTTCATCCCTGACTGTGTTCGCGAGCCACATTTCATCCGGCAATATAAACTTAATGACCTAGTCCGTGATTTGCACCTGACAAAACAAGAGGCGGAACTTCTGGGATCAAGGCTCCAGCAGTGGAACTTATTGGATGCAGAAACGAACATATCAGTGTACAGGAAAAGGCATGTTCAATTCTCAAGCTATGCATTCTCAATTTCTCAATGCAAGATAATGTGTGCGTATGTACGGATATAAATGGGTTGATGGCGGAGCTAGGAATTCCTTACGTTCCAGAAGAATGGAGGTTATTTATCGACGCGTCAAAGGTCAGCCTTAAAGCTGTCTTTTTACATAATGGAAATAAATAACCTTCTATACCACTTGCGCACTCAGTGAAGATTAAGGAAGACTAAGGATGACACCATGTCAACTTTGCTAAATCTTATAAATTACAAGGACCATTGTTGGCAAATATGTTGTGATCTCAAGGTAGTTGGTATTTTAATGGACTGCAGTGCGGTTACACGAAGTACCAATGTTTTTTATGTTTATGGGATAGCCGAGCTGATGACAAACATTATGAAGTGAAGGAATGGGAACCTAGAGTGAATTACGTACCTGGAGAATGCAACGACAAATACGCTCCTTTGGTAGATCCTAATAAGATATTACTACCGCCACTTCATATCAAGTTAGGACTTATGAAAAGCTTTGTCAAAGCCATGGACACATCTGATGAAGATTTCAAGTATTTGCGAGATAAGTTCCCTAACCTGAGTGATGCTAAGATTTCAGCTGGAGTGTTTATTGGTCCCCAAATTAGGAAATTAATGCTTGATGATAGCTTTGACAGCAAGTTAAACAGTGATGAGCTAGCTGCCTGGACAGCATTTAAGTGTGTTGTGCGCAACTTTCTGGGCAATAACAAAGCTGAGAGTTACACAGAAATCGTACAGGACATGATACAGAAATACAAAGAGTTGGGTTGTAGGATGTCTTTAAAAATCCACTTTTTGCACTCCCACCTCAGCTTCTTTCCTGCTAACCTAGGTGCTCTCAGCGACGAACAGGGGGAAAGATTCCACCAAGATATAATGGCAATGGAGAAAAGGTACGAGGGACGATGGGATCCTTCAATGATGGGGGACTATTGTTGGGGTCTTGTTAGAGAATGCAACATTTCTTACAAAAGAAGGAAGTAGTGTATGTTTTTGTAACCCAATGGAAGTTTCATATATTGTGATAGTTTTGATTGTCTTTTCATGACCTTTTGGTACATTTGTATTATTGTTTATTGTAAATTGTCACACTTGTAAATTATATTGTATTATATTTTATATATGTGTTTGTGGTAATAAAGCAAAACCTCAACTTAAGAGATCTGAAAGCATTACTACAAGGTGCAATAAACAGTACACACAGTATACATACAAACATATTTATTTCTCTAAAGAATCAAGTGATTATTACGAAACTTGGAGGGTTTATTAGATATGAATCAAAGTATACTTAGGTATAATTTCTATGTTAGTATATGCAAGGGGACAAGATCTTTGGGTGTAAAATAAACGAAAAGGGAAATTTTTGAGGGATTTTCCCAAAAATCCCTCTGTTACGGGAAAATCGTACGTGATGGAGGAAAACCGAGTGCATATTCGAATTCAGCGCAAAAAGTTCCTTTAAGAACAGGTATTTCCTTTTATGTAACAAAACCTTTGTTAACTAGTGTAATTCTAAAAATGAAAAACACAAAGTAGGATTGTCCCTAGATATGTTTGCCTCCTGAAATATTATTCGTATTAACTTTAAAATGTTATTACAAATATGCCACATACATCCCTCAGTAAACCAAACAACAATACATCACTCCCCCTCATTAATTCCAACCGTGAGAAACACAAGCATGGTAAAACTGTCCTGAAATATTTTTACATGCCTGGTATATTATACATTTTAGCGTACTTAGATGAAACGTTACTTCATATACAATGCCAATAGAGCTCCGTCGTAGCTTTGCGGTTAGCGGTTGTGAGCCTTTGGTGTGGGAAACCATTGTTCAATTCCCGGCTCGAACTGATGTTTCGGATCCACGTTAAGAAGTAGGCCCCATCTCATATAGTCTCTCTGCTTAAAGTAACGTTAAGCTTAAAATCAACATATATGACACCTACATCCTTTAATAAAACCAACAACAAAATTTCACCTGTCCCCGTAATTCCAACAATGAGAAACGAAAGAGGGTAGAACAATCATGGGATATTTATATCCAAACAAAGGAGTTCTTATTTCAAGATTTGGGCTACATCCATCATCCAAAGAGCGACACCTTGAAATTTAAATTCTAACTAAGTCAGAATTATGTATGATTTAAAACTATTTTTGTTCATGCAAGAACATTTTTGTACAATTTAAATATACTAGGATTGGCCAATTCAGAATTTAGGCCAATTTGAAGACCTGTAGCGCGACTACCTTAGAATTTTGTTCAATTCTTCACAATTTTTTCCACAAAACTAAAAATTCTGCATCGATCAAATTAATGAGACACAGTCATTTGAAAATTTCGTTAACTTCGATCACTTTTGTGCGACATTTTCAAATTTGAATTACAACTAGCTCATAATTTTATCTATTTTTTCCATTTTTGCCCAACCAAGAATAAAATATTGTACCATTAAAAAAAAGATGGAAGACCATTCCAAATCTTGGCTACTTCGATCACCTGTAGTCACTTCTTGTAATTCGAAGTTGAATTACTCAATATTGTATCCACCTTTCGAGCATTTTCGTACCACCCAAAAGAAATTGTACCATTGAAATCAATAAAGCCTAAAATTTCAAACTTAAGCTACTTCATAAATATTTGAACCAGCAAATAAAATGTATCATTTGAAAACGCGAGGGATTTCAAAATATATGCGCATTTATCACCTAAAGTAGGACGTTTTAAATCTGAATCTTAATTTCCTGATAATTTTGTACGATTCCTGCATAATTTGTACCACAGAGAAAAAGACCACGCAAGACCATTTGAAATTTTAGGCACATCGGCAGATGAAATTTTGTAAAATTTTGTAAAATGTTCTTTAACCCATGTAAAAATCTTGTAACATTCAATTAAAGCAGGGACGGTTGTTTTTAAGTTTTGCCACTTCGATCATCTCTATGACACATTTTCAAATTCGAATTGTATTCGAGGTACAAAGAAAACATTGCACCTCCACAGAGGGCATGCATGCTGTACGAGTACAAACTGGTGTCAAACGCCGCTCAAGCAATGCGGAATTTATACCTGGCCTTTGGCGACGTGGTTGTGGCTACGAAAAAAAGTCCAGCGTGTTTAAAGAAGTCTAAGTACAGTAGCGAAACACTCGAAGGCAAACCACGTGCGGGAAGACCAACACATGTGCAAAATGAAGATTTTCAGGCAGCAATTGAGGCGATCAGTGGCCAGTCTTGTGAAGAAATTCGACTGCATTTGAGTGGAGAAACCATTCGGCAACACTTTCACCAATTTAGGAAGCACTACAGGTTGGGTCGATGGGTTCCACATGAAGTGACTCTAGGACAGATCAGACACATGTGTTCCTTAGCTGTCTCGTTTGAAGATGGATAAATTCCGGGACAGGATGTTGACATGTGATGTGAAGCGAGTACTAAGCTCCACGGCCCCGCTATCATTGCTTAGTATCCCATGACCAAGTTAGAAAACAGTCGAAACCAGTACTAAACCCGACGAATTACTCGCGTCTGTTTTGTGGGTTAGTAGCGGTATTCTATATCGAAAAATGCTGCCAGCTAATCAGAACATCAACTCCACTGTGAGTTGTCAGCGGTTGAGCCGTGTTCAAGAAAACCCGAAATTCTGGAATCAGTGCTTGTCTTTTGCAAATGGGTCTTGCTGTTACAACACAACGTTAAGCCCCACGTGGCCGGACACCATTCTACGCCTTTAATTAGAAACATTATTGCACCCGTCTTACTCCCCGAACATTGCACTGTTTGATTATCACATGTTCTATTCCTTTTACAATCGTCTTACAGAATGACAGTTGAAATCCTTAGAAGAGTTGCAAAATGCACTTGATACCTTCTCCACTTCACGACCCACTAAGTTCTACAGCGGTGGAATCCATGGCCTTACAAAATGTTGGCACAACGGTCGTCGAGGCGGAAGGGAATAATTTTTTATCTTCCAGGTGCGTGTTAGGTGACATATCTATATTCAAATGTGATGAGTGAAAGAGCGATATAACATTCTTGGTTACCTTTATAAATAGCTTGGTTATAAAAATAAATACACAAGAAATGAAGAACCTCTAACCTAGTAAATATTCGAATTTGTAGTTGACACACTACATGTGATGGAAGTGATCTAATTTTGAAATGGCCATCAATCGTTTATTTCAATGGTACAAAATCTTTCCGTTGGGTAAAGAAAAATGAACAAAAATTAGGAAAAATAAGCGAGTTAAAATTCAAATGTGAACATGTCACACTGCTGTTGATCGAAGTGGAAGATATATGAAGTGACCGTCATTCATTTATTTGAGTCGTAAAATTTTTCTTGGGTATACAAAATTGGTCAAAATTTTGAGCTAGTTATAATTCAGTTTTCAAGAAGTCGGCCAACAAGTGATCGATGTGGCCCAAGTTTAGAAATGGAATTAATCTGGTAATTTGAATTCATTTTTTCACTACAACTAAAGGAACTAAGGTAGTATGGAAAATATGTCATTGGAACATAAAATTCCCGGGACAGTTTTACCATTCTTTCATTTCTTACTGGTGGAATCACAGGGACAGATGAAATTCTGTTGTTGATGTTGGTAAAGGATGCACGTGTAATATATCGTCGCTTTTAGTACAAAAGGGCGTAACTAATATTTTATACATTTTACTGGAGAAGCGAAAGAACATTTTGTGGCACGATCATAACTTTGCAACTGAACATTACTTTCAACTGAACGTAACTCTTTTACTACTTTAAGGAGAGTTTTAATTCTCGCACGCTTAATGGCAAAGGACAGGTGTTCAATTTCTTGTAAATGTTACTTTCAAGCTCTTCGTTTATCATTACAAAATTCTAAAGTTTTGCACTTAATGGTAGCACATTAATTATACTACGAACAAATATGTGTTAACTTCTATGTTTTTAATAATAATATGTTTCAGTGCCTTATTTCTGATTGTTTCATTTCTGAGAACACTATGAACATTAAGAATCCATTTTAATGGTGTGAATTCCTTTTTTAACTTTTGTTATAATTACAAATGTTTTTGTTAGGTTATTTTTTAAGTTTTGCTACAGGCCAAAACATATAAACAATGAATCTGCATTTAAGAAAGCCATTATTGCTGTATTGACAGAACGGAAAGTTATTTTATCTCTCGGCCTCCAGGATAAATATAAATACATGTGGATAAAATTTAACTAGAAGTAGATATTATTGGGAGCTGCTAAAATAATTCAATGTTAAATTTCTACCCGGAAAAATGTGCATATTATGTGTTAAATTTAAGATTGCTGAAGATGAGAAGGGATTATATCTGTATATCTAGAAAGAGAACATATAAAGGAAGTATAGAACGAAGAATTAATGAGTCTCGAGCAGGGAAATGAATGGAACATAAAATACATCATTACTTATGACCTCACAGCAACATTATTCTGCGAAACAGAGTACTGCTGTAGAGTAGGAAAATAAGCTTTTAGAAAACTTATACACGAAATTCTCATCAGGGTGTATATAACCTGTGAGAAGTTTAATTAATGAAACTGAATGATAACATTCAAGAATATTATCATTATTGACATTCCATCGTAGTTTTTGGGCTATTTCTTAGCACCCACTCAACGATCTCTTTCAAAGCTTCGGGAACTCGGCGATATAGCAGTTTCAGCCTATCCTGCAAACATGGTGAAAATCGGTTGACCGCGGACAGAGAAATAGCTCTAAGGCATTGTTGGATCATTTAGGCTCCACTGTGTGGTATTTTTACACCCAACATCTTAATACCAATTATAGATATCATTTTTCAGTGCTAATTTATTGGGATAAGCCTTCCTATTCACAGTGAAATCATAGTGTTCATAAAATAATAATCCGTTGCTTTACTTTCGTAATTGAAACTATTAATAATGAGAAAAAATCAATGTAAGGAAAAATATACTATGCATTTTGCAGGTAAATAGTCAGATCTTTATCATCTTCCAGCTCCTCACACTGAATACGATTATCACTGGCATTATACGTCTGAAACCTGCATATACCATCTTTTGCAATAATTTTGCTTTTCATTTTCATGGCTTTCGTGTTCAGTACCTCCTGATACATTAACTAAGTTGCTTCCTTTCTTCTAAAGGTTAAAAAACTTTTTTTATGCGCTAATGACCACGTTTGTAATAATGAAGCCGTAAATGAGTCCAAACCGACAATCATAAACAATTAGTGCCACCATTTACATTCAAAGAGACCAAAAAATTAAATACACATTTGACGTATGAACTCAATTCCTACCATCGTTTATTCAGAATATCCGTTGCAGAAGGGCGTATGTGTCAGTTAAGCCCTTCTGCTTTCATCAAGTTAAATATATATCTCTGAACTCCATTACGAAAATTACCCCCACAGTAATCATCTGAAGTTACAAAATGTTGCCAGTAGCTGTAGTGATCGACATTTATCGGAAGAAATGAAAACATCAAAATCCGAGAAAAAAGTAAGTTAGCCCATTTGTATTGAAATCGACAATATCTAATAATCTTTTACTTAAGTACTGCAGTATGAATAATATGGAAGTTGTACGCCCTTATATTTCTCATTATTTGAACTAGTGAAGGATGTAAGTGTAACATATGTATTAATGTTTTACCTGTGTAAGAAAGTTTGAATAATAGGGCAGGGGTAAGTTATCCCGGGACAGATGTAAACCATGTGATTGCAACTATTGGAATTATTATGGTCGGTAAAATTTTGTTGTTAGTTTTAGTGAGGGATGTGGGTTTCATATGTGTACTACTTTTTTTACTTAGGTGCGCGAGTATGAACAATGTTGAAGGGGTAAAAATATCCCGGGACACTTTTACTGCGTTGTGTTTATAATTGTTGGGATTATTGGAGAAAGTGAAAATTTTTTATTGGGTTCAGTGAGGGATGTGTAACACATGTAGTAATCTACCTCAGTACGCTACTGTGAATAATACGGCATTTGGTAAAACTATTACATGCAAGATTAACAACCATCTTCTTTTTATTGTTGGTATTATTGCGGGAGGTGAAATGTTGTGGTTGGGTTTAGTGAGGGCTGTATGTTTCATGAATGTAATAATCTTTTATCTAAGGGCGATAGGGTGAATAATACGGCATAGGGTAAAATATCCCATGCCAGATTTACCAGTTGGTTTTCTCTTTTTTGGAATAATTGGGAGAAATTAATTTTTGTTTTCGGTATTAGTGAGGGATGAAGGACCCATATACGTAGTATTCTTTTACCTAAATACGCTAGTATGAATCATACGGCAGGGTAGTAAAAATATCGCTTTTCATACATGTTTAGCTTCTATGTACAAAAACGACAAAACTTTCTTTCCGAAGCTACAGTATTATCTTACTCTGTCATGTTTCATCAAGTATTAGTTCAGTACAGAACCATTAGTTCATCTGGTGCAAAGCTAACCGCATTATTGTCTATGTTCATCCAAACGCCTAAATTTTGAGGCATTTCGAAACCGTCCTTTATCATCGGGTACAAGTATTTCATAGGAGAAGTACTGTTTCTCCCTTCTAACTTCTTGAGTGTAGCGGTTGTGAATTTTGAGTGCGTTTTCGTAGTGCTAGCACTAGAAGATTAACTGCTTTTAACATGTTTCTTATATGAAGAATGAACTTGGTTTCTCTATGCCATTAACAAACGTGACGTTAACCCTGATAATGAGAGTTGAGAAACTTTTTAATAAATTACAGGGCATTACTATAATGACGGAATGTTAAACGCATTTCCTAACTTAGCAACCGGCTTCGAAAAAATCAAGCTATCAATAAACTTTAAATATTTAAATCCCATACTCAAAATTTTCGAGACTTTCATAATTACCTTCATTGCCCATTGCTTAACTGTGATCATAGTGCGTAGAATAAAAACGAGTGCCATACACTTTGCGCTATGAGGAAAATATTATTTGCTCGTCTAGTATATCACTTTGATAATCCAAAAACTCTATCTCACCATTTCTTTTCTATTACACACGCTAAAAGATGTGGTACCTCTACTATTTAATCAGGGGTAACGTGTCTGTTCTGAGACTAGTATGTTTGCACAAGTCCATTCACAAACTTTTCTCAATGTGGTTCATTGCTTACGAGGTATAAGCGGTTAAATAGTTGTCCTTTGACTATAAGGTCATTTTACCGGCTTATACAGAAGATGCAAAAAATAATTTTAACACGTTGTATAGATAATGACTTATACATTGTTTAACATTTCAATTTTGACTTCGGACCTACCGCTTTTTCACATTAACTATTTGCAGTCCTTATACCGAAATTGGAAACAGTGTTAATATATTGCACCATTTACGACTTATACATGGTAAACTATTTGACCTTTCATTTCGAGGTCACAACTATTTCAGGTAGTAGTAGTCAATGTTCAAACTTGGTATGTAATAACAATATGTGAAAACATAATTTTAATATGTCGTACTTTTCACGTGTTATACACGATGAACTATTTGATGTTTGAGATCGAGGTCAGCGCTTAAACACGAGTAAAAATGAGGTTTAATCTAGATGTAATTGTAATAAAAGGTATTTATGTTGTTTCTGGTTCTATTGAGTATCGTGTTGTTTCTGGTTCTATTGAGTATCGTAAATAACATATCAAAAGTCTACCAAAATATGGCTACGGGAAAGCCGCCAATAATTCCATAAAATATTTTAATAAACTATTCTTCTAATATCTTCGCAATGAACCAAACTAGAGACTTCGTTGTTGTCCCAAATCGAGGCTAATAAGCATTACAATTACCAATATGTAGAATTGGTATAACTCTATGAAGAATTATTTAAATATACTTAATGATAAGCTCAAAACTTTGTGAGTTAGTTATGTTTTGTTACTTCCATGGCCTATAACTATGTTATCTTCAAAGATACTGGAAAACTCCCCGAAATAAAATCAATAGATTCCACTCTTACATTTCCATGGACACCAGAACTGTTTACTTATATCTGAAAGTAAGTGAGATACGAGGTTTTATGTGATGCAGGGTGTTGTATTTTGAGACACTCGCATACCCAATTCGAGTAATGTGTTTATTCATAAAAACAAGAAGAAAGTTGACAGAAAATACGCATAACATTTTGGATCACTGGGAAAAGAGTCGAACATTTATATGGAAAATGTCACGTCTTATAAAGCTGGTAGAGCGTGAGTCAACTGGTTCACCAGATTGAATGTAATACTGTACAATCTGTGGCTTTCCTCTCTATTATCGATATGGAAAAACTAATGAGTCTTGCATTTTGTCAACGTTGTTGTTTATAGCAAAGAACGCGCCACGTTACAACCAAATTCCTATAGTAACCTTTGATCAACCGTTGTATTTGAAAGTATTCGGAATCGTACGCAAGAGTCACATGAACTGTATCCTCAGACTAAGGAGTCTGCACACGATTTTAAATTTCCTTGGGTGCAATGGTTTCGACATATTAGGCTTCGGTTTGGCTGTCATTTTGGAGGATGTGTATGCAGGAAACACAGTGAAGCAATGCTGTCGGATAAAGCAAATGCCAGGCTATTCGTGGTGGCATACTAGTGTCATCACTTCTTAATAATATTTTAACTAAGGAAGCACTAAGTACAGAACCTCGAAGTACTGATACAACTTTAAAACGATCAAAATTTGAACGACTTATGAAAATGTTGGATTCGAAATTCCTTATGATGTAATCAGTAGCCGTTAGCCAGGATAAAAGCGGAAGTCCTAAGTAGCAGAATTTCTGCACTGTGCATGTTGTACATTGAAATGGTGGATCTAATAAGTTCATTTATTAAAGCTGAATGAAGAGGCAATTGGGAAATGTGTTTGCACACAGGAAATGAAATGCTTCCTTTCTTCGCAAAATGTGACCGTAATTCATATGCATGTTCAGTATGAATTGAATATGCTTACAAAGCATGCTACAACTTGAAAGTATTCGGCTCCAAACGTACACGTAGCTTTCATGAGCGTACTACATGTTGTAAGGCGGAGTAATTACTTTTGCCCGGATTCTCCACGGATATGATAATTCAGAAGGTACTAATGAGGGGGCTAAAGACCATTAGCAATGAACTAACATATGGTGAAAGGATGACACTAGAACAGCAGCTCGTATAATTAATTTCGCGATCAGAGGTGAGATTTTTTGCTAACCTCCACTCACCCTCAGTCTCAGCTGATTCCCTTACACTCACCCTCAGACACCCACACCCTCAATCAACTCCATCATCCTCAGTCACACTCACCTCAGTTGACACCCTCAGCCACCCTCACCCTTTATTGATCCCCTCACACTCACCCTCAACTACCCTCACCTTCAGTTGACTACCTCACACTTATACTCAGTCACCTCACAATCAATCGACTCCTCGCCCTCAATCGACTCCCTCACGCTCGAAGTTACTTCCGTGTACTTAATAAACAATAAGTAAGAGTAAATATGATTGTCATTCAAGCGACTGAAATTTATATAACATATATACGTATAAATTATATCTACTATATATATATATATATATGTCTATTTCGCTCAAGCTCGCTCTTACCAATAACACTTAGGTTTGCGCTCGGGCTATCTTCATCAGTTGGGCTCGCACTTCTTTGGGCTTTCTGTGACTTACTTTATTAGTACTTGGACTCACTACCAATTATTGAGCCCGAGCCTAGTTGAGCGTGAGTCACGACCTCGAGAGCGACGTGCTCCAGAATTTGGAGACCTATGTGGTAAGAGAGATTTGTAAACAAAACGATATTTTTAGGATTGTTTGGTATCTAATGACCCGTTGCTTTTGTGAAGTTTACAAATATGTAGATTAGATTCCAATGGTATTCTTGCCTTCATTTATTACTATGGTAGTGCCCCTTGTAAGTTTCACTTCTTCTCTAGGAACAATATGTGGCTTAGCACTCTATTGCAACAAACGTTTCATTTATATACTTATCTACCTAACTATATATATAGTACATATCACCAATTAGAGTAAATGAAAGCTCAAGTAACATGTTTATAAATATGAAACTTACATCATAACAGCAACTTGAATCTAGAATTTATTTCTAATACTTTTGGAAATAACAAGAATAGTGTGGGTCTAGTTTTCAATTTGTCTATACATTTCTTTAAGTATATAAAGTCACATTATTAAATTGCTTAATATAACGGAAAAATGGTACGTTATATAAAATGATTTAATGTAAAGGATTTCGTTGACCGAGGTATGAGACTTTCAATTTACGAAGGTATCGTGAAATTTAGGATGTTTAGTGTCCATTTGGCGCTAAATATGTTTTCATTATCGAGTTTATATAAGACTTCTCTCGTCCCTAAGACGAGAAGACTCACCACTTATTCACAAGAAATCAATACGAATGTAAGTGCCCTGCAACATTTAGCTCTTTCGTCTTTCTGTGCTAATCTTTACTGGAATAGGAACTGATATATCGTTCATTAAAATATTGTGACAAACAGCACCAAAATCGAGTTGGTGGCAAACGAGACACCATTGTTTCAGAGTAGCTTTTAAGAAAAGACTTAAATGAAAGGAAGGGTCTATGTGTGTTTTCTTTGATGTTGACTTGGAACTTCCTTTTTCTTTTAGCCCTTGATTTATATCAGATGATACTTTTTAATGGAGTTGACTTCAATGTTTCCTCATATAAATTAATGTGCTGAGAAAGCATTATGGTGTCAATATCACTGATCAGTATGGGTTTGGTAGTATCGAAGGTAAGTGCTGATTCTTAATAATTTTGACATGTTCATTCCGAAAATGAAGTATGTTTGTTTCTTCATAGTTCTTCTTGTAGGAATGCAGCCAGGATATAATAGGGCTACAGACAAGCACTGGAATGTGAGATAGTGGCCTCATCGCTGTGATTTGTCTGCAGGTAAGAAAAGTGTAATGCACACTCCACTAATAGATCCCAATAAAGTGCTACTTCCAACACTTCATCTGATACTGGGACTTATGGTGCAAATTGTGAAAGCTGCAGACAAGAATTGGCAGTGTTTTCAATATCAAAGCTAAAACTTTTACATCAAAGAGTATAGAAAACTTTCAGAAGGTATTTTTACAGGGCCACAAAATAGAGAACTGTTAGTAGATGACACATTTGAAAATTCAATGTCCGAATTGAAAAAAACGCCTGATTAAGTTTTAAAAATGTTGTATGTAACTTTCTCGGAAACAAGAAACACCCTGACTATGTAACAATTATAGAAAATATGTTGACTCACTTTCGCGGACTTGGGTGTAATGTCAACCTCAAGATATTTGGTCTAGGAATTAATTCGTGCGGTTGGTACGCACACATTGAAGCTGTTGTACAAACACAAAATACATAAATACCTTAAGAAAAATATTGTCCATCGCTAGCCACCACTTTCGCCCATCTGTCAGGCAATGTACGGATTCCGTGGCGAAACAAGGGCTCATCCTTGGAAGCGATCCAGTCAGAGACCCATGTTTCGATATCTTCTGAAGAAGTAAACCGCTGTCCAATCAAATCGTTGTTCATGCAATCGAACAAGTAGTAGTCCGAAGGAGCAACGTCTGGTGAATACGGCGGGTGGGTAAAACTTCCCATCCGACATTTTCTAAATAGGTTTTGACCGGTTTTGCGACATGTGGGCGAGCGTTATCATGTTGAACAATACGTTTATCATGTCTGTTCTCCCATTCTGGTCGTGTTCTGGCCAGAGCTTGCTTCAAACGCATTAATTGTCGTCGATAACGTTCTCCATTCATAGTTTCACCCGGTTGCAGCAGCTCATAGTACACCACACCTTTCATATCCCACCATATGCACAGCATAACCTTTGCACAGTGAATATCTCGTTTTGGTTGTGATGGACCTGGTTCACCTGGTTTCACCCAGGCCTTTTTTCGTTTAGGGTTCTCGTAATGGATCCACTTCTCATCACCCGTAATAATTCGATGCAGAAACCCCTTTCTGCTCTGTCGTTGAAGCAGCAATTCGCAAATGGTTTTTCGTCTTTCAACGTCTCTGTCTTTCAATTCATGTGGAACCCAATGTGACATCTTTTGAATCATTCCCATGGCTTTCAAGCGTTTGGAGACTGTTGTTTGATCAACGCCTAATGCTGCTGCAAGTTGTTCCTGCGTTTGACACGAATCCTGCTCGAGCAATGCTGTCAATTCTTCGTCTTGAAATTTTTTGGCTGTCCAGCTCGCTCTTGGTCTGCCAAGCCGAAATCACCATTTCTAAACCATGCAAACCACTTCTGACACGTTCGCTCAGCTAGAGCATGGTCACCATACACTTCCAACAAAATACGATGACTATCAGTCGCACTTTTCTGCATGTTAAAGTAATGCAGCAGGACACCCCGCAAAAACACTTTATCAGGCACAAATTGCGCCATGTTCACTTAACTACAATCTGGTGTTGTTGACGCTTTAATCCACTGCCCTATACTACGAACGGTACGCGATGACAGGGGTTTGCAACAAATGTTTGGATACACGGAACTGTGGGACGCTCCGTTGGTTGCGCCATCTCTTGTCCACCCGCACGAATTAATTCCTAAACCAAATACATTTTCTGCATTCTCATCTCGATTTTTCCTGCGAATCGGTAATGTCAACGAAGAACAAAGGGAAAGATTTCACAAAGATATTTCTGAAATAGAGAGCAGTTATCCAAACAGTTGGAATGTCACAATGTTGGCATGCTATTGCTGTATCATGAAGTGTGATCGTGACAGTTATGACAGATTTTGCAGGAAAACAAAGAAACGTACTTTTATAAAGGAATAAGTGGCTTCCCGATGAACTTGAAAACCAGCGCAAATAACCGTATTTAACATTATACCGTAGTCAGGGTGTTCGTGGTAGTATTATGTGTGTATTGCATTGTTTAATGTAATAAATGCAATCTAGTTTATTTGTTGAAATTGTTTTATTGGATTGTTCTACAGTATTATTCTTGCCTTCCGAAATTATATATTACTATATTTGTGACTTCATTTTAGGTAGAATATATTCATCTTTCGACTAGTTTTGTTATTCAAAAAGTATTTCTTTTTGTCATACAATATATACATAGTTTTGTAACGATGGTGACACCGAGTTATGAAATATGTGTAAGCAGCATATGTAGTATTTTAGATAATTTTGTAACGATAATTTTAATTACTTCTGAAGGGTAAGTAAACTACGTGCCTCATCTTTTACATGTGTCCTCTAAAGAGAATGGAAAGAAGCAAACATTAAGAAAAAGAAAAGTAAAAAACAGTTATTGATCTTGACGCACAAAAGAAAGAAAAAACTTATACGTAAAAGACAGCTGAGTTATTATCCTGTGGCCAGTTCTAGTGACATCTGGGTTTTGAATGTACCAAAATCCTGCCTACATTTCTCCGAGTGCTGGAGTTACTGAAAAAGTTATAAAACTGATGTGTCATCTTCCTGTGACCAGTCGTTGTAGCATTCTTGTCAAGGTTTTGAGAGTACCAGATGAGAGAGTACCAGAGAGAGTGTACACCTCTTTCATTACTGCTTTTCTTTCATATTAACCCTGGATTACAAACCTTATTTTGTGTCTACGTGGTTACAAACCATTCGTAAATTTCACGACTCAATTTTAGTCATTTTATTATTTCTGTTTATATTATTATTTTTCAAGTCTGAAAATAGACTTGTTTATAGAATTATATCGGCAATAATATGGGACGGCTTTGGAATACTTTATTGAAGAAGTAGATGCAAATGTTATGTACGTAACTTCTTAACTGTATACTTGAATTGGAAGTATGACGTCATGAAGAAATAGTTACATTTATGTGCGTAAACTGTTTTATAGATATCACAGCAATAGATAACTAAAGTAAAAAGACCAAGGCAACTAAAAAGCGTAGCACTTTGCAAATAAAATTCTAAAATACTAAT
Organism: Thermobia domestica; assembly: GCF_964235325.1. Classification (NCBI taxonomy): domain Eukaryota; kingdom Metazoa; phylum Arthropoda; class Insecta; order Zygentoma; family Lepismatidae; genus Thermobia; species Thermobia domestica. The sequence goes on from NC_137457.1 coordinate 98,327,548, forward strand.
TAGGTGCAAACTTGAAAGTTTCATTAGAAACTTACATTTTTGTTCGTCACTCACTACGCAACACACAGCTCTATTTTCATCACAATTCGCCTTCCTCCAGTGCTTATAAGTGTGTTGTCATTCTCCGTTTCACTGACGATCAGCGAAAGCAAGTTTTCCTGATTCTTTGTGGCAAGTTTGCCATAGGGTTAATGATGAACATGTGCTTCTCACTACAGTCTTCATCAGAAGATAACGTCTCATCCAACAACCTTCTTATCTGATTATTTTTACGTTCTTCTTTACTGTTACCCATAGTTTCTCCGCCACCGAAGAAAATAAATAATTGCAATACTATGACACAACTCGTTGCACTGTTTATAGTCGAAAAACAGTCATTTAATGTTAAAAACAAGGAAACAGATTTATCAAAATTTGTAAAAATAACTAACTTGGCTACAATCCTTTTGTACAAATTACGACTAGACCTCGAAAATATGCACTATAAAACCGACTGACACTTCTGTAATACCAAAACTAACATCTTGTATAAGAGCTAGGAAGGTATTGAGGAGGAAGGCGGTCACGCAATCGAGGTTCAACGAATTCAACAATTTTGGACATGCTGTTTCGTAAAATTGACGAATGGTTTGTAATCCAGTGTTAAGGTAGAAAGTAAAAGTGAAAATGTTTATTCACAAGGGAAAACGCTTTTATCGGTTATTTACCGTTTTAATTTTTAAATTGTGCACCAGTTTGCATTTTTAGAGTACCGGTACGGAATCGTATGATGCGAGTTGATCTTTTTGAAACGTCGCTTTGCACACTTGACGCCGTTAATCTCTTCTTTTTTCCGCTAGCTAAGCTATGGTGTTTTGTGAGACACTGTCTGTTCGGAATTGTGATGGTAACTTGTCCACGTCGTTGATCGCAAATCATTTTTTTTAACATGTTGAGGTTTAAGTTTTGTCCAGCCGCATAGCTTACCGTGAATCCTTTTATCTTCTGTGTGTAAGTGGTGACATTTGTTTTAGGATTAAAGTAAATATTACAGAATTCGTGTCAAAGTATAACACACACTCCTGCAACATCTCCAAGTACTTTCATAGCTCCAGACGTAACTGACATGTTGTGAATGAATAAGATTGGTGTTGTTATATGGAACTGGGATATTGTCATTGTATTCGCAAAACGCATACAACAGTGCATCGTTAATTGCGACAATTTGATGTACTTCAATATCCGGTGAAATAGTTGTTCATATAATTCTCCTTGTCGATCAAGTATACTTAGTTTTGCTAAAATTTGAACGTCGTGCAATTTCCACCATAGGGAATTTATTCGAGCTTTAACAAACTGTCGTGTGGGATTGTTTTCTATTCTGGCAGGATCCAAATTATCACTTTAGGTTCAAGAATGGTATGTATAAATTTAGATTTATCTTCTTCAGTGATACATGTACTTGGTTACACAGAAACTTTCGTCTTTCTTAAGAAACGTATTGATATAATCAGTGAAGAAGTCACCTGTTTTGTGATTGGGTCATACTGCTCAATATCATAGTCCAAAATGCCAAACATTTCCACAGGTTGAAATCTCAGTTCCATTGCTTTATCTACTTCGTACTACGCCCATGTACCTGTGAGGCGTCACTCCAGATCGTTGTGAGGGCATGTTGCTGTAGGAGCAGGATTCATTTCTTCAGCAAAAGCACCACATAATGGAAATATTAGTTTCTTGTTACATCGGTGTTTTAACGATAGTGGTAAAGACATGGAAAAATCTTCATTGTAATCAGATGATTTACTACACTTATTGCTGGTATATTCTCATCTCCCTGTAGATAAATAATTGCATGGTCAACAGGGTATTTACCACATTTGTTGATAAAAGGATATTAAATAACAATATCCAAATACCTTATTTTTCTCCTTTGTTTTTGTTAGTTTCGTGGTGTACTTTCACATCGAGAAAATTTACATCTCTGACTTAAAGTGATAGGATTCACGTAAGGGTGCTCTTGAGATACATTGTCATTGCAGGATACTTCTTCAAGAGTTGTTTAAATTCGCAGCCCAGCATTTTAGGAACAATTCACGAAGTCTTCCAATTTCTCGTTGGGTCTATTTATAACAGAATTACATGATGTCTTCAGGATTATCGTGATGGCTTGATTACGTTCTGTAGTGAAACATGCTTTGCAACCATGGTAAAAAAACATCCTTCGTGCTCATAAATGTGCTCTTTTGATCTCTCGTGATCTAGGCTATTAACTCGGAAGTCTTCCATAAAAACCTCCTTTCGTTCAACTGCATTTAGGATTTGTTTGCCTTCCATTTTCTCGTTATAAGTCAACACTTTATTGAGTACTTCTCCTACGGTAACCATTTTCCGGTAGAATTCAAATCGTTTTCGGCTTGAGAAAGTTTCGACGGAATACAAAATTTAAAGCTCTTGCAATAGTTATCGTCTCTAAGATGTAATTCACTTTTGTTTCTGCGACAATTTATGTCATAAAGAAAACACATGCTTCACGAATTAGTTTCACATCTTCAATGCAATAGTTAACAATTTCCTTCTGGAAATGAAACGTTTCATTATGATAGTAGTTGTAAATTGGTAAACTTTTTTTTTTTTGTAATCGACAGACATTTCAATTTCATCATAAAACTTCGTTTCTGGGAGGGGCCCCCAATTCGTTTTATTTTCCTTGGTGGTGAAGAAATGTAGATAATAACACTTGGTTGCAGGTAAGTTGAATGTTTTTGACAATTTACTTTAAGTCATGTATAGAATTCAAACAGTCATTGAATGTCAGGATATTTAGTGTTAAACTTTGTACCTTGGTTTCGTTAAACACAACCGTAGGTTTCCATTGACATTGTTCCATCGTAGACTTTAGGATAAAATGTCCATCATAGAGTCTTACGACATGTACGTTATATGTTGTCGTTGACCGCAAGCAATGCAAAACTCCTGAATATTGTCATTTTCAAGGCATACATAACAAACATGCTGTGTAACCATTAATGTGTGGCATGGAAGAACATTTTATCGTCAATTTTCTTGTCCTAGATCAGCGAAGAACATCAAGTTTCAAATTTGGCGATTAGGAATCATGATGCATTGTTGCGACGCTGGAGCTATCTTCTTACATACATTACAAAACGTTTCATTACATTCATGAACGCTTTGTCCACTTGTCACAAAAGAATATATCTTGAAACGTTTGGTGCATTGCCTCACCATTTTACAGACAGGTTCTCCTTGATGATGTGATGCATTTCGATGATTGTTGAAACATACTTCTCTATAAAATTGTCGATTTCAGTCGTTACACAGTATCAAAGTTTGACTCTTTCGCATAAAGGTGAACGTGTACATTTTAAACATGTTGCAGGACAATTGTCTGATGTCCGTTACGCTCACTATACTTTTGCGACATGCTTCTAAGTAGATGTGATTTTGATACTGCTTATAACGCTTCACATCTATCTTTTGTATTTATTCAGACCAATGACATTACAATGGAATATGGTTTCCTGATTCTTTTCTCATACAATTCCTTCTTTGCTTCCCAGTAGTTCTTAATTTTTAATACTCCTTGCCGTAAAGGTCCACAGTCGTGTGGATTACAACACTGGATGAAAATGGAGTGTGAATTGTTCCTGAAGTAGAAACGCATCGTTACTTTGGAAAACTCTTTCAAACAAAGCCCACATCATCTCCAGTGTCAAGTTCCCGGACTAACGAAATGTTACCCAGAATTGTTTATTAGTGTCAAATGGAGAAATGACGGACAAGCCTACCATAACTCCTCCAATGACTTTTACAATATGTGATACAACATTGCATGAAAACTATTTTGTACCCACTCAACAATATTGGTTCGTATGTACGGTGCATTAAACTGGACTTCCAACATTCGACCTTCATGATTGTGTCGAGTTCAGTATCAATCTATTTCATTTATAACTGTAATACCTGATTTTTCAATGATAGAAAAAGGAAAACGAAACAGGAATAATTAATGTAAAATGTAGCCATAAAGGTATTTATCAGCGTTGGTTTAATTTTTCTACAAAGAGAATAGAAGGAAAATCTTAAAACAATAAAGAGATCTCGACACAAACAGTAAATCGTAACACTTAAGTCAAATTGTTAAATAAGCAATTAGTGTGGAGGGCCTGTGTTTGACTTCTTATAACCGCTCAGATTTCAAGTCTCAAATAGTCCCATTAGTGATTATCCTTTTATTGCCATTATACTTAAAATCAACCCAGAAACAAAATTTTCACATTGTTGCCTTAAATAATTCAAGTGCTGAAATAGATGGTAAAAAGTTTTGTTATAATACTAGAAATCAAACCAATGTTTAGCAAAGGTGTTATTCATTACATCAACGATGATTACTTTTAATTAGCGTGGGCACCTTGGTTTAGTTCCTGTTGAAAGCTTGAATTTGACGTTTGAAATCATCTTATTGGTAAATCAATAGCGTCTTGCCATGTCGAAAACCGAATCCTTAACTTTTTATTCACATGTCTTAAACAGTCCCAAACTAAAATGAAAACTTTGAGTTTTATATTCCACGTTTATGATGGTTAGCTTAAACGAGAAGGTGATGAAGAGTAATGAATAAAATGTTTTAATAAAGAAAATGGGAGGAAACGGGAGGACCCCGAGGAGACCTACGCACACGGTACTAATCCACCACAAAGTTCAATTGGCGAGGGCTGGGATCGAACCCGGAACACCAAGCACAGAAGGTGAACGCTCTACCACTTAGCCACCGCAGCATAACAATTGCTTAAAAACTAATTTTCTTTGGGCTCTTGTGAGATCACTAGCAGTGCCTTCTACGTGAAATTTGCGTGGAAACATTCCTCTCAATATTTAGCTGGTTGTTGGGATGTATGCAGATGGTATGTCCTGATGATCCTGACACTTCTCTCCACTTCCGACAATTTTGTAGCTTTTGACTAACGCTAGATATGATTTTACAGATTGTAATACAATCTGCCCTCATTTTCTATATTGTTATTATTATTATTATTATTATTATTATTATTATTATTATTATTATTATTATTATTATTATTATTATTATTATTATTATTATTATTATTATTACTGAATATTTGAGACCTAAATATTACTTGCAATTAAAATGCTAATAAACAGACTGAAGTTAAGAATATTTTTTGGGACAAATTATGAGGATCAATTGCCTCATAGGAAATACTTTGGAAATAAAAGAAGGTGAAAAAGGTGTCAGCGCCTGGACAATACGACAATCGAACCTTCGGGTGTCTTAAGTCACACTAAGTAGAATTTGTCTTCATCGCGAAACAGGGTAAATCCCTTTCTTTGGGTAAAAGATTTGGATTATGTATATGCTATATTAATATTTTAACAAAATATGCATACAAATATATCAAAAAGAATTCTCCGTATTTACAAATTCTGGTTGAGCAGATATATGGAACGTGTTGGAAGTGACAAAGGAAATAATTATTATTATTTCTAGTAAGAGTGGAAGAACTTAGAAATAAATCCACAATGAAACAATAACGTTTCAGATACATTTATGACTCATACTTTTTGTATTGATGAATTGTTTGCTAAACACACTAAGTTTTCAGAGTACTAATCGAGATTGTGGACTCTGGTGTCCTTTTATCAGCATTTCCTCTGTGAAGAAGGCCTTTCCTATCGAGCCTGTAAGAAAGAGACAAACTGACTATTTTTTACATTAATATACGTCAGAAGTCTCAAAATTGTAAATGATGTTCTTTCCTCACAAGGAACCCTCAGTTACGGAACGATTGCACAGGCTACAACCCTATGACTGCTGTTTAAGTAACAGTCAAGAAACACTCGTCTATGTAGCAAATTGCACACGTTTAGGATTCCAATATTTTATTAACGATGAAACACTGATTTCGGTTATGATATACTGTAATCCAGAGAATTCAAATGTAAATTAAAAAAGGTCTCAAAAACACGAAGGAACATAATGCAGAAAGTGGTTTTAAGAGTAATTCGAATCTCTAACCTGGAGCCTCTGACCACTCTTTTTCTGATTCAGCGACAGTGTCCCCGAAACTTGTTTCTATTATATCCGTCTTTTCTAGTTTTACAGTTATTCCCAGAACCTAGAACGACAGGGAAACGAACATAGGCACATCGAGGACATTTAATATTTCAAAGGCTCTCCCACCGGGAATCTAAACTGAGACTCCACCTACTAAACTATTTAATGGGTGGGGCACCTCGTTCGTTCCCAAGGAAAGTAAGCTTTTGACGGACAACATCGTGAACGTGGGTTTACTCGTGACATTTCCACTTTCTCATTCCATCAATTTGTACCTCATAACTCACTTAGTATACTCACAGTCTTCCTCAATCTAACAGACATAATCGTGGGACAGAAGTAAGAGACCTCCTGGGTCAATTTTTTCCGCCCTTGGAGCGTAACGCCCGCCGTCGCCGCCAAACATTTGCGCCCCTGTCACCCGCCACACATGTTTGGGTTCGCGTAGTATGACGTCATAGGATCACGTGATATTAGGCCACGTCTTTTGGGGTTACGTGGTGTTAGGCCTTTCTGGGTAGTTTTACTGAGGGCTTGATTTTGTTTCCTTTTACGGCATAAAATTTTTGGAGATTGTTACCTTTGGAATACAAGTGTATGTATAGTTTACCTAGCAGGATCTAATTTCATCTTTCTGTGCCCTCGACGCCCCTAGGGCACATCCCGTCCGCCTTTAAGGGGTAGTCCCGTTTGTGGTGTATTTTGTTCCCTTTTATGGCATAATATTTGGGGATTGTTACTTTATGATGGAGTACAGGTGTATGTATAGCTTATTTTGTGTTACCTGATTTTATCTTTTACGCCCCCTGGAGCTTCACACCCGCCGAAATTTTGCGCCCCCCAGCCCCACTAATTTACATAGTTTTACGATCCGCTTTTATGAGGTAGTCCCACTAAATGGGTTTATTTTGTTCCCTTTTATGGGTACAAATTTGAAGAATGTAATTCTCTCTCTTAGCTTATAGGGTGAATATATAGCCTACCTTATTTTTCTTCCCTTTGATACACTCCTGCGCCCATTTTAGCATCACCTTTAGGATCATGTCATGGGGTCACGTGGTGTTAGGCCATGCTTTCACTTTATGGGTAGAAGTACCGAAGGGGTCGATTTTATTCTCTTTAATGGGTATAAAATTTTGGAGATTATTATCTTCATTTTTTACCTTATAGTCCGTTTCCTTTGATGCGTCTCAATGATTGATTTTGGAACCTTATTACGTTATATGATTATTTGGAGGTGTACTTAAGATTATTTCCTAAAATTTGATATGTACTTCACTATTTATTTCGATCCACTTCAGGGATAAACATGGATACCTTACATATGTTGATTATTATGTTATACACATTGCAATCGTCCGAGTTCCATTCTTGGTTCTAGTTACAGGAAATGCTGAGTTTAATGTCCGTCTCGAGGCTAAGCAAAACTATGATGAGAAATGGTGAATTGAGAAAACATCATAAACTTACTTGGTTGTGGGTTGAAGCTTGTGGAAGAAGAGAATTTTGTTTCGTGCACTAAAAGAAAATTTCTGAAGGAGAATTTTGTTTCGAACACAAAAAAAAATCTGAAGTAGAATTTTGTTTCGCATACAAAAAATTTTCTGAAAAATATTTTTTTTCTTTCGTACACTTTTTTTCCTGAAACATAATTTTATTTTGTATTCAAAACTTTTTGTTTCTTACACGAGAAAAGTTCCGAAACAAAAATTTAGTGTGATGTTTTTTACGTAAAACATTGATTTCAAAACTTTTATTTTACCGGTAAACTGATTTAAAAAAAGGCATTGAAAGAAATTAGATACCGCTAGGTAAACTATACCTGTATTCCATCAAAAGGTAACAATCTCGAAAATTTTATGCCGTAAAATGAAACAAAATCAACCCCTCAGTAAAACTAACCCATAAAGGCGTGGCCTGAAATTACGTAACCCAATGAGGCGTGGCGTAACATCACGTGACCTTATGACGTCGTACCATGTGACCCCCAAAAATTGGCGAGGGTGTCCGGGGCACAAACTTTTTGCGGCGCCGGGCGCTACGCTCTTGGGGGCGAAAAATTACCTTACTACTGTGACATTAAACGTAACGATTGCATTCTCAAGCTTTTAACACAAACCAATTCGAACTGAAAAGCAGTTGTATTTCCTAACTCTAATTAACGTGTTTCCACAAAAAAAATATAGAAGATAAATCATGGGGAATCGAAATTCCATTCAAACGTGAAACAGAAGACTCATAATACGTTAACGTAAAACGAAACCATTACATATCGTTTGGAACTTTTCCACAATATGTACGGATATTCTGAAAAGTAGCAATATAGTGTATGTTTTCAAACAAAATTGTAGCAAATTACTTTTCGTTTTCTGAAATAAACGGCACATTCTGTTTTAAGATTAAACCTAACCCAAACCAGTTAACAGAGTCGTGGGTCAATTGAAACCAACCAGGACCCACTGTTCTACCGTGACTGACGACCGACTGACCCATCAACAACCGTACCCTCCTTGACCCACGAACCACCGTGACGCACAACCCACTATGATCTTCCTGATCCATGACTTTCCACTCACCGTGACCCACTCTGACCCACCAACTACAATGAACCACTTCGAGCCAGCACCCATCATGACGTACTGTCCTAAAAAGCAGTGCCGTAACAAAACTCGGGGTGCTGATGAAATAAAATATTTGGGGGCCCTACAACCGGTTATATTTGAAAATAATAGTAAAGGCAGCAAACACAATATTACACACATACACACACACACACACACACACATATATATATATATATATATATATATATATATATATATATATATATATAACCAGTTGAGGTTAAATTTATATCATGGCAGTCAAAGTGGAATGAAACGTGCCATGCGGAGCTTCTAATCAATTTCTTTTATTACTACTACATATACTACTTCTACTATAAATCATAGTACTACTACCATATACAGTTAAATCGTATATAAAACTGGACACATAAGGTAAGTAAATAACTTTTTTGAGTATTTTTATCATAATAAGAATCGTCGGTCCCTGTTTCAACACGCAATAAAATCAATTAAAATTACTAGCTCATTGCGCTAGTACGATCGGCCACCAAGACCACCAGTAAAGCCATTTGATTTCTCCTATTTTTATGGTACGTGGCGAAAAACTGATAACTCCAAGTAACCAGAAACGTATATTTAGCTTTTGTGAGTAGGTTTAGGGTATTATTATTATTATTATTATTATTATTATTATTATTATTATTATTATTATTCCTCAAGATTTGACACTTCAAGTATTGAAGTATTGACTATTCAAGTATATTAATACAATGAAGCATATGCCATCGCCGATCAATCGCGACCAAATATTCCAAACTAAACAAATACAAATTTGTCCGACTTAGATACGAACCAACAACCTCCAGATTACTGGTCAAGCGCCTTGACCTGATCGCTACGCGGTAAAGGATTCGTCATTAGTCTGTTTAGGATTGGTTTCTTTGCTTCCGCTTGCAAAGTTGTATATTATATTTCTTCGTTTCAAAACGTCTTTCGTATTTTTTTCATGATGATGTAATTGAATAATCTTCGGCAAAGTTTATATTAATAACTTGAGTTGTCCTTAAACGTTCGGTGCACAAGTATGTTTCTTCTACTTACGAAACTACAGATATGGCAGGTTTGACTCTTATACTGTGCATTTGTTTGAAAGTAGTCACCACTATCTGGTCAAAAAACTATGTCTGCCGCCACGATGCAATATTATAAACATCAACATGTCTAGCGAAAATCTCATAATATTTTCGAAAAACAGAACAATTTCTCCAAATGCATATTTTATAAATAATAGAACTTATTGAATTCTCAGACACTGCAGTCATAAAGGAATAGATGAGTAATTGAAATTGCTTTCTTTGGTTTCGAGATTTATCATTTTCACAGTGAATCTTTAAAATACACGTAAGCATTATTATGACATTGGAATTTGAAATGAAAATGGTGCGTAGGCAAGCTGTGCGCCAAAAATAAAGCATTAACGTTACTTAAAATAAATTTCATAGCATGTTTTGTAAATATGTACAGTGTTAAACTTTTATCTAATCACATGCACAATTAGAGGTAAACGGGTAGCATCCATGTGTTTCTGAAAGTTTAAAATCACACCTTAGTGAAAATCTCTTAGTATAGTTTATAAATAACAAAACATAACAAATTCTGACATTATTGTTCGTATGTGCAATTTTAGAAAATCTAAATAATAAACACGGCTTTGGAAAGATTCCACTGATATTAAATATGGAGTCTGAAAATTTTCATCTCAGAATATTTTCGAAAAAGAGAACAATTTGTCCATATGCATAGCTATAAATAAGATAACGTAACACTTTCTCAGCCCCATCAATGTGACATAAAATGTGCAGTTTTAGAAAATATACATTGCCGTTCATTAATAAACCGTATGCGAAAAGCCGAGAGTTCGCTTCCCGATGTGATCACTCAATCCAACAATTAGAAGTTTTTCTTCACATCGACAATCCTGAATGAAAATTTTTCATAGTAAAAACTTAGTTCGAAAATGTTCTTTCAAATTTTTTTTCGAAAAATTTTAATTTAAAAATGTTTGTTCGACAATTTTAGTTTGAAAATTTTTATATTTAAAGTTTTAATTTGAGATTTTTCCCGAAATTTCTTAGTTACATCTTGTTTTAAGATTTGTTTGAAATTTTTGGTTACTCCATTTTTTTCCATTCCTTTCAAATAAATTTCTATAACCACAAAATTAATATTTAATTATTTAGTTTGAAAGTTTTGTTTAAAATTGTATCTTCAAAATTGTCGTTTGATTGTTTATATCGTAGTTTAGATCACGTACCAAATGTCACTAAAATTTAAAATATTGCTGAGTGACACTTTTAGTTATAAAATTATGTATAAAAAATTAGTTTGTAAATCTGGTTTTCATTTTTTTAACTTCAAATTTAGTTTGTATTCCTACTAAACATATTTCTATAGCTACAAAATTTATTTACCAATCCTAAGCAACGTGTTTTGCAAATATAGGGTGAAAATTTCTTCGGTGACGAATCTTTACTGTACTGACACAGTCCTACGATTCTGTATTAACATGTCTATAAGTTCTTCTGCATGAACTATGTCTAATAAGAAAGAATACTTTTTCAATGTTCACTATGACGTTATTCTCCATTTTGTTTCTATGATCATGTATTATTTCAGAAAGCTCTTATAAACCGCAGCTTTACAGTAACATAGATATGTGATTTTAAAAATTTTGGTTTGAAATTTTGTAGTTGAATCTTTTGTTTTAAAATTTGTTTGAATATTTGATTAGGAAAATTTTTAGTTTGATAATTTTTTATAAAATTTTACTTTAAAAATATTGTGAAAATATTTGTTTGATTTCTTTTCTATTTCCGACCACCTACCATTGTCACTAAAATTGAAAATATTGTGTCTTGACAACTTTTAGTATGAAAATTTTGTTTCAAAATTTAGTTTGAAAGATATGGTTTCATATTTTTTTTTATTTTTTGTTTTAAATTTGTTTGTATTTCCTTTAAACATATTTCTGTAAATACAAATTTAACTTATCAATATTAAGATATTTGCTTTGCACATTCAAGAGTCAATATTCTTGTTTTTCTTTCTGTGGTGATGAACCTTTTTCAAAATTCATATGGTTGTACACATCAATATTAACACGTATTAGTGCCTCCGTGTAAACAAACAATGTGTAGTAACAAAGCTTACATTTCTCAGTGTTCAATATGACTTTAGTTTCCTTTTTGTTTCTGTGACGATAAACCCTCTCTGCAAACTCGTATACCACACAGTTCTGCAATAACTTATGAAGGAGTGATTTCCGTCAACAATGAATACTAAGAAACGTTTCTTCTTCAATGTTGAATATGAGCAGATTTTTCTGCGGTGATGCAGATTTTCAAAACTAACAAAAAGTTTTAAAATGTACAACACTAATTTAATATCAGATTAGTGTAAGGTTTTCTTTTATACTGTATATTGACTCATCAGTTGAAATTTCCCTTGTACACCGTCCCTATTCACAGATGTAAGACATATGACACTCCTAAACCTAAAAACGTGGGACATTAAACTAAATATATTTCATAAATCTACGAAAACTTTTACAGGAGATACGTATACAAAATTCTGAATCATCTTTCTATGATGATGGTCCTTTGTATGAACTCACGTAGCCGCACACTTCGGTACTAACAGGTTTATGAGTACTTGTGCATAAACAATGGCTAGTAGTAAAGATTATATTTTGAATTGAAGACAAATAAAGTGTATACACAATTTTAAAGTTGATGATGATTTAAAGTTAATTATTTAAAATTAGTTTAATTAAAGTTAAGATTGAATGTTAATTTCTTGAATGCATTTTTGCAGGATTTGACAAGAAGGTATTTTTTTAGAAGATAGCATTACTTTTCAGATCTGAGATGAAATAAAGGGTAATGTTATGAATGAATAAAATAAGAGAATGAAGGACGATAATATAAACAAAGGATGATGGACTGAAATATAAATTAAGCTTGAGTAAATTATGTGTACAGTCCACGTCAGCTAATTGGTAGAGCGTTTAATTTTGCTGTTCGAGATGTTTACTCCTTCTCTTTAAGTTAATAAAATCTAATTGTCTTCCTCACTTTCACTTCACAAAGTTTGTATGAAAATCAATTTGAAGATTTCAGGCGCATGGTAGCTCACTGCTGGAGTGCTATCCTTTGCTATTCATCATCATCATAGGTATTCTGCCTTTATTGGCAGGTCACTTGCCGCAGCTGAAAAGCTTCCATGCTCCACGGTCCTCCGCTAAACTTTTCGTCTTCGCGTATGATCTTTCTGTTTTAATATCATCCATTAATTGTAGTCTCCTTCGCCCCCTCCCTCTCTTTCCCGCCACCATACCCTCTAGGACGTCCCTCATGATACAATCTCTTCTTAGGCAATGTCCCAACCAGTTTCTCTTCCTCTTCCTAATAGTATCTAAAAGTGTTCTTTTCTCACCCACCATTTCTAACACTCTCTCATTCGTTTTCCGCTCGACCCAACTAACTTTTTCCATTCTTATCCACACCTACATTTCGAAGGCTTCCAGTCGATTTTCGTCACCCTTACGCAATGTCCACGATTCCGCCCCATACAGCACAACACTCCACACGAAGCATTTTATGAGTCTTTTTCTCAACTCTTTGTTCAAGGTCATACAAAACAGACTTTTCTTTCTTTTAAAGGCTTCTTTCGCCATTCCTATCCTTGCTTTTATTTCACGTTCGCATTTCATGTCATTACTAAGAACACTACCCAGGTATCGAAAACTATTCACTTGTTCTATTTTCTCCCCTCCTACTCTTATATTTGACACAGACCCCTTTGTTCCAATCACCATGGCTTTTGTCTTTCTAACATTTATTTTCATCCCATATTCTTCAAAGCCCCTTCTCATTTTTTCTAACATTTTATTGATTTTCTTTTCAGATTCTGCAACAAGGGCCATATCGTCTGCAAATCTTATGCATCTAATCATTCTACCTCCTACCGAAATGCCATCATCATCATGTAGGCTCTTTTTAACTATCTCTTCTAGATAGACATTAAATAGTGTTGGCGAGAGGCAGCATCCTTGTCGAACTCCCCTTCCAATTGCACTCTCTTCCGCCAGTTCTTCCCCTATCCTAACACTTACTTGCTGGTTCATGTATAAGTTTCTTATGAGTCTTCTATCTTTCCATTCCAATCCTATCTTTGTTAGAACTCCCAACAACAATTCAAAATTCACGCGGTCAAAAGCCTTTTCTAGATCAATAAATACAACATACACCTCTTTCCCATTTTCTATAAATCTTTCACCGATCACCCTTAATAATCCAATAGCATCTCTTGTGCCCTTGCCTCTTCTGAACCCGAACTGCTCTTCCTCAACATCTTTATTTGTTCTTCCATATAACCTTATGTTCAGTATTCGGAGCAGAATTTTAGCTGCATGAGATATAAGAATAATAGTTCTATAATCCTCACATCTCTTTGGTTTCGATTTCTTAGCCATCGGTATCATGATCATTTTCAGAAAGTCTCTTGGCCATTCTCCTGTTTCATATATTTCATTGCATAGTCGCCACAATTCTTTCTTTCCCTTGTCTCCTATATTTTTAATGAATTCAATTGGTATGTTATCTATTCCTGTTGCCTTTCCATTCCTAATCTCAGATATAGCCTTTTCAAACTCATCCCTAAGAATACTAAATCCTTTATCATCCTCGCCTACTTGATTTTCTACTTTAACATTTAGGCTACACGGTCTATCCCTACTCTCATATAAGCCTTCAACGTATTCTTTCCACCTTCCTATGACCTCATTTCTCTCGCTGACTACCTTCCCATTCTTATTTTCTACTGCCATCATGATACTCCCTTGTTTCCTCCGAAATTCCATAGATTTTACATTTCCTCCTTGTACATTTCCTCATATTTCCCAACTCTTTCTAATTCTTCTATGTCCTCGCATTTTCTTTTGTAAAACTCTTCCCTCGCTTTGTCTGTTTCTCTTCGTAATTCATTATTTAACTTTCTGTACATCTTTGTGCCCTCTTCTGTATCAACCTGTTTCCACATCTTCCTCTCCCTCATTTTCTGCAACATCTGCTCTGTAACCCATGGTTTCTTAGCAGTTTTGTGTTCGCGGTAACCTACTGCTTCTTCTGCAGCCTGCTGTAAGCAACGTTTAATATGTTCCCACCGTGCGTTACTACCTGCGCCTATCCTTTCCTCGTTTGAACATTTTTCTTCGAATTTTTCAGCGAAAAGATTTCTTATTTCCTCGTTTTTCAACTTTTCCGTATTCAACACTTTGTAACCTACTTTTCTTCTGCCTACATTTTTCAGTTGAATATCTACTTCGGCCAGCACAAGATTATGATCAGAGAAAATATCAGCCCCGGGAAGGGTCTTCGCGTTCTTTAAGCTATTCCGATACCTGTCCTGAATCATAACATAGTCTATCTGATATCTTCCGCCGTCTATTGGGGATTTCCATGTATATATTCTTCTCTTGTGCTGATTAAACCAAGTGTTCCCAATTACTAGTAAATTCTGTCTACAGAAATTCACCAGTCCCTCTCCCCTTTCATTTCTTTCGCCTAAACCATATTTGCCTAAGATACTACCTTCCTGTTTTTCTCCCACAAATGCATTGAAATCTCCCATTAGAATTACGCATGCACCCTTCTTCTCCCTATCTATAATTTCACTATTTTCTCTTAATTTTCCTCTACTTCTTCATTTGCATGCGAAGTCGTCGGTGCATATGTCTGTATCACCACTAGATCCTTCGTTTTCCCTTTAAGTCTTAACATCATAACTCTATCATCAATAAATTCTACTTTCACTACCTTCTCCTTTAAGCGCTTTCCAAGAATTATTCCTACGCCATTATGACCGCCCTTTTCATTACCTGAGTAAAACATTCTATATCCTTCGCTGTTCAATACCCCATTACCTTCCCATCTTACTTCACAAACTCCTACCAAATCTAAATTATTTTGTTTCATTTCTTCTTTAAGATTTTCTAATTTTCCTCCCTGTAACATAGTACGTACGTTCCATGTCCCTATCCTAAATCTTTTGCTCTTCCTTGTCTTTCTTTCTCTGTTTGTCTTCCCCCCATTATTACTTGCTATCCCCCCTTTGCTATTAGAGATCTGTAATTTTATTATCTTGTTATTTTAATAGAGGATTCATAATCAAGGGAGAAGAAGTTTCTCGTCTCCCTTGAAGTGTGAAAAGCTATTCACCTTAGTTATATTATTGTAATTAAGAGAAATAAAATGAGATGGTTATTAAGGTTTTCTCGTCTCGTTTAGTTTTATCTAAAGAACTGTTAGTATTGAATGAATTATTTGTAAAAGACACAGCTCATTTGTACCTCATTAGCTCATTAGCAGATCAATCATCTTTGCTGTTGTAGTTGTCTCTCTTTAAGTATATAACAATAAACTGTCTTTTTAGTTTGAATTCGCAAAGCATGTATGGGAAAGTGACATTCTAACTCTTTGGAAGAGAGCTCACCTTTTTGTTGTCTCTTTAAGTTCATAAAAACATACTGTTTTCCTTATTTCCAGTTCATACTGTATACATGAAAATGAATTTAAAGATTAGAAGGCATTCAGTTGTAGAATGTTCAACTTTTCCAATATACAACTGTAATTCTCTTCTCTTTTCTATTCGCGGATTCCAAATAAAAGAAAAAGAAGTATCTCGTCTCGTGTAATAGTTTTATAAGCCTTGGGTCGTTTTACTTTTTCAGTGGTAGAGTGTTCACCTTTGCTATTAGAGATCCCAAATTATATTACTTTCTCTATGTATCCTAGATTTCTCGTCAGCAAAAGGGTGTTTCTTTTCGCTTTTAATAGTTTTCAAAGTGTCGTCTCGTTTGATTTCTAAAAATAAAATTTCATCTTACCTTGATTATTGTTTAAAGCGAATTAAAATAGTGTGATTCCTCATTATCCCATACTGTGTAATATAATCGTGTATTTTCCTTTCAGAATTTTTTCAGTATACTACTTTTATCTTACATTGCTTTCTTATTTTTGTGTTTTTCGTGGAGAGTTTGTGTGTATTTGTATAATAATAATAAATGATTTTACAATTTAGTAAATATCTCATTTTGCAATTTTATCAGGTCTCCGAGCATTATTCATATGTGTTAATAATCCATTACCGTACCGACCTGAATAATGTGCCCTCTTAACGTAAAAGGACATTCTTTTGGGACGGTAAACTGAAATATTTAATCTCTCTTTCTCTGTCTTACGGAGCAAGGTGACTCAATGACAGTTCTCTGGTACTTAGTGTCCCTGGTTCGATATTCGAGCAAGTAAATTTGTGTTGGGCGACATCGTATCATGAGTATCTCGTGGTACTCTCTTTCAACCTCTTATTCCATCGTCATTAACTTGCCTTTATCATTTGTCCACTTAGCGTAAATTGAATATTTGTGGGAAGTTAAATTGAAACATTTTATCTGTTCCTCTTACAAGGTACGCTTAATCAATGATATAGTGTGCTTACCTCTGGTGTTTAGTGTAACTGGTTCGATCTCCGAGCGAGTAAATATATGGTGGACAACACCGTATCCGTGATTTTTGTCTGTACTCTACTTCCACATAGTCATTCTACCACCTACTATTTCATCTTCATTCACTTGTCTTAAGCATGCCATTTATCGACTAGAGCATATTTGTGTTACGTTAAACTGAAAGATTTCATCTCTATTTCTCTCTCTTACGTGGGACTGCGTCTCAAAGATGGAGTGTGTTTACCTTTGGTGCTTAGGATCTCTGGTTCTATCTCCAAGCGAGTAAGCTTCTGGTGGACAACATCGCATCCGTGAGTTTTTTCGGGGTACTCTCTTTCAACCTCTTATTCCATCGTCATCTGCTTGCCTTAACCATATGTTCTCTTAGCGTAAAGGCAATATATATGTGTGACCTTAAACTAAAAAAATCACCTCTCCCTCTCTCTCTCTTAATGTGTGCTATCAGAATTTGTGTTATAAATGAAAATTTAAGAAAATAAAAGATGTATTTAAGGTTTTACGTATTATGATAAGCTTACAGGTTAATAAGATCTATCGTTTGATATTGTCAATGCTAAAACAAGCACACACATCTCCATTCCTATTATAGTAACGATTTTTATTAGCATTTGACAAGTGACAAAAATCTTAGCATCCTCATGACAAATTTCTCTTCACATGTACAGACATTGTGTGATAACACGTTTCACTCACTAACGAAGCTACAAACGAGCTGCATTATAGATGAAATATGAAACGACACATCTTAGTCAGACATTTTCATCTCGTATTGCAATCTTGAACCTACAAAATTTTTATATGCCTTTTCTTATTTTAACACTACCATTCACTATCACTCATTTATTATTCTTCAAATACAAAAAATGAAAAGTGATCCTTTTCTCATGAACAAACATATATTTATTTAAGTGATATTTTCCTTCGTGGACAAACGTACGTTCATTGTTTTTTAATACATGCCTGGATAAGTCGTTTATTCGATTCTGGTCACGTGTTATTATGATATATGAAGTAACTTAAGTTTAATCTTGAAACGTAAGAGTTATAACAATATGATATTTTCTCTTACCTATTTTAATAAACAGATGCAAAACAAATCAACTTACAATTATACTCAGTAGGCATCTGAGAGTTTTGAAAGTTATTAATTTCACATTATAATTTTATGATTTTTAATGTACTAGTTTGGACAATTCCCACTGTTTACTTTTCAAATGTGCATGTTGCGAGATTGTTTCGTTTCTTTAGATATTTCTTACACGGATTGATTTTCGGTTTAATTAATTGCTCGTGTTTATATTTACTTTTTGGTGCTATACAAAATTGTGTTTATTCGGTTTCTAATGAGATTTTTACTTTGCAATGTTAATAGGAATAGCATTGGCACATATTTAATTGTTTCCATAACGACATAACATGGTATTTGTAGCCCTAATTTTGAAATTGTTGTTTTTTTTTCACCACCTCCACAGACAGCTCTCATCACTGGCCATAAACGGTAAATTATTATTTTCATTACAGCATAACAAAGGAAAATAACCCAATGAGCTTCAAAAAATACCATATCGACCAAAACGCGATTTCAATACAGCTGCAAATAGATTCGCAGTATTATCTCGTCATTCGAACCAGCCTGCGCCTGGCGTCTCACATCAACACACACGATAGAAGTTAGGAGCCCAGAGGCCGAATCCCGTCATCCAGTACACCCAGTGCGTCATATGTTGATTGTGTTCCGTTTCTTTAATAATAATATGTCTTGCTTCAAAAATTGTGACACTTTTACACACAACCCAAATGAAATGAAATATTTCCACTTTATTTAACTGTTATGACGGCTAGGCTAAATAAGAGGGTAATGATTAGAAATGAATGAAATGGTTGAATGAAAAATAGGAGGAAACGAGAGTACCTGGAGAAAACCTACGAATACTGTGTTTGTCTACCCCAGAAGCACATTTGGCATGAGTTAGGGTCATTATTCCCACGCACCAAAGGTGAAAGCTCTAACAATGAGCAACCCGCCTGCATATAGAAGAGAGTTTTATTTCCGACCAGCACCAAGATATAAAATATTTCAATTCAACATCCCATATCCCTGAGAAAACTACGGACACGGTGATTTCCATCACAAACCTAATTCAACTCTAGATGAAAGTTCTAAGCTATAATACAGTTCTAAGCTATTATTAAAGCAATTGAATGATGTAGAAAATATTGATGAATCGAAAGTACCTGAAATACCCATGGACGCGATGTTGTGAACGACAAACTTACTTCTGAAGGGATCGAACTAAAAAATCCAAAGGGAAAGAAAAAAACACTACTTCAGCATTGAGGCTTGGAACCCAGGTCTCGCGTTTGAAATGATCACGGGATGTTACATTAAATTCTCTAATATTATTGACTTTCTTGAAATACACAGTTTTATACACCTGAATAGCAAGTAAGCAGCTTGTTCAATCACGAAACACTATCTTGTAATTTTTCAAACATATTCATTAGTAAATGCTAAACAGACATCTAACCTTGAATATTTATAATGTTTCAGTCTACGTACTTTGAATTTTCTTTGCGCTATTTAACGATGTTAAATTCCATTTTTCCAATTAAGTCGTAATCTTCTCTCCTCTCACTCTATTCAAGTAGACCTGTCGCTTCTTGAACACAACAATACAACTATTGTTTAATTACTGTGTACATCCATGTCAGGTGGGCCCAGACAGGCCCTGGGTAGGTCTTTTGCGAAGCAAGATTTACTACCTTTGCCATAGAAGGAATTGAATTGTTTCAGAAAAGTGGAATGACCTCTTTTGCTGTTTGAAACATTATCCTACACCATTCTTTAATCAAAATTTTAACAATTATAATTAAATTAAAATTAAAATATATTTCAGATCATTAGAACTTCAGTATAAGCCATGACACGCGATCCCAAGGTCCCAAATGCTTTCTACTATTAACTTAATTAAGTTCCTACTTAAATATTTCATTCGATCCTTCAGAATGATGTCATTCTTTTTAATTTAACTCGTTTTCATTAAAAGTATTTCCCTCATACTAAATTATTGAGCACTTTTATTTGACTTGTAATTTTAAAAATTACTCGATGTTAAGATTAAATAAGAAACTCAACTTATGTAGTAGTTTGTATGCCAGAGCATACTACTCGTAAGAAAACGTTTCGAAAAATATTTTCAAAGTATGATCTTTAATGGATTGTTTTCGGTTCGTTTGACTAGGTAAGGTCCTAAGATGAGTAACGCTAACTTAGAAATCTTTTTCTGAAAATATTCACAGAACAGAACAGAATAAAATAGAAATAAGATATTTAGGAACGGGAAAGGAAAGGAATGAATATTTATTTATTTTCCTTTTTTGCTGCAAAGCGGACTCCGTTTTCTTTCTAACTCGCCTCTCAAATGAGAAAAGTCCCCAAGTGCAGCAAGAGATACGCACAAACACCGCTTAGGTAAGGTTTTTACCAACTAAAATGCAAGATTTCAAGTTTCCACTGTCTCCGCTACAGAAACATCCTTGCTATCTGATTGGCAAGCCAAGTTGAGCCTCACCTACTGCCATGATCCGATGCTAAAGTGTATTGCTACGACCAAGGGAGATGGTGACCTCTCAATCACCTCTTTTCGTTGTGAGTGAACGGAGGATTTCAGTTTTGCCCTTCCTTTTACCCCTTATTGCTCACAGTTTCTTGTGTGGCCACCATTGACAAGTAAAGGCCACCTTCCCGTGGCAATGTTTGACCAGCTGTTTTCCCTCTCCCCTATTTTCTATTGGGTGAGCACATATTTCTTGTTGCGAATGGACGAATATTTTTCCACTTTTGACCACTCTTCTGTGTGCATTCTGCAACTTGAAGTGGTTCCACTCTCTCCTTTCTTTTCCCAAATATTTGACTAGTTGCATTTGTAAGTAAACGCTAGCTGGAAGCAATAGTTCACTCCCCACCGATCCTTACTGAGTGACTAGCTTTGTTTTTGCAATATAACGAAACTATGGCGGTAGTTGAATTTACTGAAGCCCCTTTTTCTGTTTCCAATATTAATATCCCGTTCGGCGACCAACTGGCACTTGTAAACAGTGTCTGAAACTTCGTCTTTTGCTAAAAGGGTTTATTGGTATTTCTGTATTCAGACAAAAATGGTTGCACTTTTCGGCAAAGATGCTTTGGTCATAATATATTTCAACAGTATAAAACTGGAATTGGTTTTCATTCCGTCGTTCAAATGTATGGTTCAACAAATTTATGATACTTTAAAATTTGCTGCTTACATTACACCTCAACAATATTCGCAAACTTTTGTAGTTATCAGCTTGGATTTTTGTGACGCGACATATGTTATTAAAACTCGGCAAAATGTCTTCTGTTAACAGATCTGCTTGCTACGATTCCAGACATACTGGGATCCACAAAATGAAGTCTGCCGACTACAAAATTTAGGCACACTGTAAAACTGTATAAAATGATTATTACTTTGAAGAAATATTTTTAACCATGTAGCTTCATAGGAAAGAAAGAAATGTATTTTTTGATCAGGTCATGGACCAGACAAGATGTTTGAAAATGAAATATCTCTTTTTTCCTCTTTGTAAATTGAAAGAATTGGACCCAAGCGGTAATTCCACATGAACAAACGAAAATTCATTTAACTTATTTCGCCTTTATTCTCCCATAACTTTAATAAGTTAATACGTTATATATATATATATATATATATATATATATATATATATATATATATATATATCGACTTCGCCAATTTTTAGTACTGTTTATAGTTTAGTGCAGAAGCAAGTTTAGATTAGATTAATTATTGAGATATCCATTAATTATTGAGATAAGTTACTCTGTCTTATTAGAAAATAATTGTTGACGTCCCGTTAGGAATCGTCACAGATGAAAGAATCATTTAGTTGGGTTTATAATTTACTGCAGAAGCAAGTGTAGATTCGATCAGTCATGGAAATATCCATTTAGTTGCGAAAAGAATTAAGTCAGTCTTTTTAGAAAATGATTGGTGATGTCGCGTAAGAACCGTCACAGATAAAAGAATCACTTCGTAAGGTTTATAGTTTACTGCTAAAAACCAAGTGAGGAATTTGCTTGAATATTTACAACTGAAAGCGAGACTAAACACAATTGCGTACTGTCCAACAGTTTAGTTTTTTTTAATTTTTAATTGATTTGTTTGGTAACATTGTTACTGATTGATAATTATTTGGTTCGCTTTTTCGTAATTTCTCAATGAGCATTTTTAAATTTTTGATCTACTAAAAAGTGTTTAAATGTAGATATAGAGAGGTGTCAGATGGCAGTGGGGCAGTTTCTCGATATAGATTAGATTATCGCAGAAAATGCGTTTGATATTTTATACGTAGATGTGTAGCAGTTTTCCAGTTAGACTCAAAAGAAAGAAACACATTCCTTTTTTATCTTAGAACTGCGCGGTAGGCTCCCCTTCAGATTTGCGTTAGATTAGTATAGCCGTCGCAGGTCTTGCGAAAGCTAATGAATAGCCAAATGTTCTTCAAGAAGTAAGAAATAAGAGTTTGTAATTTCGTTAGAAAAATTGTTGATAGATATTGTTTTAATAGGTGTTTGTCACAGACTTGTTAGTATTATACTAGCTCTTTATAAAAGAGGGGCACTGTTTGGTATTCAGAGTTTACATTGAGTACAAGTAATTAGCTTATTTAAGTAGGACTAACTTATATAACCACAATGCATCGGGTGAGAAATATAAATATTGCACTACAGAAAAGTAGATGAGCGCAGACTTACTCTGTAAAAATAAAATGCATGAAGTACGAAATATTGTGTTGCACGCTTAACCATTGGTAAAACATTAGCCTCTATCTAGATTAATTAGTCACATATGATAAACTTAGTCCAATACTACATTCTAATAAGAGACTCTAAATACAATTATGATAATCATCCGTTAGTCAACCCCTTAGTATGGTGTTTATAAGACTTCAAGACAACTCTGCATAAGCAAATGAAATGTTTTTAGCCTTGGTTATAAAATATGAATGAAAACGCAAGAAAAGCATCAATGCAGCGTTGCGACAGTGGGGATTTTACCCGTGTGTTAGCAGAGAATTTTCCCCTAGATTTTTTCATCACTGAGCGCTATTTGTTTACACTTGATTCCCCGAAAGCGAACTTTTCCTTTCGCACTAAGAGAGAGGAAGATTTGCTCGTAGATTTGTTATTAGGTAATACCCTTAAACTTTTTTATCACTGAGCACTACTTTTTTTGTACTTGGTTCACCAAAAACGAACACTTCCAGTTTCGCACTGAGAGTCGTGCTTTACCTGTATTTTTTTAAGGTAGTTCCCCTAGACTTGCTTTACCGAAGATCATTTTGTCCATCTTTTTGGTAATAGTATTTCAGAGTGAACGTTTACAGCAGTAGTGCTAGAGGGAGATATCCCTTAAATGCTATGTGTAGGGTCCGCCACAACTAAATACTCATTGTTTTACTGAACGACTGGGCTTTATGGCCCCTTATTCAACACAATAGTATAACTTAATGTTATGATTATTCATACTGGTAATGATCCCCAATATCGAACTGAGTATTAATTTAACCAGAGCATACACGCATATGTATGGGAGTATTGAAAATGTTTTGAATCTTATGGCTGAGAAAAAGCTTAGCGCATGAAAGATGTTTTGCTTCTGTTAGTATTAAGTATTGTCTCACATTAGGATTGAAATATTCAATATGAGCTAGGGTTTTGTTACACAATTGAAAACATATGTAATACAAAAATACTATACTCACATTAAAAAATATAAAAATATATAGAACACTGTCAGACAAACGTCTGCACTGAACAACATTCATTCCTCATCTAAATCTAATTTATAAATCTGTCACTAGGTGTTATTCTTAGTAATGGTGCCACAATACATGATAGGGTCATGGTATAACGTGCATTTGGCCTTTGCCTGCAAAGCGTATTTTACTTAAAGTATATAAATTTTTAATAGTACTAAGTAAAATATAAGGATTTTAAGATATTTATTGAATCCAATTGTATTAAAGACAACAAATCATTGCTAAACCAGAAGAGATGGTAACACCATTAACGAGAAGCACTTATTTTGCAATGACTAGCCTTACAACAACGGAGAGTCAACATTTCGTCTTGTTCTTTCTTGTGGTTTTGTTAAAATCAACCACGGCTAAAAAGGTGTTTATATTTCTTATATTTACTGATTTTGAAAAGAGAGAAATTATTCATATTCTAATTGTTCGTGAGCTGTTTTAAGCATTAATAATTAATATAGAGACTTTTTGTTGATATTTTAAAAGAATAGTTTACAACAAAATATAAAGTGAATATTTACATATTAATCTTCATAAGTTAAGAAGATTGTTTTCTATTTACATATATTTATTTAATCAGAGCTTGAAAATAATTGATTGATCTCTGTTTTACGTACCATTACTAAACTATATCTTGAAAATAATTAATTGGTCACTCAGTTATATTAAAGTTGTATATTACAGGGAACTTGATAACACAAAAAAGTTTTTGTTTTATTTCTTTTAGGTTGACTTCTGCTCAACGGAGGAGACATGATCGAGGATGTCTATTACAAAAATTCGTGCGCTGTTTCAATTAGTACCTGGAAAGCCGTAATGGAAAAACAGCTTCTAGGACATCGGCGGTCGGAGAGATGCGATGCACTTCTGCGCGCCCTTCGTGCTTTGGAAGGTAATGAGACACTGGTTTTCCAGTACTGAGTATCCAGTGCTGATATGTTAGATTTGTTTGCGGATGTGTTTATCCGTACGTATGAAAGTTATGATCAGGCTCAGCAGACAGGTGGATACGATAAAAGGTACTTTGTTATCGAACATTTTGATATTAGACCGCATTTTCTTTCGGAACCATGCTTAATCTCATCTGAAAATAATACCATAGTCATGGCCCCACAAGGAAATCATAACTTGAGTCATAATAATTTATAGTAAGTAACCAATGAAGATTTAGCTTTCTTAGATGAAATAGATGGGATTGGCAACCAAAATCCCAATGAAATTCCGGTGTTTGTTTCAAAATGAGGACAACGCTGTGGTTATAAGCACGCAAGAAGTCCAGGGAGAAAATCCTGTGTGATATCCACCTCAACACTGTCTACAGGATAATTGTGAGTATGGGGACCAAAAGGTTTTCTCTCGTTAGCCTGACCCGTCATATTCTAATGTTCCTGCAATGGTTGGAGACGGCATCATGAACATCAGTAATACAAGTGGTACTACTATTAGTGTTAATAGTGGTAGAACAAATTGTAGTATTCGTGATAATATTAATTACGGAACTAATCAAAGAAATAGTAATTTGAAAGTCGTAAGAGGAAGCAAATATTTCGTACGTTTCATCTTACGAGTCATGAAATTGCCGTCAGACCTGTGAGTGATGAAAGCGATATTATTAACTGAGAAGCCTATATCGAAAGCTTAATTGATTCTGCATTAAAACATGTGACCTCCAATGCACGCCCCTGAGACTCTATTGGGTTTTACAAAGATAGTAGCAACAGTACTAACAAAAAACCAGTGTATGACCAGTGGAGAGGAAAGGGCATTTTTTCTGCTAGGATACACCTCACTTCAGCCGAAATTGTACTACATTCGAATGAGGTTTTCCTTTTGGGGCAAGAAACACTGTTTCGATTCCATACACCCGACAAAATGCATGGTAAGGGAAAAAACTACAACCAGTGCCGTTGACAAATATTCAAAATACCAAGACTATTTGGAAAAACGTTTAATACGTGTTGAAAATTATAATATTTACTGTCTTCGCATTGTTATTGTATATTGTATTACCAAACATATATTAAGCAGCCAAAGTTTCTGTAATTTAAGAACAAGAGACCAGGAAACATGGCCTCGTAAAGCAGTTCTCTGCGAGATGGCAGCAGTTAACGTTCAAAGTAACGGAGGGTATGGCTTTTAAGATGTTAATGCTTTCCAAGCATATTTGAAAGGGGAGTATCAAATCGTGATTTATGAGGAGAATGAAATGAGTAACCGGGAAAATATTGTAGGCTACGTTACCCTGGAGAACTTGCAGAAAATAAGATTTTATTCACTATCAACGAGGTAACACTGTTGGTCATTTCGAGCCCATTCGTAACGTTAGAAATTTCTTCAAGGCACGGAAGTATTGTTATTATTGTTTGGAAGCTTATGATGAAAGGACACGTAAACACATGTGTAAAATTCCTGTGTGTGTGTTTTGAGAATCACGTGAATCGTAATAAAGGGGCTAGATCTGTATGTGATAATGTAAAGGTTTGCATCGATTATGGTTTCATCTTTGATAAGAGGGGCGAAAGTAAGATCACATGTGTGGAGAATATTTTTGTTCAATATGCCGTGCAAATGTTGATGCAAACCACAAGTGTTTTTCAGAGTCAGTGTCCTGTTCAAACGAAGAGGTATATGTACATCACCTATGAATAGATACGACGTTGCGTGCACCGAATGAGCGCGGTGAAAGGGGACAGGAAGTTGTACTGGTGTGTTGTCACCACGTTTGTCACACCTCTATAGGCAAGGGCATCGATAGCCTTGTAAAACATGCGGTGACAATAATGGGAATCGTTCGTTTCCTTTTAAGACAATGATAGCCTTTATCAACTACGTATTAGTAGAGCATCCTGCCTTTCAAAGTAGTAGGGATTGCACATGCTCAAATAGAAGACCAGCACATTGTTCCTAGTGTTCTCATCCAAGGTCAAAAGATTACTAATAATAGCAAAGATAACCGTATTTTCTTAAGTGATTCTTTCCTTTTCCTTGGCGTTAAACTATTTAAATTTCGGAACACGTTAGGCTTGAGTCAAATTTTAGAGAAGGGACATTGCTTATATTTGTTTACTAGTGAAAAGAATGAAAATTATGTCGGTCCCTCCACTCCGCTTCTGCCCTGAGGCGCGAAGCACGGAAGAAAGAAAACTGAAAGCGCCAAGGACATAAGGAAAATGGAGAAGAGTTTAACCTGCAGAAGGATATGCTGGCTTATTGTGAAAATGACGTTAGAATTCTAACAAAAGCGTTCATCAAATTTAGCGATATCATCGTAGAGAAAACGGAGGGTTTGCAATGTTTCATCACTACATCCAGCATTGCAAGTCTTTCCTTGCGGACATATCGTACTTTGCACTTAGCGGAGTATACTATTTCTGTTATTCCCGTGTTGAATTTTCATCATATTACCAAGTATAGTACGAAAGCTATGTACTGGATTATGTATATGGAGACCAATTAGGGATAGAAATCCACCATGCTAGAAGAGGTGAGGAAAAGTATATTAGTAAGTACAAAGTCGATGAATGGCACGAATGACTTCACTCTGCCTTCGTGTTTTATTGGTACAATTTCCATGCTTGTAGGCTTTTTTCGTTTTGCCTGTGACGCCGTTCTGCACGATGCTCAAGACTCGTACAATAGAAAAGGAGAAACGATATGAGCAAACCATGCTCCACCGTATGAATCTGAGAAGTATAGGAATATACCTATACGAAATATTGGGATGTTCTTGGATGAATAAGGTAAAAACGGAAAAGGAAGGACAGAGGTTTGGTGAAGAATGTTGTACTGGTCTGTCTGATTAAGAACTGTTAAAACACTGGTCGGAAGGAAGTCTTTCATTCCTACGTCAATTCTGCGAGTGATGAGCGAATTGTCTGTGTCGATATAATAAGTCTATACCGTTGGGTAATGGCACGTAAACCTATGCCGGTTAAATCACCTAACATTCATACGTGGCCGAAGTGTCCAGATGTGGGAAGTATTCAAGTTGTAGTAAAATGTACCATCTTGCCCCCAAAGGTTCATTACACATGCATGGAAGAAAACGCTAATCATTATACACATAGTGATGCTGAGTGTGCTCTCACGAAAATATTTTGTACTCCACAGTTACGCCTTGCTTTTCAAAAAGGTTTTAAATTAATCAATATACATGAGATATGGGAATTTGAACTCTTAGATCATGAAAAGGGTAATTTAGGCAGGCTGTTCGGGACTTATGTGAATTCCTTCTTTCAGGTGAAGCAGGAGGCGTCTGGTTTTCCTGCTTACTGTACCACTGGGGAAGGCAAACAGAAATATATCGAATAATATTATGCCCACGAATGCATACGATTAAATTATGACAACATTAAGATAATCCCGGGATTGTGGAAATGTGCGAAAGAATACCTCAATTCATTATATTTAAAGTGGGAGCAGTGTACAAACATTTCACATAGTGTAATCGTTAGTGATGATGTGACGTTTCTTAGTTATTGGACTAAGACAAGATATGCAATTCAAAGTGTGGTGACAATTTATGATGACCTCATTCTCACGTACAGAGACATTGAAAATGAAAAAGTCGAGTTAGAGTGTGCCAATTTGATACTAGCGACATGTAATACTTCGTGGGCTAGACTTAGACTGTACGAACTACTGACGAATGTAGGACCAGACAGAGCAATCTACTGTGACACTGACAGTATCATGTACGTACAGAAACAATGTGGAACCCTTCTTAAAGCTCGGAAATTATTAGGGTGGTCTGACTAATTAAATTCCAGAAGGTTGGGAGTTTACAAGTGTTATTTGTTTAGGCGCCAAAAATTATGCTATTATTCTAACAAATGACCAAGAGGATGCTCGGCATACATTCAAAATTAGGGGGATAACACTAAATAATAGGCCCTCAGAAAATTAATTTTGACAGCTTTTATAAATTAGTGTCTTGACAATTAGAGTCCACCGTAATAAAAAATCCAAATAACATTATGTGTAGAGCAGGGTTACGTATCTTTAGCTGTAGAAAGACAAAGATATGCTAACCATGAGGTCAATAAAAAACGAAAACATATTGACCAACTAGACGTGATTGACGAATAACCAAGTGTACGTTACGGTTATAATGAGTGAATGTCACTTGTATGAATGTCTCGTTTCGTGCTGTGAACCCTTCACATTTATTCATTCTTAATTTATTTTTCTTAATTTATTTTTAATTTAATTTTTTTGTTGTATTATATGCAATGGATACTCATTTATTTATTTATTGAATCGTTTGCTGATCAAACTCATTTATTTATTAATTTATTGGGTCGCTTCTTCTCGAAGCTCGGTGTTCAATGTGTGAGTGTGAGTGTGCGAATATAAAGCAAAGTCTATATTGTAAGCATTCATTTGATTACAAGATGTTAAAATTTGACAATCAATCTACTATTTTAATCGATGTTTCTCCCATGGATTGTAAATCTTATTTTGTAAATCGTTTATGTAATGAACGTGATCAAACGTTTAGTATAAAGCTTAATTATATTGATTGTTGTTATGACGCAGTTATACAAAAATTAGATTGAAATGCAAAAGTGCGTTTTGTAGAGGGAATACCTGACGTGAATAATTTGGAAATCAAAGAAAATTCATTACTAACATGAAATTAAAGAAAATTCATTACTTGACGATTAAATGTCAGAAACTAATGATGATGTTGCTAATTTATTTAGAAAGTATGGGCAGCATAAAAAAGTTAATGCTAATTTTTGTTATTCAAAATTTATTTCCAAAAGAAAAACATGGACGAGATATTAGTTTAAATACACATTAGTATTTAAAAATCCACGTGATAAATTACAAATACAGTATTTAGGAAGGCAATTACGCCTCGGTATAATAAAAATCGTGAAAGTTATCTACGAAGTAACACGCGAGCCTCACGCTTATTTATTATTTGACTTCACACAGAAAAGCAAAGATGCATTGCGAATACATACAAATAATTTTAAATGAAATCACGTGTGTATACACTAACGTAAAAGACACAAATACAGAAATTATTGTTGAGTTTACATCAAGATGATGAAGGTGAACCAACAATACGACACGCTCCGTGGTCTGTGCAAATGCAAGAATTCAAAACGAAGAAAATTACAAAATGCTTCATTGAATTTCATAAGAACAATTTCTTAAGTAGCTAAAAACACAATAAAAGGAAATATTCCTTTAAATTCTCGTCGGAAGCAACGTTTATATAATTATAAAAATATCTTGCGTGATCTACCTCAGCTGTTTACTGCAGTTCAGCTTACTTTAAAAAGGTGATGCGCTTCTAGTATTAATCTTGGGACCACTTCTTGAAGCAGTAGGAAGTACTATTTTTAGTCGCTTGAAATGTCATAAAGAATGTCATAATTAAACAGTTTTGCTGAAAATGATGTACATGAAATTCAATCGAATCTTAAATGTATAGACTGACATCAGTCTCGATTAGATGAAGAAATGAATAACATTTTAAATCGTGGTGATCTTAGTGTACAACAAAAGTGGAAATGATATCATCTAGGTTTGCATCGTTATTTACAGTATATTCGTCTTCACATAAGCCTATTACTTTACCTGTCATTCAAGAAGAAGAAGAAAACTCCTCATCAACTTTCAAACATGGTAACAATACTTTTATTTTTCCATTTGGATTAGACATTTTATAATCAGTACCGAAAGTACTTCATAAAAAAGAGTCTATTATTAAAACAGCTCACAATTTCTGATAAAAATCAGTGGTATAATGCTGGCATATTACGTATTCATGGAAAAACAACACCATGTTCATATATTGTAGATTTAGTAAATGATATTGTTCGTACAAGACAATATTCAAAAAATCCTATTGATATTCATGATTTTAAAATTTATCAGATGATTGTAAAACGTTTCTAAAGAATTTATTTGTACACCTATTAGCACAACAGCGTCAAAAGTGAATAGTAGTAGTGGTAGTAGACAACATATTGTTAAAGTAGGAAAATCACCTCCAGTAGTAGCTAAACAGTCGAAGGAATATAGTATGTAAAATGATAAAATTGTCAAAAATATATTATGATTATTAAAATCTTGATACTTTATCACGTATAGAAACATTACAATGCAAAACAAAGTTATCTAAAAAAATTAAGATATTTTGAGCTTCTCAAGATGCTTATACATTACATGAACCATCTCGTAAACTTTTTGAACGTAAAAAGTAATATTGTAGTGCACCAAATGAAACATTCCAAATTGATTTAGCAGATATGCAAAATATTGCAAACTATAATAATAATTTAAAATATATATATTATGTTCTATTATTATTTTTCACGTTATGGATATTGTGTTCAATTAAAAACAAAGCAAGATCCTGAAACGCCTAAGGCAATAACAAATATCTTGGATATCGATAATATACTGATTTACACATGGTTAAACTTCATTAGATTGATGAATATAAAACGGAATAATCTGTCCAACAAATTCTGTAATTTTTAAAAGATGAAAAATTTTACGCATAAACCATATAAATAAGATTTCATTATGTTCTTGTTCAAAAGCTTCAGAATGTCCACTGAGAATTTTATCAAGAGATAAGTATTTCGTTCCAAATATTCCAGTATTGTGAAGATCAGTACAATTATGAGGAATATTTAACTTACATTCCATGATTTCAATTGAATTACTGTAATGCATGTATACTTTTATAGATTTTAATACGCAAATCACATTAATGTTTTCACCACTACATAACACACCCGAAACACTAGCACTATTCGAAAACATTTCATCAATCTGGAAGATCCGGATTCCACCTGTATTTTCTTATGAAAATGTCCAGTAATTTCGGAAGATAGCTTGTATCACTTAATATTTCCGCATACGATTCACAGAATTTTTCTCTTGTAAATATTCGATGTGTGTTTGCATAGAGGTAAAACACATCTTCTTGAACACTGGGACTTTCTATAATACTCCAAGCACGGGTTTCGAATGATTTTGGATGCACATTCATACAATCATGCCCAAAATCATGATGGGATCCTTTGCTACAATCCTTGCATATTAATGGATCGTTGAAATCCCATTTTTCGAAAGCCTTCTTTATACATTCTCGGTCCACGTTTTGACTATTTCAACTACAATCTAATGCCCAAAATCTTAATGTTCGTGATAATGCAACTGGAGATGATGGCCGGGTTGGTGAAACTGTTAGCACTTGAGATTCTACTGCATGAAAATCATATTCTTCATTCGCATATTTCTGTTTCAGCATCAGATATTGCTTCAGTGTTAAATTCGTAGGGTAGTCGTCTCTCAGAGATATGTGGTATCTCTCTCTATATATATGTCCCGCTATATTCAGTATATTCATACCCGCAATATAATCAAGTGTTCACCTTTGATAGCGCCAGGCTCCTCTTCTATTGTCAATTAGTATAGGGACATGCTTCAACATGTTTACCTACCGCAATCTTAATTTTCTTTGTATTCTCCCCCGACAATGCCTTACGATCACCTACCGCAGCATGAAACTTATTTTTATTACTCTTTTGGCATTTTGTGATGTTTACCCGAGGTTTTCTGTATTTGTCTTCATGTTTTAACACGTACCTGTAACTTCATTGCCAGGCAACGCCATCTTACAATCCCACCCAACCGGTTTACAAAAGCACGCGAAAATTTCAGTTACGGACTTGAATTCACCAGAAAAAGATGTACGAGAAGCAGCTTCTCTGTTTATCTAGGTAATCCGTACACGACGTCTGTCAGACGGAGAATCCACAATGTGTCCCGTATGAATAAAGACTATTCCCTCCCGATCTCTTAGTACTTCTGAACAATTTTAACATTGAGTATGCTATGTATACGATCCAACCCATATCCCGAGTTTTCTTTAATGAAAACGAACCAACTAAAATAATTAATATTATCACAGCATTGCTTTTCTATGGAATATATATAACATACAATCCAACACATACGCTGAGTTTTCTTAAATGAAAACGATGGATTAAAAAACACGATCCAATTAAAATAATAATAATATAATGACCCCTAAAAATCACGTGATGTACGTCATTCAACCTTTTCTAGGAAGTACACCAGCCCTCCTAACAGTCAACCTTTTCCAGGAACCAGTCTGACGACCTAATAGTTAGGGTAATAAATGTTCCTTCCCAAGGGAGTTAACCAGGGATTGTCGGGCCCCACCTGACATGGATGTACACAGTAATTAACAAACAATAGCTCTATTGTTGTGTACAAGAAGCGACAGGTCTACTTATTCACACATTTCGTATACAAAATAATCTTCAGAGAACGATCAAATATGTTTAAACACGTATCATTTGTTTGCTTTTCAATATCAGTTACATTTCTTTAAAACTGGAAGATATCTGTATTTTTATCTATTATTGCACTTACAATTTAACGTGTCACTTCAGCTACTACAGGAAATCCAATAAGACGTGCACGCTAATTACAAATGACTCTAAAGCACTATTATTGTTATTATTATTAATCTCAATAATAATAATAATAATAAAAATAGTAATATTTTTATTATTATTATCCAGTATTTACGATGTAAATATCTCGTTTTCCTTACCTCATATACATGTATACACACTCTACTAAATATACCACATGATATATACGAATATCTGAAACATAATACAGACTATCCAAGACAACTCACATGATCTGTTACGTAATTCCCTTACAATGTTATATTTTATTGAATAAGCTTAACATACATTATGTGAACAGAAGTGTCCGGACACCTGACTAAATGTGGCGTCGGTAATGCTGGAATTCAATATGGCTTTGGGCCACCCTTAGCCTTGATGAAAGCTTTCATTCTCGCAGGCACACTTTCAATCAAGTGCTGGAATGTTTCTTGGGGAAAGGCAGTCCTTTCTTCACGGAGTGATGAACTGGGGAGAGGTATCGATATAGGTCCGTGAGGTCTGGCACGAAGTCGGAGTTCCAGAAGATTCGAAGGTTTTCTGTAGGATTAAAGTCAAGAATCTGTGCAGGTCAGTCCATTACAGGGATGTTATGGTCGTGTAACCACTCCGCCATAGGCCATGCAATACTAATAGGTGCTCGATAGTGCTGAAATATGCAATAGCCATCCCCAAATTGCTCTTCAACAGTGGGAAGCAAAAATATGTTTAAATCATGAATATAGATCTGCACTGTCAGTGTGCCACGGAAAACAACAAAGATTAGAAACCTCTCCAAGAGCAGCACGACCGCACCATAACACCACCGCCTCCGAATTTTACTGTTGGCATTACACTCGCCTGACAGATAACGTTCACCGGTGATTTGCCATACCTACTCCCTGCCATAGGATCGTCGCATTGTTTACCTTGATTCGTCACTCCACGCAACGTTTTTCCACTGTTCAATCGTTGAATGTTTACGCTCCTTACACCTCGTTTTGCATTTAGCTGCGTGATGTGTGGCCTATGAGCTGCCGCTCGACACTGAAATCCAAGTGTTATCACCACACGCGTAACTGTCATAGTACTTAGAGTGGATCCTGATGCAGTTTGGAATTCCTGTGTGATGGTCTAGATAGATGTCTGCCTAATACATTTTACGAAGCTCTTCAACTGCTGGCAGTCCATGTCAGTTAACAGACGAGGTCGGCCTGTACGCGTTTGCGCTGTAAGTGTATCTTCACGTTTGCACTTCACTATCACATCAGAACAGTGGACCTAGGGATGTTTAGGAGTGTGAAAATCTCGCGTACAAACTTCTGACACAAGTGACACCAAATCACCTGACCACGTTCGAAGTCCGTGAGTTCCATGGAACGTCGCATTGTGCTTTCTCACGATGTCTAATGACTATTGAAATTGCTGATAATGAGTACCTGGCAGTAGATAGCAGCAAAATGCACAAAATATGAAAAACGTATACTTTTTGGAGTGTTCGCATACTTTTGATCACATAGTGCAGGTATAATAAACATAGATCTAGATATAATAAAGGTATAACAAGATTTCCACGTGTCTACTATGTTCTCTTTGAAAATGTGGGAGTTGAGGAACGCTTCAGATCATCTGCCTGAGTTGATTGGGTATAACACAGGCTTAGAACCATGTGACCTAGAATGGCACGTGCTTAAAGGTGTTATCAATAAATCAACCTAGGAAGGCTAATGGAAGTTCAACAAACCTAGGGTGGGTTTAATGGAAGTATTGTTACTATCACACAATAAGAAACCAAGAACTTAATAGTAATGTGAAACGTGACTCCTATGAACCAATCAGCATAGTGCTTGGGTTAACGACGAAGTGCTGTGGGAGGAGGTGCGGCTATGATACCACATGATAGGAAGGGGTGGAACTAGGGAAAGGCGGTGGTGGTTGTTGGGAACCTAAGGGAAAAGTGCGGGGGCTAAGGGGTGTGGCCATGCTCAGCGTGACTGGAAGCGTTGCTTAACACGAGGGAAAATTTGCTGACGTCTGCTTGTTATAAGAGGACCCTTACTACTATAGTTGATGTTACATTGGTAAGTTCGAAAACTGAATTTCAATATTTTTTACAGTGTACGAGTTATACATCGCAAATAAATCATCTTTGACCTACAGGTCAGAGCTATTCTTCACATAAACTATTAGTTGCTCTTATCCCGAAGCTGCAAATATAATTTTTTATATTTTGTTACATTGACGTTTAAGATTAAAAGTCTGAATTTTGATCCGGTTGCCACAGTTTTCCAGCATATAGTACTCAATATCTTCTTGGCGAATATGAAAACAGACAGCGTTAAATATTTGATTTTGTCTTGGAGGTCGTTCTCATACCAAATTTGATAATAAAAATTGTCTCAATATGTTTCGTTTTTTTACGAGTTACAGCAGGTGAAATGCCTAACTTTTGAGTTGGAGGTACTATCAAATGCTCTTATACCAAATGTAAAAACAAGATCTCTGTATTTTTCACCGTGTTTGAACTACGTGAATTTGAATATTTAACCTTTAATTTAGAGGTATTTTCTATGTCCGCATATCAAGGATGTAAACATTAACGCAATATATTTTGCCACTTACGAGCTGCGAACGGTATTTATACCATTTTACGGAATCTCTGTTATCGTGCACTGGTATATTTTTTGGGTTCAAATAGGGGTTTTAGAAAGTGTTCCTAGAATCCTTGTTATGTTAAATTGGGTTTAGAAACTGTTCATACTCTTGCATATTCCCTGCTTGCAACCCAGTTTCTTTTATGTTAAATATGGTTTAAAATGTGCTCGTAGTTTTCATATTTTTTTTAAAAAAGATAATTACTAACGTACAATCCCTGATATGTTAATATGAGTTTCTCCAAAATGTGCCCTGTTCACGTTGCTTGTTATAAAAACAAGGTGAAGTAGGGCAAGAAACCTTGACTGAGTGTAATTTCTGCTACGGTTAACAAGGGTGGAAAAAATATGCCGTATGTTTATGCATTCTGTGTTGCGGTGAAAAAATGTGGTTAGAAAACTATGTCATAGCCTGGACTCTGTTTAATATCTCCTCTGCTAAATAAGGGTTTAGAAAATGTGTTTATACTGACCCTCTGCGTGCAAGAAGTTCAAGAGTTTTTGCGTAGGTTCTACTGTATTAATATGGGTTTAAAAATGTAGTTATACGTACTCTTTTATAAAATTATGAAGTGAGTTGCAAAAAAGAACAAAAGTTAATTAAATCTTGTTACATGAAGTCATATATCTAGTAACAAATCTTCCGCCAAGTAATCCCATCTTTTTTGGCATTCTCGAGCACGATCCTGTAAATATCAGTGTTTATTTTGCTCCCTCTTATGCTCGATTAATCAAATTTCGAAGGTTATTTACCTATTTCATCTTCTTTGATACGGCTTTGTTATTGAATGAGAAAAGGATTTATTACTTTTTTCATAAGACACAGTTATATTTGTGCACCAATCATGAGTTTTGTTAGGGTTACATCTCTTATTGTCAAATCAATTATTGATAATTTTTCTATGAATATGAATATAAAAATTGGCTGGTATATCATCCTTTAGGTAAATTATTGTCAAATATTACTATGGTCACATGGGCAGTTATTGACCTATTGTGTGATTAGCGATCCAGGACATTGGTGCACTGATACGTTCCACTTAAACTTTATAGGATAGCTTTGCTTAAATTTGAGAATTGTCAGAATTAAATTACGTCATTCTCTTGCTTATCCCTGCCTATGGGTCAAAACATAAACGTAAGCAATAAGATG
Organism: Thermobia domestica; assembly: GCF_964235325.1. Classification (NCBI taxonomy): domain Eukaryota; kingdom Metazoa; phylum Arthropoda; class Insecta; order Zygentoma; family Lepismatidae; genus Thermobia; species Thermobia domestica. The sequence continues at coordinate 98,364,895 of NC_137457.1, forward strand.
AAGCAAGTGGAAGGTGTTATTGACATTGATAAGGTAGTGTACAGAGATTCCTTTTCAAAATTCGTGGGAATTATGAAACAAACCCCCTCTAGATAAAGTTGGTTCTACTTATTTCTTTCTAAGGTAAACAATTGATGGAGCTCAATGAACTCACAACATATAATTATATGGTTAATTGTAAGACTTACGTATATCGGGTGAGGTACGTAGGACCATTCTTTTAATCTGGGAATTGTGATAAACATGATATTATTATGAGGCGCGAAGTTTGAATGTTTAGCGTTCAAACAAAACAATTTCTCAAACAAAAGTTTCTAACAAAAAATTTTCAAAAAACAAATTTTGAAACAAAAAATTAAAACAAAATGATAAAACAAAAATTTTAGTAACAAAATTTTGAAATGAAATTATTCTTTTTAAAAAGTTTCAACTAAAATAATTTTACATTTCACGGTTAACAGTCAAACTTTATCGGGTTTTTAACTATTCGATTAACAAATAAACGGTGTTGATCATGTTTATCAGTGCGTGCAAAATGTTGAACGAAAATAATCAAACTAAGATTTTTAAATAGTAATCGATAAATTTTAAACAAAACTTAAAACTGAATGCAGCAAAGATTTTAAAATCATCATCAAATCAAATTTCACGAAAGAAAGTGATGAAGGAAATCGCAAAGATTTGAAAGTCAGATTGCATGATAGATACGGATCAGCCAATCAAATTGAATCATTTTAGACAGTGAGTTGTGACTAAATTTCTAAGTGTTGTAGCATATAAAGTATCGTGTATTGCATTTAAACTATGAGTCATAACTACAATTCCAATATTCAATAAGGTTAACGATCAAGTTTCTAAAGCTCAATATAAAAATAAACCACCAAAAAGATATTAGACTATAAGTTGTGACTAAAATGGAAAGTATTGTGTCATATTAATCAGGTATTGAACATTCAAACTTCGCGCCTTATACTAACATTTTGTTTATCACAATTCCCAAATTTATAGAATGGCCCTAAATACCTCTCTCGATATGCATAAATCTTAGAATTAATCATATAATTATATCTTGTAGTTACCAAATATAATTACGGGAGTCAATAACCTCGGGAATTAGATGTTTTGGCAAGTTTTTAACAGTAAAATGGAACAAGGTGCTCAACCAGAAGTTATACTGTGAGATATTAAGATCGTATACTATTATACCCAATTTTTAAATTGCTCAATTTCCAAAATTTAAGGGTGAGCCATTCTACCTCTTCCAAATTTTCAATGCACCTATGTCTTAAGAAAGAGAATACACACTTGTATAATCTATATAACCATATAAGGTAATAAGACCTCATCAAAGGAAAAAATGGTTCAATAAACGAATGGTACAACGTGTTGCTTCCGTTTATATTTTAGCAATTTTTCAACCGTAAAAGGGAACGAGGTGGACCACCCAAATTTACATTAATACATATTAGCCTCCTGCAAATGCTTAAATTGAACAATTTCTAAAATTTCAGAAGTGAGCCAATATATCGCTCCCAAATTTTAAGAAGGTTGCACCAATATGGACCCTATAACAGCTGATAGACCCTATACATGCCCATACAACCATTTAATGTTACAAGACTTCACCAAAGGGGACAAATTAGGCCAAAGCATTGGAAATTTTAGTTTATGGCAAATTTTGCCCATGCAAGGGAACGAACTGGAGGAACCAAATACTTATAGAGGTACATACCCTGATCTTAGACTACCATACCAAATTATTAGATTTGGCAATTTCCAAATTTTAAGGGGTGGTCCTATGTATCGCTGAAAAAATTAAGGGTTGTGCCAAAGTACCCCTGCCAAAATCTAGATGGTTGGCTCCATGTACTCCTCGGTCATTCTCCACGGTCCAAGGGGTTTCACCTTTGACCTATGACGCCGCAAAGCCCGGGAGAAAAGTCCAAAGTTAAAGCAACTGAGCATATTACTACTCCGTATTTGAGCACCATGATGCTTTATCCTATAATCTCTCAATAAATCAGTATAGCAGTAATATTGGAGATGACGATTGGCATTTCATGTTCGACAATATTACTTTGCTACGAAATATTGTGTTGGAATACCATGATTTTGTCATAACTCTACAAGAGAACAGTTTTGTATTTTTTGCATGTAAGGGAAGGCTTCCCATTTCACATGTATCAGATATCCAATTCGAGTTCATGTAAAATTTAGGAATTAAAATACAACATTCTACTACCTTTCTTAAGCTTTTGGGCTGGAAGTTTGATGGTCATGAGTATAGAATAATGATCAATAAAGGAGACTGGAACAATAGCATCTGTTATACCTGATGTATAAGAGAGTGACTGATATAGAATGTATACCTTTTTAAGGAGTTATCCCTGTAAAGAACGTATGGTCAGGCGTTTTAATAAGTAAGTGTCTTTACACATCCATAAGATCATAAGTAGCAATTAAATTAGACAGACTGCCAGAGAAGATACAACGTGAAGACATATTGATTGGTGCTGAAACATCACTGAAGTCTTCTTTTATAATACGAAGAGAGGAAGCATTATGTAAAAATCGAGCACGCTCAGGATTAAAGTATTGTGCTTCCTCGGATAATTATACCCGAATAAAGCATAGGGTCTGCACAGGCATGTGTTCTGCACAGATTAGTTAAGTTGAGTTTGAGTGTACGTCTCTTTCATCACGGAAACTATATAAGACATAGATAAAATGATTAATGCGAAATCCGGATCACAAAACTGCAGTAGGGAATCGAACCCGTGTCTTTCTGGCTAAAAGCGCGTACGCTAACCGCTTAACCAGGAAGGGGCTAATACTTCGAAATGTTCCTGTGGTGATACGTTCAGTAAGCATTTTAAGAATTTCTTGGAAGTGTACATCACTATGATAGATGACAAGAGCAATTAAACAATTTTAATGAAGTGTGAAACAAAGGAATAACATGGAATGTTCCTCGGTCAAACAAAATATAAATTTCTCCATTTTATAAAATCTCGTAGTGCGCGTAATTTGACACGGAAGGTAAATTACAAAAATATATATCCTGGATACAAGAACGCAATGCAATGCGGGAACAAGAATATTTGTAAAACGTGAGAAACAATTCAATATTTGAAGAATATAAACAATGTAAATAAATGTTAACTAGCATTCTCGCTAGCAGATCGTGTTTTTCTGTCGTTCTTGCCAATTGGAACTTTTCTACTTAGCTTATTCTTAGGAACTTAGCCACTTCACCATTGTTGAGCTGAGATTGGATTAAATTGTGGTTTTCGCATGATGCTATGCTGAGGTTGAAATGAAGTAGGGAATCATTTGTAGTGTATTCCAAAAGAGTGGTAACTACGGAATGAACTTCGAGTTGAACACTTGAAGAGTGAATACTTGAGAATCCATGAACCTCGATTATATTACTCTCTCGTACCTCCGATTACAGTAGATGTGACTAGTCTTTCGCTGGAAGTGGAAATTTGACATGAAGCTTTAGAATTGGAGGTAGGTGATACTTCCATATTATATGACATTTCATCAGTTGAAGTACAGGCGAGACGAATTTCGTGAGGACGACATTCAAAACTACAAGTGGTGGTGTAGTGGACGATGTGCATGTGTTCGTATCCTTATGGAGCATATGAAATGCGTTCTAGCAATCGGCATGTGGAGCTGATTTTTCAACTGTTAAGTTGTATGGCATACACACATATTGATACAAAGAAATAGAGCTGAGTACAGGTGACCTCTCTTCTCGGGACAGTTTTCAACAAAGTGATCCTGAAAGATGCATTAGCCACAGTTCTGGATTTGACCGGAATAACTCACAAAAAACGATCCATAAATAGTAAAAAAAATTATCTGATGATATGAGTAACAGTCAATTTGCGAACCGTGCGAGTGAGACAAAATGATCAGTAAAGCACCCTTCATCAGTAATATGTTTAGTATCACTATACTGGGAATGTGAACGACATAAATAAGTTTTACTAAATTCCAATTGGCATAGCATGTTTTCCCAACCACAGAGTTAGTCTTCAAGCAATTGTTGCAGTCACTATTAGTTCAATTCACGCTGACGCGGATACTGCAACAATTCGTTCCCATACGAACTAAGTGATCTCTAATACTTAGTGTTTCGAATTCATTCATGAATATGAATAGATGTACGCTTTTGAAGTACAGTTATGAAGTTAATTCTGAAAATTCAGTGTAGCACGTGAACTAGACAATAAATAAAGAGGATTTTTCATTTATACACAAGTGAAAGAATGACTTCCATTGCACATTTAATAATTGACAAAATTTAACTCCACCAAGCCGTAACCAGGTAAAAAGGATAGCACATATACAGATAGAGGAGCAATGTTATATTCCCCGTGTCCCTGCACTATATGCATGCTTTGCTGATAGTGTCTATATAAAATTAGTAAAAAACTGCAATTTCATCTGTGGAGATCTTATGGAACTTTCATGGAAGAAGGCTCACATTTTGGGCTTAGTCTGTGATTGGGTCTCTATGTTTTGTTATCAGAAATGTACCATCGTGGGACGATTTTCTAATCGCGATCACACTGGATAAAGGCAGAACGAGAAACAGGACAGTTTTCAGTTTGAAATGTAAACTATCATGTAAGTTCTAGAAAACTCAGTTACAAAATGAACGTAGTAAATAATCCTACAGTGATATATTTGACGAAAATTGAATTGAGGATTTATCAAAATACATAATTAACTCTCTTTAAGCAATTCACAAACTAGAGAGTAATATTTTTGATGATTGGAATGAAAGGTAAGAGAGAGAAAGGGAGAGAGAGATCATGCAATATATTTTTCAACACTGATGAAACTTTTAAAATTACATAATAGGTGAAAATAAATATTATTCATTATAGACATTTTTAAGTCCTACTTCCGAATGAGACAAGATACTCTTTAAATTTGAAGCGTACTATTCTGTTTGACCATGACATTGGACTGTATTTCTTAGTCGGGAATCCTACTAGTTATACGTACACGGCATTTGTCCGAGATCTACATTCTTCCTGGGAAACATGTGGATGAAGTATAATGATGTTGCTGCTTGCATGCGTAAAACATGCCAGTTCAGTATTGTGTTGGCTGAGGAAAGCGTTACATTCCATTCGGCGTGGAGGTTATACACTGGGTATAGCTAGCGGTAAAGCATTGTTGACCAATTCTACTTACTTTTTCCTTGGATGTGTTGTTAGAATTTATTTTATATTCAACCCCAAATACGGCTAGTGAGGGTTTTCGAATTTTCAACCTGCATGTTCATCTATTGCAGTAGAGATGCTGCATGAAATGTAATTGTTGCAAGTTACAGAATTATGTCCATCAGGATGAGAAAAATGAAGAGACTAAATCTGATAATGACATTCACCTAGGAGCTTCCTTCCGTATACACTATTATTTCTTTTATTTTTTTCAGTAAAAAGAACACATACCAGGGAAACCAAGTTGTCAGAAAAATGTGAAAAACTACACTGTACAGTACAGTTTATCCAAAACGTACATTTCCTTATAACACACCAAGTGTAAGCAACAGCCTAATAGGTGCAAATATCTCACATAACTTGTATCTAAGCGTAGCAAATAAAATATTGTTGCTAATTTCGTGTTTGACAAACCAGTCATGTGTTCTTTTACAAAAAAAGAAAAAATGAATCTATTGTTTCTTATGTTATCAGTATGGAATTCAAATATATTACATTGACCTATCACCTATCTACCGCCTTCCTATTGAGGACAGCGTATGCTTAAGTCTAAAAAAACAATTTATGATGTCCATCTGTAAATTATCCCCAAATTGAAAAATTATTTTATACTAAATATATTTTATTTCCAAGATATCAAGATTGAGGTATGTGTCGACCTAAGTTGCTATTTGATATTGTAAAATGTGTTCCAGAGACAAATTTATTGAGAAATTCAGTGAAATGTCTTTCCACAGGCTTTTGAACACCTCACTTCAATCTTTTTTATGTTTATCAGTTCAGTTACTCTATGCATTATTCATAGAAAATTTGATTCTAACACGTATCTTAACACCCCCTGATTTTTGAATTAAGTTATTAAAACTTGCAGCGCATTAGTTCATTGACGTATTAAGAGACCTTGAGCACAATTTTTGTCTACGTCAGATATATCTAAAATAACTATGGCATTAAATGTTAATATATATATATATATATTGTGTGTGATATATGTGTTATATATCAATTATATGTATATATAAAATTAAATACATTTCAGTTAACGGAGCCATTGGAATTCAATGAAGATGTTCAACCTGTTATATTACCTACACCAGCAGACGAATTAGAGGATGGGACTCTATTATACCTGACCGGTTGGGGCCGTACATCGGTAAATAACATTAACACTTTGTATTTTAACTCGTATACTTTGAATTTTATATTGGAAAAAATATTATGCAACTGATATCAAATTTTATGACAATTATTTACAGTTATCTCTGTTAATATAAAACTATTAACTATTAACTATTAACTATATGTTAATATAAAAGATAGCACCTGCTCTATATTCGTATTTTATTGCAATTATATGACTCAAAAATAGAACGTCAATATTTTCGGGTGGGTTCACTCAGATTATTAATTTATAACTTAGGTTGATTTATTTCCTGTTTTATAGCTATTTGAATTAACAACGGTAATACAAAACTATTTAGTCATTCTTACAAGAGTGTAGGAAAAAATAGTAAATTTAAAGTGCCTTGAAAAGGACTTTTTGTAGTCAAATGTAGTGTGTACCAGTTGAAGCAAATTTTATTACAAGTTATGTTCCTTTTCTTCCACTCCAGTAACTGTGTCTAATTTACTACTACTAGTAATAATAGTAATAATAATAATAATAATAATAATAATAATAATAATAATAATAATAATAATAATTTACCATTTATAACGATATTTTGTTCACCTTAATATATGAGTAAGCTTCTAAAACTTACTCAAACATGATCAAACTACTAATATTTTTATGATATATCTGACAGTTAGTATTGTACTTCTAATATTTTGTTGTATCCCGATATCTTTTGTAAAACACCAATGGTATTTCTTGCCTCTGCTTTGTACAGAGACAGTATTTTCGTATACTTAGGTTTTAGCAGACATTCATTGGAATAATTCAAATTAGAAGCAATTAGTGTAATGTTATGATATAAATTTCTGCTACTTTGGAGAGTATCAGAAACAGGTGGTAGCCACTGTATAGAAAACGGTATGTCCGCATTATTGACTGGTATATGGAATGACTTAATGGAAATATTGAAACTCTTTTCAAACGATATTTTTGTACAACACATTTAAGAATAGCTCATTACATGGCATATTATATATATTTTCCTAGTTCAATGTTCCTATAAACACAACAGATGATATTAGCTATGCAACAAAATTTAAATATTGCAATGGCATAATTAGTTTTACTGGACCTTGGATTAATTCATCATCGATTTACTCATACCCGCCCCTGCTCCAGGCATTTCAGCCACTAGATTATATATATCAATACACATTTTTACATGATTTTATCCCGTAAAATATATTTCTTACACTGAGTTGAGAAGGAGTGCTCTCGAAAGAAATTCTTTTATATGTTTTTTTCAAAATTGTAAAACATTTAATTATGAATGATTACTTTAGTATGGAGGGTTATAATTTTAATCAGTGTGGTTGTGACGGAAAGAGCGAAAATTTTTCTCCGCTGCTTTTATAGCTTAGAGGTAGAATTATGTCATTTCTTATATTTCTTGAAATAATTAGGGAGCACAAGATATTTTTATATGTTTCCACTAGGTTTCAAACCGGACTAATTTTCGTCTTATTTTCGGGTTGGCGTGGAACACTCTTAATCATTATGCAAAACTTTGACTAGGCAGCCAGCTATTTAAATGTTGCAGTAACACTTGATAGGGTATCACCCAGTAGGGATCAAAAATGTGAAATGGGGTACGCGCCTCCCTCCATTCGGAGTAAAATATATAAATTAGTCAAAATGACGAGATGTTCCGAATAATGAAGAAAGAAGTGTTTTAAAATTTGTTTCAAAAGGAAGATTTTGAGTACGTCTCCACTCACTGCAGATAATGCATTCGTTTCAAGTTCATGCTAATGCTGGATAATCTATTGGTCAGCAATATGTATTTCCACAACTCCGCTTCAAGAAGGGAGGAAATAAATAGTATTATAAATCAGTAGTATTGTAAGCAGTAGAAAGTTACTTCTAGCACACCCTCCAATGCAACCCTCACTGACCATAGTGTACTATAACTTCTAGCGCATCCCTCATTGACCGTAGTACTTTACTAAGTTATAGTGCATAACTTTATACTTGAACCCATAAAGTATACTTATATATACATCTACAACTACATATACAACTCTTCTATATTATAAGGTTCCCATTTCAGAGTATTTATTCCATCTTTTAAAACACATTGTTTATCATCTTTACAACTTAATGCTAACTTATTTACTTCTATTCTGTATATTATGCTTATAAATTCTAATTAAATTCATCTTCCTCATCTTTCTTTAGTGAATAAACAGTCTTTACATTCACTAAATGTAGTTCTTCATACACAACACTTTTCTTAATACTTTTCGCTTTTTATCAATATATTTTCTTATCGAACTTGCCTTTAAAATCTTTGTCTGTTAGATCCGTTTATCCATTTCTGGTGATTTTATATAGAACATCATACTTCTTATATCAAAAAACTCTTCTGTAATAGCGATTTTAATCTCAACCTTTATTACAGGAATTATTTTGTTATTTATCTGTGATATCTTGTACTTGTTACTTATGTCGAAGTAATCATATCATTCCCATTATTAACAGTTTAGTTTGTATTATCTGTCAGGAAAGTAAATGTACACCTCTTTTTTTGAGTCTGGCATTCATGCGCTCCATCCATGAAGAGTATGAGAATTAAATCAAACAAATGTTTAATGAGGGACAAGAAGATATGTCTAATCTGAATAAGACATTGCAGAGGGCCTAAAGCTACGAATAGTGCATAGTGTAAATAAAAGGCGACACCGAAAGAGAAAGCGAGAAACCACAGCTAAACGGAGAAATAAGAATATAAATTGTCGAAGTGGGAACATAAAATACAAATACAACAAATATGCCAACAACTAAGCGTTTACCAAGCAACGATCTTGGTGTAGTGGTTAAGGCGCAAGATTAGAAATCCAAAGAACGGCGGTTCGATTCTGCTCCAGGTAGTATATTTTATTATTTTCTTCAAATAATGCATACTGCACATGAAATGTGGTAAAAGAGAGCGTATTACCCGTTTAATATGTTAAGTGCAAACGAGTTAAAAATTTTAATGAAATTTATTAGAGAAGTGAGACCCTGAAAATGAGAAAGCAAGTATCTTTAATCAGGGGTTGTATCAGAGTGTGGTTACCGGATAAACTAGAAATGTTCCCAAATTTCGCCCATGTGAGTCTCTACGATAGGCAAATTTCTTCAGAAATGTGCGTATTGCAGAGAGAGAGAGAGAGAGACAAAAGAGAGATGGTCCCGGAACTGAGAGTGTGGTGCTTGCATTCAAATCAACGAGATGACAAATGGACACTTACATAATAAGAATGCCGAATATAAACAGCCATAAAACAACAAAGTAATAATTGCAAGCGTTATCACTTAAGGTTCCAAGATCCGAACAACATATCACTAATATCCCGAATGCCAAAATATTGTGATTTATACAACTCCCCTCTCCCCAAATGTGTCCTGTGAAAACAATCACAAGTTTTGAGATGAGGGACCATATTGAGACTACAATATTAAACTATATAAGTAGACTTTTAGCAGATTCGTATTCAGTTTTTTTTCCACAACCAGTATTATTGCTACTCAAGACAGCAAAAACACTATATTTGTTAACGACAAATTGAAGCTATTGCAAAACTGCGTTACACAGTGAATCATACACATTACACTCGTGATTTTTGCTATGCAGAGGCTAGCCACTGAGGCATGCTGAATAACGCCTGAAGGAAGCAGCGATAGCAATACAATGAACGGAACAAGCAATACATTACAGACAATTCAAGAGAGAAAAGAGAAAGATCCCTCTTTCCACACTTCATGCTGTAGTTCTAACTTCCATTTCCCCGTCAAAGTTACATGCTTAGACTATTATACAATTCCATTACACTTAATCCAGAGCCTTCAAACAACTTCGTTCTACGAAGGGAAACGTAGAACACTACACTTATAGATATACCATACATAGACAGTTAAGTAGTAATAGATGAATGCAATTATCCTCATATAATATCTATTGTCTGAATATACACTGTTTTCAAACAATTAGACACGTAACAGACATTCACAACACCATTATAACCTATCATGTGTTAATTCCACTTCACAGGTAGTAGAACGAAAACCGCAGACTGACCAAGGAATGAAAACTGTAGAAAATAGAATGATTTTTAAATTACAATTATGAACACGAGTTAGTGAATGAAACAATGATGGTCAATGAAAAAAAGATGATCCGAGGAAAGATTTCGAGAAATAACTGGATAATGATGTGAAAACAGAATTTTATATAAGGAATGGTTGTGATGCGCTAGTCACAACATGGTTGCCTGTTTCGAATCCTCATGTGAAAATGCCTCGGTTTAGAGAGGCGAGAAAAAGCCTGTGTTTCGTCTTGTGCAGTGGCAGATCAAGCTCGGAGGCGGGGGGCCTAGGTCTCCCCACTTTCAGATTAACGATAATAATTTAAACTATTATTTATATAGTTTTGAAAATTTATAGTAATTTCATGATATATTTTATCATAGTCTAAATTCAGGCAGCCCCCAGTTTTTACCTTCTAGATCCGCCCCGGGTATCTCGTGTTTCCGAAACGAAACAAATTGTTATCTAGTCTCCTTTCGTCTAATTTTCTTTCAGAAATCTCAAAATAATAGAGTAAAATTAGAAGCAATGCGGCTTCGAAATGTTACAAAGTTTGCAAGTTAGAATTGATAAATGGGCAAGAGTAGAATGCTTTCTACGCATTTAAAACGCGACGAGTCCAGACCAGTACCTGTCATGTCTCGCAATGAAAACGAAACAAGACAGACGCTTTGTCTCGACTCGTCACGGATTTAACAAAGCCTATATTGTCTCGCCCATGCTGAATTGCACGCCTCTCACCAGAGATGAAGTAGATCGTGGGCCGTGGGTCAACAGGACGACACCCACTGCAATCCAGCCATTGTATATAGCACCCTCTGAAGAGTGGTGAATTTGTCTACATTTTACTTTTAGGATCTCCATTTTCTTCTTCTTCTTCTTTTGCATTTGTATCTATTTACTTACCTGAGATGAGGATATCTAACAAGACAGGGCAGGCTTTGTTAAATGAACTTAGGGGCCATCTTTCACGAGGTAGTAGTGCACATTTAAACTGGGAGAGCGCAATAGCCAGAAATAGCCTACAAAAAGCGTCTTAAAGTTTCCACTTGCCGTATATATTGTACGAGAATAAAATTATCACTTGGCGGTGTGGCAGAGTGTTGATCATTCAAGACTCGCATGTAAAGGGTACAACGTTCGATTCCCGCTCGAGTCAACTTGTTTTTGCTTTTTTCCAATAAAGTAGTCATTTATAACTACAATGTTAATTACCTATATGTTCATATATTCTAAACGAGAGTTATTTTCAAATCAGTTATAAAACTGTTCAACGTTTTATGTAAACTAGATAGAAAATATAACCTATTTCATAAATATATTGATATCACTAGCTGTATTACATTTACCACAGTCGTTGTGTCCAAAGTTTCGTGTCTATATCTTCCAACAATTTGCGAATTGCAAGGGGGATGAGGGGAAATCCGCTAGAGAATACTGGATGAATGATATAGCCAAAAGAGATGTCCGAATTATCATCCTTGCAATTCGCACTCTGTCCACAGATATAGACACGAATCGCCAAGAACATTTTTCATTTAACGACTTTACGAAATAGGTTATATTTGTATCTAGTTCACATAAAACATTGAAAAGTTTTACAACCGATTTAAAAATTCCTATTGTTTCATGCATATAAACATTTGGTGAATTAATATTTTACTTGCGGTATAAATGACTACTTTAGTTCTAAAAGCAAACACAAATTGACTCGAGCGGGAATCGACCTCGCTATCCTTTATGCTTGAATCGTGAATGCTCCACACTCTGCCACACCAACACTTGGTAATTTTAGGCGTCTTATCATATATACGGCGAGTCGAAACTTTAAGACGCATTTTCGAGGCTATTTCTGGTTATTGCGCTCTCCCAGTTTGTAATATTAACACTTTAAATATGCACTACTACCTCGCGAAAGCTGATTTAACTAAGTCTACTTTTTCCTTGTAAGATATAGTCATCTCAGGTAAGTAAATAGAAACAAGTGCTAAAAAATAAAAAAATAAATAGAGATCCTAAAAGTAAAACGTAGACAGATTCACCACTGTTGAGAGGATGCTATATACAATGCATAAGGAGAGTGGGTCGATGGGTCGTACTGAGTCTGTAGGTTATGGTTGATCGCTGGTTTATGGCGGGTAACGGTGGGTGGTGGATTGTAGTGGGTCACATCCTGTTGACCCACGACCCACTAACCGACTTACACATCTTGACCCACATGTCTCACTTGACACAAGGCCTACTTGAATTATGGTGAGATGTTTCCAATTCAGCATGGGCGAGACAATATAGGCTTTGCTAAATCCGAGATGAGACGAGACAAAGCGTCTGTCTCGTCTCGTTTTCCGACATGAGACGTGACGTCCTTGTCTGGACTCATCGCGTTTTAAATGTCTCGAAAGCATTCCATAGCCCTTTCTTGTACGATTATCAATTCTAACTTGTAAACTTCGTTACATTTCGAAGTCCCATGGCTTTTAATTTTACTTCTATTATTACGAGGGTTACGAAAAATTTTAGACAAAAGGAGAGTAGATAACAATTTGTCTCGTTTCGGAAACACGAGATGACACTGGGATAGCCACGAAACGAGACACAGGCTTCGTCTCGCATCGCTAAAATCAGACAATTAAAATGAGGTGAAGAAACAGGCAATCATGTTGTGTCTAGTCGATCATAATAATTTCTTTCCTAAAGTTATGTTTTTATTTCATTATCTCATTATTTCTCCACATCCGACATCGGACCATGTTTCATTGACCGTCATGGTTCCAGAACCTTAGGTATAATGCTTGCAATTATCACTTTGGTGTTTTATAGTTGTTTGTATCCCGCATTCTCATTTTGTAAGCGTCTATTTGTCAACTCATTGATTTGAATGCAAGCACCTCACTCCCAGTACCGGGAACATGTCTCTCTTTCTCTCTCTCTCTCTTTTCGTTTCAGAGGTGATGATAGACAAAGTGCAAAATTGCATAGAAATTTTACGGCATTTCAGGCAAGATGGTCTCTGCAATAGGCACATTTCTGAAAAAAATTGCCTATCGTAGAGACTCATATGTGCGAAATTCGGGAAAATGTGCAGTTTTTGAGATTACCACCGTGTTACATACCCCTTATTAAATATACCTTGTTCCTAATTTTCATGGTTTCACTTCTCTAATAAATTTCACCGAAATTTTTAACTATTTTTCACTTAACGTATTAAACTTGTAATACAGTCTCTTTCACCACCTCTCATGTGCTCTATGCATTATTTAAAAAACTAATATATATATATATATATATATATATATATATATATATATATATATATATATATATACTCCTTGAAGCAATTACAACCGCCGTCCTTTGGATTTGTAATCTAGCGTCTTAACCACTACACGAAGATCATTGCTTGGCAAACGTTTAGTTGTTGTAATATATATTCGCATTTGTATTTTATGTTCACACTTCGACCATTTCTACTTTCTTTTCGTCCGTTTCCTCTCTATTGATTTAATTCTCATATTCTAGATGGTTAGAGCACAGAAATATAGTGGCTAAGGCGCTAGATTGAAAATACAAAGGACTTAAGTTCGAATCCACTACAAGTAGGATGATTTTTTAATATTGCATACAGCACGTGAGAGGTGGTAAAATAGAGCGTATTACCCGTTTGAGATGTTAAGTGAAAACTTGGTAAAAATTCCACTGACATTTATTAGAGAAGTGATACAATGAAAATGAGGAAGAAAGTATATCGAATCAGATGTATGAATCTGAGTGCGGTAATCGACGAAACGAAATTTTTCCGAATTTCACACATATGAATCTCTACAATAGGTAAACTACTTCAGAAATGTGCCTATTACAGAGACCATCATATTCCACCGATTGCGCTAGCCAAAGTTAGTTTAACGATAACAAATGGTGTGGTGTTTGTTTTCCTTAGAACGATAAATTAAAAAGTGCATACTGCAGATGAACGAAGTGTTTCGAATGTCCTAGTAATTTCCTTGCCCTTTCCCAATTAACATGCATAAATCGTCTCTATCATGATACAAGAGCGTTTGCGTCTACTTTCTTAAGGATTGCTCAGTTAGTATAAGAAGTCACTCTTTGATTCTTCACGATTGCTTTATAAATAAAGTAACTTGAAAAGGATTTGATTAGCTCTATTACTCACAAGTCCAGCTCTTCACCCCTACATTATCTTCTCATGCAACATCATAAGCTGAATATTGCTAAGTTCAGCCCTGATGTTTGGAACGAACCGGTAATGTTCCTGTAATGATATTTCCACCAAAGTGCATGCCGAAGTTAATTTATTCGATGATCTGGAGACAATTTAGTCCCCATTAATAAACTAAATAACATACAATGGAGTAAAATTACAGAAATGATATCGTTTTATACAGTAATTTCGCCGTGCAAGTTCAATAGTATAATAATAATAATAATATTATTATTAATAATAATAATAATAATAATAATAATAATAATAATAATAATAATAATAATAATAATAATAATAATTTTTCATCGGTCCTGCGCGGAAAGTGATAATTAAATCAATCACATGTGTAGTCAAGGTAAGGAAAAAAGCCTAAACTGAATAAGACATTGAAGCGGGTCACAAGCTGGGATTAAGAATAGTGAATGGTGTAAATAAAGGACGACACCGAAAGAGAAATCCAGAAACAGCAGGTAAACGGAGAACAAAAAGTAGAAATTGTTGAAGTAGAAACGTAAAATACAAATACGAATAGGAATGAGCACGAGTCGAGCCAAAATTCGACTCGACTCTAGTACAATTCGAGTGATTCAAATGTAATTTTCTTGAGTTGAGTTCCGAGCCAAGTCGCTGTTTTCGAGGTCGAGTTTCGAGATGAGTCGATTTTGATCATGGCTCGCTCGGTCTTTCAGCTCGTTTTAACTCGTTTTGAAATAATGGCCTGATTAAACTGGAAAGCGAAAACCATGGGAAATGTAAGCAGTAATGTGGAATACTTTTAGTTTTGCTCACGAGAGGGGTGCCTCTCGTCACGTAATTTCAGTGCATCTCGTGGGGCAATTTTAGTGTATCTCGTCTTGTCTAGATAACGAGCGGACAAGAGTTTCTTTTATTATTACGAGACAGCCTCAAGTATCGTAATCAAGAATATAAATATATACTGTAGTTCTTGAAATCAAGGCTGAGACCTGCAGGTCGAATTCTTGAGCCCAAGCAGAAGACCAACCCGGATAGTGATATCAACCGGCTCGGATCGTATCAACTGAGCGAACAGCTCGAGTCGGCTCGGTTGAGATGAGCAATCAGCTCGGCCCAATTGAGCCGATGACATGAGCCGGCTCAGTTGGAACGAGCCATTGAGTCGGCTCAATTGAGACGATGGCTCGAGCTTTTCTCGTTGGGATGGGTCACCTACTCGGCTCATGTGAACCGGTTCGAGCCAGCTAAGTGGAAACTAGTCCGTCGGCACGGTTCGACTCAGCTCAACTAAGCAGATGGCCGAAATCGGCTCGGTTGGGTGAGCTGTTGGCTCGGCTGACTTCTCGCTTCGGTTCGAGATTACACACAGTGTTGATATAATAATAATAATAATAATAATAATAATAATAATAATAATAATAATAATAATAATAATAACAACAACAATAATAATAATAATAATAATAATAATGTAATATAAAGTTTTAAACTTGCCAAAAATTTGGCAAAACTTACTTAAAAGTAGAGATTTAGGGGAAAGGGTTCCGTACCTTGAAGACACACCTCTACAACTACCAAAATTTTAAACTAGAGCGTTCCACTGAAGTTTAGCGTTCATGTAGATAGTATTCTATTGTATGTTTTAATAAAAATAACTGTAATTAATATAACTGAATATCACGCGACAGTAATGCATATAATAAACTAATTTTTATGATACAGGTAAATATAAGGGCTTTGCTACAAAAATACCTACACAGACCATAAATCAATGAGCTCTGAAATAGAATGTAACGATATAGCTTATGAGATTCAGTCTACAGATCGATTGTTACTTAAAGAATGGACATACACTATTTCATGAATCGAGACAAGACGGGAAAGGTTTACGATACTTTGTCATCTTCAAAGAAAGACGAAAATTTTGGGTTAGCCTTCTCCCGTCTCGATTGTAAAATATTAATTCTCATGTCATTTTGTTAGTTTTAGAAACGAGATGAGAAATTCCTCTTCTCGTGTGCAACATTAAACCAAACCGAAATATTATTTCCAAATGTAACTTTTCTGCTTGTAACGGTATGGCCTGAGCGATAATTAGCTCCTAGCTTTCAATCTTCAACGAGATTATAATAATAATTATTAGTTTATTATTATTACTATTATTATTCCAGAAGATTTGATAGTTGAAGTATTGAAACATCAAAGTATTCAAATATCTGAATATAATAAAACTATGTCATCGCCGATCAATCGCCATCAAAAATCCTAAAGTAAAAAAAAATGTGCGACGTGGATTCGAACAAGCACCTTCACCACTGAACCGCGATCGCTACGCGGTAAACGATTCGTCTTTAGTCTGCATAGGTAGTCTGTTTCTTTGTCTCGGCTTGCAAACTTGTGTGTTATATTTTTTCGACTCAAAATGTCTTTTGTATTTCTTTTATGACGTCGGCAAAGTTTACATTAATAACCTGCGTAGTTCTTAAGCCGTTGGTTCACAAGTTTTTTTTTTTCTCCACACGAAACTACAGATAAGGCAGATTTAATTCCTATACCCTTCATTTCTTTCAAAGCAGTCGCCATTACATCATCAGAGACTTATTTCCGCCACGACTCATATTAACCAAAATAAAATCATTTTTCGGAAGCGGAACTTTCACTTTTCGGATTTCGGATAATTATGGAATTCAGTTAAACTCCGAAGTTCAGAAGAATTCGGGATCTCGGAAAGAATCCGGAATATAGAAAATTCCGGAATCGTGAGAGACTCCGAATTCAGGATTCCGGAATGTTAACGAAATCAGAAATTTCTAAATTCCGAATTTTTCCGAATTCCGGAATTATTCCAAAATCGGAATTTTCCAAATTCCGGAATTTGTCCTGTTTTACTTTCGGGAGTCCGGAAAGTAAAAATTCCGGAATTGGCCATCCGTAGTTTATACACAACCTTTCAGAACACTAAGCTAGTAGCTGTCTACAAACAAACAAGTAATGCAAAGCATTTTGTTTCCTGCAATACATCATGTATTAAAATCCGACAGGAATTTCAGTATCTAACCAGACATTGCATGTATCCAGCTACTGGAAGCTGAGGTATGAAGAATGGTGTTGTGTCTTAAACAATCCTGCAAACCACTCAATATCTAAACGGCTTTCGTTAAATCCAAGTTGTAGTACTCACAGTTACATCCATTTGTGTCTATATGATCATGTTACTAAAGCTTACTATATGAAAGCGTTAGTAAGTCTTTCTCCGCTCTCTCGTAAAGTTGTGATACGATCTACTACAGGATACAGAACGAATTATCAATTTAACCACGTTGTTGTATTACTACACATCTGCTTCCTCCTGTGTCAACTCTGGTCGATTTCGTTGACGCGACATGTTTACTTTTTATACCCTTTTCTTCGTTTATTGAACTAAACAGTAAGTTACTGCGCATGCCTCCTAGATAATATTTCTGATGCCAATAGTTTCCGTTTTGTCTAAGAAATGTTCTTTTCTTATTCCCACCATGATCCTTTTATTACATTATATGAAGAGCATGTATTACATAGAATGTAGGTTAAACTCTTCCAGCAAAGAAGGAGCATGTGTTCATAGTATACAACCCATAGAAATGATAGCTGGTAATACAGTGGTCGTAATCCCTAACGACACAGGGGGTGAGTGGTGCCCTCCTCGCTGGTCCAGAGGAGGGTTGCTGTTAAACTGTACTAGCGGTAGGATGTGTTGCCCGGTGCAGTGTTTGTTCGCAGTTTGACGTGCTTAAATTCACTACTACGTGTGGTTTATTTGTGTAAGTGACTATATATTGTAAAGTATTACGATGTCTCAGATCGTTAGAAAAAAATACCATCAAATGTGTATTTGACAAGGAAAACCGTAATAATCACCCGTCACTCATTCCTTTAATAAATGGATCGAAAGTTTATTTAACCCTTAACTGGAAGAGTGTGTCTGACAGACAGGCATGATTTTTTTCTTTTGCTGTGCTGGCAACCCTGAATGTTTCAGTGAATCGAGCTGATGCACACACAGTTATAAGAATAAATTTATGAAATGCTTCACCAAAGGAACCAAGGTTTTTCGCGTTCCGTGGCTATCAGACACATACTTCCAATTATGTAATAAAAATCATCCTTCCAGTTACGGGTTAAAGAGTACTGCCATGACATTATTCCGCTCCAACTTCACTCTGATGACTATGCTGTGTTTGTGATATAATACTAATGCCGTTTTTGAAAAAGTGTTAAGTAAGCTCGAACCTACAGTACCATTTAAACATAGTGACGGTAGTACCTCTTTTGTCAAACTTGTCAACGCAATGGAAAATATTACCAGGGTAAGAGTCTTTAATTTACCTATTCAAGTAGATAATAAAGTTATTGTCCAAATTCTTACTGAATATGAAACAGTGAAAAATATAACCAATGAGACATGGTCTCAAAATTATCCACTTGCAGTCTCCAATGGAATACGAACTGTGTGAGAGACTAGCACGTGCGTCTTTGATGAATGGTGTCCCGGGTTCGATTCCCGGCGTGAGAGCATTTATGATTTTTAACTATTCTCGATGTTTCTGTGTTCGTGTCACTGTCGTTATAGGTTATTAGAAAAAGCAAGTTAAACGAGTGAAGCAAAAAAATTAGCAACAAGTAAGTTACTGAAACACTGCGCTTTTCGCGCCGTCTATGCGTGTTCGAATCTATCTCGGCTTGATTTTTTATACATTTGAGTTAAAGTATTGTTTCTTTTCGCTAATGGTAGTCACTTCTTTCGTATTTTTCGCCGTCCTTCACTGTTAAAGTAACTGGCTATTCTTATTCTTTCTACGAATGATTAATCTTCTCTCTGGTTTCTTGTCAAACATGCACACGTCATAAAAAGACGCTGTCGATAATAATAATAATAATAATAATAATAATATGAAATATTAATAGCTAATTCTTGTGTATATTTCGACAATATAATTTTATATTATTATGTGGAAATAAGTAAGGCTGGATAGCGCCCCCCTCTCTTCTGAATTTTTCGATCCGCCTTATGGTGTCTAACGTTGGTCCCATCCCACTATCATCGCCTGTTCTCTCGATATAAATTGCTAATATTTTGTTTGTAAGGGAGATATGGCGTTACAGTCATTACGTTTGAAGAAGAATTGAGGAAGTCATTGCCTTGCCACAAACAACTTTTATTATTATTATTATTATTATTATTATTATTATTATTATTATTATTATTATTATTACTGTTGTTGTTGTTGTTGTTGTTGTTGTTGTTTTACTTACCACTAATGTTGCCTACCTTCCCAAATCAAATAACACTCCTCACAATCACGCTCCCGAACTCGAAATACATGATTTACAGTTCTCTGTGTTAGGGGAAAGCACATTTATTATATTATTCTTTCAAATAACACGCTTCAAAAGTTACTTCACTTTTAATATATAATTTCAAATCATCACTAACAATCATCTTGTTCCAATAGGAAAATATCCTTCCTCCTGCAAGAAAAGGCTGACCGTATCGAAAGGGCTTGACCCTTCTTTAGGCGATTAATCGTGTCCAATATTTCAATAAAAGAGGATAAGTCCCTGCACAAAAATATTTCAGTAAAAGAGTAAAAGTTACTCAAACTTTCTGAATACCTATTTATGGGCGAAATTTGATTCCCTTGGAACATTTTTAGAGTATGAAGAGCCGCCATTTTGAAAATTTTCATCCGATTATTCTGGTTAACGAACTCATTCAAAATTGTTTGTGCCAAGTTTAGTCTCAATCCGCTGAAAATTAGGGTGGTTATGGCATTCACAAATAGCGTTATGTATATACAGATAGATAGATAAATAGACACACAAAGGGAGAGACCAAAGTGCTTTGCTCCTTTCTCCCTTCTCGCCCCTGTGCTGCGTCAGAGTTAAACCGAGCCTGTTTGCAAAACATATTGACCAGCCTAACTTAAACACAAGCCTGTTACCTGCTAACGTAGAAACGTGGTGGAGAGGTGTAAGTCAAGTAGAGATGGTATTTTTAATAACCATGAGTATAAGTTCAAACCCCTCCACTTCCATGTTTTTTTTTAATTTTTGCAGCTACGTCGGAACGTTCAATTCTTATTCTTTACTAATTGTAAATGGTTTATAATCAGAATAAGAAGAATTTTGGTAGCATATTTTCGGATATTCTTCTCTTTCAAAATAAAGACAAGAATAAAACCAATACACAAAGACAAAAAGTGTTATCAGTACTAAACATTAGCAATATTAATTGCTACGAAAGAAAGTACACAATTAGGGGCGCCGCCTGAATGAAAACAAACTGGGGGCTGTCTAAATGGTAGTCCCCTAACATCTCCAATTCAATCACAATCTATCGTAATCGTTTGTACATCGTTCCTACAAATATGGGCAGGTGAAATTTTCGTTTGTACACATTTAGGTGCGCCGCTAGAACAAAAACAAAGTGGGGACTATCTAATTGATAGCCCCTTCACCATGTCGAATTCAACCACTAACTGTTGCACTTGTTTCTACGTCTTTGTACAGAAATTTGCAAGCGAAATTTTCGTTTGTACACAATTAGGGGCACGCCAAAACGATAACAAAGTATTGGCCGCCTAATTGGTAGCACCACGTCCGATTCAAAAGCAATCTATCTCAATTATTTGCACATCGTTTGTACAGTAATGCGCAGGCGAAAGTTTTGTTTCTGCGCTATCACGTGCGTTGACATATGGAAAAGAAAGGGGAACTGTCTAAGTGCTACACCACCATGTTCGATTGGATCACAAATCGTCGCAATCGTTTATACACCGTTTTTGAAGAAATGTGAAGGTAAAATTTTCGTTTGCACTAAATAATATACGGATGTGAGTATTTTTAATATTTGACCTAGAATTGAAGAAAAGGGATTGGGATTGTAATTATTGTAATGTATATATCTTGGGATTGCTCAAAGTTAGAGATATGAAAGGTTTTATTTCGACTTCTCATTTCAACTATTAAACCAGTGTATCATGTTTTAACGTTTTTTGATACTTAACGTAGAAAGTAAGAAAGGCGGTGGGGCTGCAGCTATGTGTTACAGTTTTGGCTGTTTAGAGATCAACGTAAACGGTTGCTAGATTGAATAATGGTTGCTGAGATTGAAAATCGTACCTATTACACTAGTCGACAAAAAATCTTTTTCTCTGGCACACGAAAGAAAATACCAGATTCTAATAGGGCTTTTCACGTAGAATTCGAATATGCAGTCCGTTTTTCTCCAACTTGTTCAGTTTTCCCGTGACAGAGGGATTTTCGGGATAAATCACCTCAAATTACCTGTTCTTTTTTACCATTTTCATACCTGTAGGTTGGGTACCTTAGGCATATACATGCACGAATTATAGTGTGTGTTAGCTTGATTTATACTTAGTAAGCCCTATAAGTTTCATAAGAATAGCGTTATTCTTTCATGAGAAATAAACATTGTATATAAAAAATATGCTTGTGTACTGTTCATTTTACCATATTCATTAGTGCAGATAAAATCACATATAACTTCCACGAAAATTACAATATAAGCACGGTTTATATCTCATTGGATTTGAAATAAAACATATTTTCAATTATGTATACACCGTGTCACCATTTTGAATCAACTTAATAAATAATACATGCGAATTGAGTGATATCTTCTTAATAAATGAACACTTACTTACCTCAACTATTATGTTTTAGTTGTCGACTTTCTTCTGTGTTTGGTTTCTGGAACATCTCTTATGAGTGTCCAACTGTAATCAGCTAGCTTTTTTGAACTCCAATCTCACTGGTATCTCTTCTTCATGGAGGAAATGTCCTGATGAAAACGTTCCCCATACTCATCACTAACAGCATCAAGGTTTTCAGGAAAGAAATGCAAGTGGGAGTCCAGAAAGTGCACTTTAAGGGACATTTTGCAGCCCATTTCTTTGAGTGATTGCAGGAAATCACTTACAATTTCACGGTAATTTGGGCTTTTTTGTTTCCTATAAAATTCTCTGTTTAACATTTAAATGTAAACCAAGGTGCTTTCTCAACCAGAGTTAAAAGATCCTCAAATTTTTGGTCACGAATCAAATATCCTATTTGGTGGTCTACAAAAATCTATAGGGTCACTAACCCGAGGAAATTTTTCCTTGATGTAACAAAATCCTACATTACTTTTGTCCATTGCCTTAACAATGTTTTTGAAGAGCCCCAACTTTATGTGAAGAGGACGTAGAATTATCTAATCAGGGCTCACCAGTGAGAAATAAACAGCATTCTTCTGTCCAGGAGTTAATACATGCAGTAGCCATTCCTTCTTGATGTAATGTTCCGCTTTGTTTCTGCTCCCCATTCGCAGAGGAAACAACAATATGCAATATAACCAAGCTGCAAACCCATTAACATAGAAATGACTTTTAAATCACAGCAAACGGTCCACATGTATTTCACATACTGAATTCTTTCTAACACTATTTAGATGTTTTCATACGTTTCCTTCATATTATTTGCATAAGCCAAAGGCACTGAAGGAAATTTGTTGCCATTGTGAAGTCATTTGCCTGAGAATAATAGTTTTGAAACTCTGTATGAATTTTTCGAAAAATACACACTTTAGTGTCACCATGGAGCATATTCCAGCCTTTAAGTCTAGAAGCAAGAAGTTCTCTCTGTATCTTGGACAGTTTTAAATCACGTACGAGGTCATTTAGTTCACCCTGAGTTATTAGATAGGGATCCAATATAGATGTGCTTCCTATATAAGTAGGATCATCTTCTTCATTTGGAACTTCAGTAGTTGCCTCAAGTACGTAATCCTTATTTACAGTAAGATGAGGAGAAGGTACTGGTACAGGTAATTCTGCGCTGTGTGGAACTGGCCTAATTGCTTATGGCAAATTAGGGTACTGTACTGTGTGGTTAGATTTACTGGTTATTTCTTTCATCTGTGTCATACAAAAGTAGCAGTCTGAAGAATGATATTTTGTTTCCCTACAGATCATCGGTACTGCGAAGTTCATGTTTCGTCCACCATTTGCCCACCCAGTCAAACGTTTCACGCAAGTACAACAAATGTAGTGAGGAGCGAAATTCTTATCTTGGTCTCCTACAGAGCAACCAAAATATAACTGGCAACAATTCCTCACAAGTGGAGTAAAACATGGACGTTGCGATTTAAATATCAGCTCCCCACATAAATAACAGAAATTGTCCGGTTGATTAACACACTTCGTCGGCATCTTGTATCCTGTAAGGTGTCACACACACCTACGCATGAATCTACACTCCATCGAATTCAAACAAAATCCCTATAGAAATTCCCTCACACAAAAATTGCGACATGGTGTATAAAGTCCAATGAGGTATAAACCGTGATATATTGTAATTTTCGTGAACAATATATATGTGTTGAAGACCAACCCGACCTGACCTGTGACCCGAATTGAGTGACCCGACCCGATGACCCGACCTGTAACCCGACCCGACAACCCGACCCGACAATCCGACCTGATTGACTCGACCCGACAAACCGACCCGAGCTGGCCCTATTGGACCGACCCGAAGTGACCCGAGTGACCCGACCCGAGGTGACCTAACCCAACAACCGACTCGAGTGACCCAACAACTGACCCTGACCTAAAATCTGACCAGTTTGAGAGAACTAGAACCTTATAAAGCTGCCACCAGAAAAAAATCCTGGCCAATTCGTATGCAAAAACCATTGTTTCGGATGCTTTATTTGTAGTATAATTATCCTCATCCTCCTCCTCCTCAGTGTTCTGCCATTTATGACAGGCCAGTTTCCTTGAACTAGGTAAGAAGCTTAAATTTTTGCGAGTTCCCGCTAATAACTTCCTCGTAACCCAACATAATGTACCACCCTCCTTATTACAATCTATCAATTGCAACGTTCTTACACACTCTCGCTCTCCTGATATCACCCCCTTACTACATCTCTCAGAATGCAATCCCTTAGCAACATCGAAACTTGTGATCCATCCATTTTTGGCTTCCCTATATCGTCCAATATTGCTCTCGTCTCTTGCATTTTTTCAGCATTTCATAATTCGTTTTCCTCTCTATCCTGCTAACCTTCTCTATTTTCCTCTACATTCAAATTTCCAAGGTTAAAATTTAGGCAATCAAGTTCGAAAATCAAAATAAGATTTGTGATTTTCTAGTAAGACAACATGATTTTCTAGTAAAGAATGTATATAGAACTTCTTTTAATATTTTTTGCTGTGTAATAAACAAAAATTTCATTATGTTAACATTCCGAATTTTCTATTTAAAACAGCGTTGCTGTCTGATAGAATCATAAGAAACTAATTGCACTGAAATATCAATCTGTAAGGAATTACCTTCCAATTTTTCTTTATTAATTTATCTAGAAGATATTTGCAAAGTTATATAAAATCAGCGAGTAACTTAGTTACGAGAAAGTCAAATCGCTACCACACCAATAATAATAATAATAATAATAATAATAATAATAATAATAATAATAATAATAATAATAATAATAATAATAATAATAATAATAAATATAATAATAATAATAATCTGAAGGTGACCAAGAAAGTTCTGTCTCTTTTTGTGGAGGTCTGTGTTCAATTGGCCCTCACACCGTGAGTTGAATGCGAACGGAGATAAGGCGAAGGTCAGTTGTTGGACGAGACGAGACAGAATTTTCATGAAGGGGTAGGAGAAAAGAGAGAGCTCTTTCAATAGAAACATATGTACTTTTCGAGACGAGACACCTTCACGACACATTTTCGAGACGAGAATACCCCGAACCTGATCTCGAGAGCAACACTAGTAAGTATATCCAACATACTACCTGGTTGTGGCTGTTCAGATACACCGAGAACGCGTGTTAGGAGAGTGAACATGGGACCTTCACAGAGCATCATATGGGCTTGTTTGCTGTACGAGTTCAAACTGGGGTAAAACGCTGCTCCGCGGGGCGGAAGATATGACAGGTCTCTGCTGAGGGTGTCGTGACTACGCGTAGAGTGCAGCGGTAGGACGGTCTAAGGGCGGTAACGAAGTACTCGAAGACGCACCACGTGCCGGAAGACAAACAATGCTCAAAATAAAGTTCTTCAAGCAGCAATTCAGGCCAAGACAGACATGTGAGGAACTAGTACTACAATTCAGTGTTAGTGGAGAAACCATTCGGCGCCACCACCATCAACTTGGGAAGCCCTGCAATTTGCGTTGATGTGTCCTACATGATTAGACTTGGGGCCAGAAAGCAACGCGAGCAGAGACCTGTGTTTCTTTGGTGTCTCGTCTGAGGAAGGAGCAATTTCTGGACAGAGTGTTGACATGTGATGGGAAGTGGATCCTGTACGAAGCTCCACGGCGCTGTCATCGTTGGTTAGCATCCCATGAACCGGTTAAAAAACAGCCCAAGCAGGCACTACACCAGAAAAAGTTTCTCTTGTACATTTTGTGGACTGCTCGCGGCATCGTCCATCGGGAACTGCTACCAGCTGGTTAGAGCATCAATGCAACTGTGTACTGTTACACTCTGGATCCAGCACTTCTGAATCGCAAAGGGGTCCTCCTGTGGCTAAGATGACCCGGGACACCATTCTACGATTTGGATGGGAAATACTATTGGATCCGCGAAATTCCACGGACATTGTACCATCCGATTATCACCTGTTCCATTCCTTGGACAATCACCTTAGAGACTGCCAGTTCAAATCGCTAGTAGAGGTTCAATGCACTTGATACTTCTATCGATTCACATCCCACCCAGTTCGACTACGATGGAACCCACAGCCTTCCAGAACGTTGGCAGAAGGTCGTCAATGCTGATGGAGACTATTTTTGATATTCCAGGTACGACTTAGGTTACATATCAATGTTCAAAAGTGTTGGCGAAAATCCGGCGGTACTTTCTTGGTCATTCTTAAAGTAATAATAATAATAATAATAATAATAATAATAATAATAATAATAATAATAATAATAATAATAATAATAATAATAATAATAATAATAATAATTGTCCTGCCCAAAGCAGATGTTTGACTCAAAGGTCCATGGGTATTAATTCCAGCTCGCACCAGCTAAGTTTTCTGGTGGACAAACACCGTGCGCATGGGTTTTCTCGGTGTTCTCTCATTTCCTCCCACTTTCTTCATTCAAGCACTTCAATTATTTCTCATCATCACTGTCTCTCTTAGCGTTCGTGCGTAACGTGGGATGTTAACTAAATATTTCCTTTCAATTTCACTTAATGTGACATTTAACTAGACATTAAAAAGGCAGAAGTTTAAAAAAAACAGTCGTAATATTAATTACAATTACAATGCCAATTAGTTAATATACGGTTAAATTAAAATTTTATTACTATTTCAGCTACAATTACTCACAATTATCATTCATTCACTAACTTCGAATTTAATTCTACAACAAAACTCCTTATAGTATTTCAAAATAAGTGAAGAATGTGACAACCCGACCAGAGCTGACGCGACCAGAAACCCGACCCGTTTGAGAGCACTATCGGAGGGGTAGAATTTACAGTACAATTTATTTTGTATGGTTTAGCATACTTTGCGGCTACCATATTTTTTGAAAACATAAAAAAACGGGACATCTTACAAATTAGTAGTAAATATTGGATTTTGTATTAATTTTGTCTTTCGAATTTTACTACAGCATCTCACTAATTACACAACTTAAGATAATGTATTAATATTGTCCATACTTAATCAACAGTGCTAAAAATTATTGTAGAAGCTAGAAGCTGTTATACAATATAAACGCAATCAGTGAACATACAAGATTTACGCTAAAATTATATTTTCAATATTATTACACATACCACCTCACACGCCCTACATGACTATAAAGAAAAAATCCTAATTTATGAAGTGGTTTCCAAATTTCAATGGACTGATTTATTTTTGTTAACCTGAAATGCGAACTAAGATAAAGCAATTTGCATAAGAGTTTTCTGAAGCAGAAAAAAAAATGTTTCGGGGCTGGTCTACAACGTCACAAAAATTTGTTGCCACCTCGGGGTATACATTCTTACTTTTGGTGATAAGACTGCAAGTTAAGAGCATTTAAACATTGCATGTTATATCCAGGGAAGCAGCAATTGGAATAATAATAAAAATTAGAATGGAATTGTTCCTATAGTATTGTCGGCATCGAAAGCAAAAGGAATATGTCGATTATGTTATCTTTTCTGAACTTTTGATATGTAATTAATAGAAAAACAGGAGAAGAAGGAAAATTTCTGCACACCGGGACAAATTTTATGAAACCGCTACGTATCGTAGCTTTACATACTTATTTGCATGTGGAGTATCAATACGGAGCCACTACGTAGCAGAGTTGAAACAAAACCTCGTTAATAGGTTGCCAACGCAGGAAAACAAAGTTACCGGCACACCCTTAAAATTCTCTGTACAAATGAGAAACTGAAGACTGTATTGATCGTTATTGTATTTACCAGTAATTGTCACTTCTTTAAAATTAACGCAACAGATGAATAATACTAGATATAATCTTTACGTAACAATAGTTGATTCATAAAATGAAACTTACTCTATAAACTTACACTTCAAACAAAGGAAATTGCTTTAAAAGTAATTTTCTACTCTCAATAAATAAAAGTCTAACACAATAGAATATAAGTGTTATCAAATTTCTTATGTTAAATAAATAACAAAACTGTCATAGATTTTAAAAAAATCGATAATGTATAATACAATGGAAATTTGTGTTTGTAACAGAACTGTTGAAAAATGTGGATGTTTAATGTTATATTCTGGATTGCAGATTCCAAAATACCACCAGAAGGGAGCTAATATGAAGTTTGTACCGGTCACCGGTCTTAATCAAAATCACAGCAATTATCCCGGCCAGGCCGGTGAAATACCGGCCAGTTAGAAACACTACTCGTAAATCAGAATGCTGAATCCACCAAAATTCTTCACCAAGCATTCTATAGATTCTGCATAATGAGTTTAATGATGTTCAAATAAAATAAGATAATAATATAATATAATTTTTCCTTTAACAGTCTAGTTTGTGAATTTGCTTTACGAGATGAGCATAAAGGTTACTGCGGATGAGCATAAAGGTTCTCATAAGGATTCATCTCACGTAAGAAATAATGAAAAATATTATTAATATGAGCCGAGAAGTGATAAACTAACTCAGCAATAATGATTGTAAGTATAAATATAAATATAAAAAATACTTACATCATCGTTAGAATAAGATCAATGTAGTGTGGCAGAGCCCATATTTCAAAGTCATTTTTAAGTATATTTTATTAATTTCATTTTTATTAAAGATTTATATTTTGGGTTAGGATTGTAGAATAATAAAAGAATACGGAAACGATTATTATATGCATAACATATTTCAGAAATGTAGCAGTCACTACTTTCATAATCTTATGTAACAAGTTATTTAGAACACCGTTTTAGCGAATTGTTTAATGTCTGGTAATTAAGGAATAAAACCTCATAAATGTTTGAATGTGAAGAATCAATAAAATCCAATGTAAGTGCATTTGTAAAATGATTGTCAACATCAGCCATTTTCACGGGTATGTCAGAATTGCCATGAATCGTGAGACGAAGCATTTCAATGATTGCTAGTTGTTGATCACAATGAGGAAACAACCTGGTTTCCTGGAGAAAAAGAGCACACGCTTCTGACGTCGTGCAGCAACGGCGAATTCCGATCGAGAGGAAATTCAACAAAACCAGAAGGACCAGGGTTCTCGGGAGAGAGTTGACTGAGAGTGGTAAGAGTTGACAGAGGGTAGTCAGACAGTTGTCTGGAGAGTTTTCTGGAGGTAGTTTTCGGAAAGAGCAGTTGGATGGTCATCATCGGTTTAGTGTGACTAGTCTAAAGTCACATGAATTTTAACAGACGAATATTATAAGTTAAATACGTCACGTAAATTAGTGGTTACGCTCGTCTAGAGTAGAAATTCAAATGTATACAGCGGGTACTCTAAGTCCTGTCAGTGACTCGAACCATCGACCCACATCGTGGTGATACCATCAGATACCTCTCAGCCTGCAGGGCAAGGAGAGAGACAATTGAGGACCAGCATCAGAGGTCAAGCAGACCAGAATCCAAGAGGTATGTGTTGCTTTCAAGTCAGTGCATTGTTCGATATGCGTGTTTCGATCTGGCTAAAGTATAAATATCTGATTTTACACCTTCATTTACACTTTTACACACAATTAAAAATAGTCATGAAAGTCCCTGAAATTTGTAGTTAAAATTAATATTGTAATGTCATGGTGCAGACGCTTTGGGTTCGATTACAGCACGCGATTCTAGTTCCTATTAGTTAATGCATTGGCATGGTGGAGTGCTGGAGTTCGATTCCCAGTTTGCGGTCGCAGTTAATATAGCCAAGATTGTCATGGTGATTGCTGTGGGTTCGATTCTCAGTTGGTATAATTAAACCATTGTCATGGTGAAGTATGCTATTAGTTAATGCATTGTCATAGTTCCCGTCCCACCTACCCTCGCTATTGTATTTAAGTAATAATTACGTATAAAAATAGATTACATAATAGTTTCATGAATGTATGTAATAAGAACGCAAAGAAGTTGTTTGTTTCAAGCGCAGACAGCTGTGGGAAGCAAGTTATGTTTCATTATCGCTGGTGATTCGGAGCGCTCCCGGAAATAACCGAATAATCACGAAATCCGGGATAATGCGCTTCTCCGTTTTCCATCCATCCAGCCAAGCCAAGTCAAGCGTATAGCAGTGGAAAATATTGTGAGACTAAATTATTGTTATTTGTAGTCATAATTAATGTAAATTAGACCGTAGTTTTTACATTAATTTTAGTTTACTTCTAAAGTAAGTGATTAAACCCACCCACTTAGAAAGCCCCACTTTTTTCTTTCTGGCGGCGCCTCTAATTGTATGCAAACAAAACTTTGACCTGCACATTTCTCTACAGACAATGGAATAACGATTTCGTCAATTTGTGGTTGAATTGTACATGGTGGGTGGTTATCATTTAGACAGCCCCTATATTGTTTTAGTTCTAGTGGCGCAAAAAATTGTATACAAAAGGCATTTTTCCTGCAAATTTTTGCAGAGAAAATGTGGAAACGATTGATATGATTTTTGGTTGAATTTGACATGGTGGGGGGCTACCACTTAGACAGGGCACACTTTCATTCTGGCTTTGTCACTAATTGTGTACAAAGGAAAATTTGGTCTGCACATTTCTGTACAAACGACTGCGACAATTGGTGATTGAATTGGACATGGTGGGAGCTACCGCTTAGACAGTCCCCACTTTGTTTTCGTTCTGGCGGCGCCCCAATTTGTGTACAAACGTAAAATTTTGCCAGCTCATTTCTGTACGATGTAGAAATAATTGGGACTATTTGTGATTGAATTCGACATGGTGGGGGCTACCACTTAGACCCTACTTTGTTTTCGTTCTGGCGGCGCCCTTAATTGTGTACAAAAAAATTTCTTGCACATTTCTGTACAAAAGATGTACAAACGATTGCGACAATTTGTGCTTGAATTCGACATGGTGGTGGGCTACCACTTAGACAGCCCCCACTTTTTTAAAAAATTCTGGTGGCGCCCCTAATTACGTCCAAATGAAAAATTCGCCTGTACAATTCTGTACGAACGATGTGAAAACGAATGTCCAAAACTTAGACAGCCCCACTTTGTTTTCGTTCTGGCGGCGCCCGTAATTGTGTACAAACGAAACTTCCACTCGTACATTTGTGTACAAACAACTTACAAACGATTGGGACAATTTGTGCTTGAAATTGACATGTTGGGGTGTTCCAAAAAAACAGCCCCCCATCGTTTTCGTTCTGGTTTCGCCCCTTATTGTGTAGAAACGACAATTTGGCCTGCACATTTCAGTAGAAACGATGTAATAAGAATTTCGTCAACTTCTGATTGAAATGGACATGGTGGAAGGGCTACCACTTAGACAGCCCCCACTTTCTTTTGTTCTGGTGTCGCCCCTAACTACGTACAAACGAAAATTTCGCCCGCAAATTTCTGTACAGAGACTTAGAAACGAATTCGACCATTTGTGATTGAATTGGACGTGGTGGGAGCTCTCATTTAGACAGACCGAACTTTGTATTCGGTCTGGAGACGGGTCTAATTGTGTACAAACGAAAATTTCGCTGCACATTTCTGTCCTAACGATGTACAAACGATTGCTAATATTTGTGATTCAATTGGACGTGGTGGGGACTACCACTTAGACAGCCTCCACTTTGTTTTCGTTTAGTGTGTACAAAAGAAAATTTCGCCTGAATATTACTGTACAAACGATGAGCAAACGATTGCGATAATTTGCGATTGAATTGGGCATCCTGGGGGCTACAATTTAGACAGCTTCAGACCATTGTTTTCGTTCTTGCGGCGCCCCTAATTGTGTACAAACGAAAATTTCCCTTGTACATTTCTGTACAAACGATGTACAAACGATTGCGACAATTTGTTTCTGAATTTGATATGGTGGCTAGCAACCATTTAGACAGCCCCTCTTTGTTTTCGTTCTGGCGGCGCCCCTACTTGTTTACAAACGAAACTTGCGCCCGCACATTTCTGTACAAATGATGCGCGAACGATTTCGACAATTTGTGATTGAATTCGACATGATGAGGGGCTACCACTTAGACAGCCCTCACTTTGTTTTCGTTCTGGCGGCGCCCCTGATTATGTACAAACGTAAAATTTTGCCTGCACATTTCTGTAAGAACGATGTACAAACGATTGCGACAGTTTGTGATTGAATTGGACATGGTGTGGGCTACCATTTAGGCAGACACCACATTGTTTTCGTTCTGGCGGCGCCCCTAATTATATACAAACAAAACTTTCGCCCTCACATTTTTGTACAAACGACGTACAAACAATTGCGGATATTTGTGATTGAATTGGACGTTGTGGGGGCTACCACTTAGAGAGAAACACATTGTTTTCATTTTGGCAGCGCTCCCAATTGTGTGCACAAGAAAATTTCGCCTGCACATTTCTGTACAAACGACTTACAAACGATTGCGAAAATTTATGCTTGAAAGTGACATGGTGGATATCTACCACTTAGACAGCCCATCTTTGTTTTCGTTCTGGCGGCGCTCTAATTGTGTACAAACGAAAATTTTGCTGGTACCTTACTGTACAAACAATGCACAAACGATTGCGACAATTTGTGATTGAATTGGACATGGTGGGAGAGCTAACACTTAGACAGCCTGCACTTTGTTTTCGTTCTTGCGGCGCCCCTTGTTTTATACAAACGAAAATTTCGCCTACACGTTTCTGTACAGACGACTTAAAAACGAATCCGACCATTTGTGATTGAATTGGACGTGGTGGGGGCTCCCATTTAGACAGACCGCACTTTATTTTCGTTCTAGCTGCGTCCCTAATTGTGTACAAAGGAAAATTTCGCTTGTACTACCATGAGCAAAATAAATGACGCGTCTCTTTATTTTGAAGTTTTTGTAAAAATATCTCCGTTTTCTTTATATGTTCGAAATTTCGGAAGGTTTCCCCAGCAGGACAGGTTAATAACAAACCCGTTTTTAATATTTGTGTTAGATATTAGCTTAAAATAAATAAATTAGAAGCAAAAAACATTAAATCGACAGAAATCTCGAGAATTACCAACTCTGCTAAAATGGGAAATTTTCAAGAACGCGATGGAATTCTGCATTTCAACACGAAGCAGCGACATCTATGTCATTGAGAGAAATGTGGATTAAATCTAAAAACTAAACTTTTAACGAATATTTTTAGTATGTCTTATTATATGCATTATCTGCAAACTCCAAATATATGAATATATGCTAAGTATTAACATAAAGATAGAGCAAATAGTGGAAATTATCTATGGAAAAGGACGAATTGGTAGGACGATCGCAATGAAATATCGTCTTTACCGGAACAGGCTCAGTTAACGTAAAAAAAACAAATAGCTCAGTTAGTTAAAACAACGAGTCTGTATGCTGAAGGTAGCGGGTTCGATCCCATGGAAGTGCCGTTGTCATTTTTATCTCTACACTACGGTTATTTTATTTATTTTATTATGTGGGAAAGAATTAAATTGTAACGTATGTGTAAAACTCATGACGATATCAAAAAAAGAAAAAATGCCGTTGTCGCACTTGCATTAGTGTCCCTAATTTTGTTTGCAAACAGTTTCGTAATTATTTCACCTGTGCTCACTGCTCACCATATGCTCGCTGGCTCATAACGAATGTTTCCCAGTAAATGTTAATTCTAATTTGGAGAATTTTATAAAGTTTCACAATATTTCTCACTAGATAATCTTCTATCTACGTGTTTGGATATTTTGATAACAGATGCCCCTATTAAATGTTTAATTTTCCCTAGATATTTAATTACGGAAAAGTTTTACAATGTATTTGTATTGAATTGAAATTGTTTTGAATTTACTACATAAGGTGAGTAGACCGAAGGAGGAGAACTCAAGTAATTGATATTCTACGTAAAAGCAACCTATTGTAGAATGATGATGCTTCTTACCTTCAGCACATAATCTTAACGTTAGAGAGTCAGACAGAGAAAAATCCTGGTTTTTCCTCCTCTATGACCACCCATCTTAAAGCTCTATCTATAATGATTCGTGTCACATAATTTCGGCTCTCCAAAGACATTCAAATAATAATAATAATAATAATAATAATAATAATAATAATAATAATAATAATAATAATCCTGAATATGCCATCCTTACATAATGTAAGGATATCTTAGTTTCCTAGTTTAAATCTTAAATATCTTAGTTTAAAATGCTTTCTTTAGTACTTATTTGAGCAACCATGTAGGAGGGGGTACGACTTTTTATTTTGCCCCTCTCATTTCAGTACCCTTCCAACAGAAAGTAATTTTTGATAAGAAGGACAGACAAAATGAATAAGAAATATATTTACAGCATCCTCTCCCCTTTCATGATTGGAATATCACGTAATATTTTTTTATTCTAACAAAGATGGCTCTGTGCGGTTAGGGGTAGGTAACTAAAAAAATACCTAATATATAGCGCTCCTTGATTGTAATATTACCGCTTCTTTATTTGTACGAGGGAGCCCCTACCCAGTCAAGGGTGACAAAAAGAATAGGAAGAGTGTCTATTGATTCCAGTGGTGGATCCAGCACGAACATTTGGGGGAGGGGAGTTGAAGTGAAACATTCTTTTGATGATGGGAAGCTGTCACAAATTACCACTTAACTAAACTAAACAATAGTTGGGGGAACCGGAACCCAGTTAGTTTAAGTTGATGTAAAAGTTTAATTTTTGGCTTCATATTAAAGTTTTGGTTTCACATGAGAATTTCAGTCCAAGTGGTCAATGATCAAATCTCGTGGGGCTCTTCAGTGTAGGCTAATACGGCCCCCTTATGAGAAAAGGCAAAATTATTAACATGTTTATAACTTTCGAATTTTTCGTCTATTTTAAAGAAATATTTTGCTTCGTATTAAAGTGTTGGTTCCAAATGACAAATTCAGTCCGAGATCTCCGGGGGGTGGCTCTTCAGTAAAGGGGGCTACGGCTCCCTTATGAGAAAAGGCAAAAATATGAAAATGCTTATAACTTCCGAATTTTCCGTCTATTTTAAAGAAATTATTGGCTTCATATTAAAGTCTTGGCTTCAATTGACAATTTCAGCCCGTGTGGACAATGATCAAATCTCGGAGAGCTCTTCGGTGTAGGGGTTTCGGCTTCTTTATCTGACAAGATTCACGTAGGTGATATTGCAAAATTGTTTTATATATATAAGTGGAAACTTGCACCATTTGGTTAATTTTACCTCTTATGTTTTGCAGATTCATATTCCAAGCAATAGTTACTTCGCAGAGCTAAAAGAAGGCACTTACTAGTTTCATTAAAATGAAATGTCTTTTATGAGCTCATGGAGCCGACGAACGAATAGGCACCCAAACGTTGGTTGAGTCGTACGGTTGAAACTCGTTAAGCTCGCTTCAATTATTATTATAATTTTTATTATTATTATTATTATTATTATTAATAATAATAATAATAATAATAAAGCATTGCAGGGATCTTTGGTGCTGGGGGTGCGTGGCTCGATCCACTTCGTGCCAAGTGAAATTTGAGGTGGACAAATACCGTGTGCATGGGTATGTGTTTTCTTGAGATTTTCCATTTTCCTCCCACTTTCTTCATTTCACCATTTCATTTATCATCATTGTCCCTTAGCGTAGGTGCATAATCGTCCAACGTTAAACTAGATATTGCAATTTCAATAATAATAATAATAAAAATTAATTCAACTGAAAGGACTGTAATTTATGTGGACAGCAATTATCATAAATATGCAACCATTATAAAAACAATGCTTTGAGTAGAAAGATAATCCTTTCCAAGTGTTAACGAATGCGCACGAGATAAGACATGTCTCGAGAAAGAGACAAGACGCGCTTTGTGACATCCAAGATAATACGAGGCAAATGTTTTGGACACGAGATAGCTTGTAAAATGTCTCGTCTTGTCGGGAATGTCTCGAAAACAAAAGTCTAAGTTTTAAAATTATTTTTCCAGATCTATTCTCACAGAAGTAGTTCTCTGCCTTAAAATTAATAACGACATTTGTGATTTAAAAAAAGATAAACAATGCCTAAAGTTAATAGATAACTTTTCGAAAAGAAGCTTCATTAAGGGTGAACCTGAAAGATGTCCACAAACTTCGGGAGGTGATTCGTGACATCAAAAGGAAACAAATGGTCCTCTTGCAGTTTTCGAATTCAGCTTCGTTGTCGAGATACAGGGTTGCCAACTGGTCGTGTTTGAGAAACTCACTGAGAATAAATTCAAGTGCAAGAATAAACTACTACTCATATATTTTTCAGGTCAATTGACTTATACCATGTTGTAAGGTCAAATATTTATTTATGAAGTGTGTACAAAATTCGCCAGGGTCTTTTCTGAGAAAATCGTCGAGAGAAAGTCACCTCCAAAAATAAACTACCCCTTGTAAATTTTTCTAAGAGAAATATATGATACTGCAATATAGGGTTGTTAATTAAATATTGATTAATGAAAAATAAACAAAATTGTTAAAACCATTTTTGAGAAAATAGCGTTTTTCGATTTTCGGCTGTTTGTAAACCACACTTATTTAAGGTGGTGGGAAAAAATGGAAAAGCTCCTGTAAGGATACTAAGTAAACCCTAAGTTTAAAATTTGGTGTAGATAAGTTGAACGGTATGGCCTCTAGGCGAGTGCATATAAAAGTGTGCCGAACGGACGGACCGGAAGGACGGGTGTCGAAAAGTCACATTTTCGGTATGTAGACGCCATGAAACATGTAAATCCGTTGAAATCTGAATTTGATATTATTATTTAACGAATATATTGAAAATTGTCAGAGACACGTATGCAGTAATTTATTTCGGGAGTGGTCCGACTTCAATATTAGGATAAATTATAATAAAATTTTAAAAGATAATCCCCAAAATTAGGCTAAATTTACAGAAAAGTTGGGGTTTCAGAGGGGGTCCGGACCCCCTGGACCCACCCGTAAATGCATTCTTGTTTGTCAGTAACATTTCCTCATTTTGAAACCCTCAAAAACTTCGGATAGACTATATAAAGGAAAACGAGTTATTTTCGATGAAATATCACTTCAAGGAGACGCGTCAGTTTTATTGCACAGTGTGGTATCCCACGTTCACAATGGCAAGAATTTCTTTCCTCTGATTCTCATCCATTGTGCTCTATCGAAAGGTTAGGTTTGTAACATATTACTCCCACGAACAAGTATGACTGGCAGATATGAATACTGAACACAACTCCAGAGAAATGCATGCTGGAACTTACGTTTATAGCTACGCTTTGGTGATTTGCCCTCAAGGTCAATCGAGTGGTAATTCAGTTCCGTCTCTGTTCTTAAGCCATGTTTGTATTACTTCGAACAGTTTTGATAAAGAAAAGCATGCCTCTTAATATAACAGACTTCTTTCGCGTAAGAAATCGAAACTCAGTTGGTCAGAGCAACTAGTCTGTAAGAATTAGGTTGTTAGTTAGTTAGTTAGGAGCCCGGTACGAGTAAGGGTTTTTATTACTATTGTTTTTATCTTTTTTATGTGAGGAAAAATCAAATTGTGACATCGCGATATCAAATGTATTTGATTAGGTAGCTTTGTCTTAGCTAAACTTTAAACATCAGTAACCGTCGAAATTATTTCACTAACCGATCACTTACTGAACATTTCAAACACGTAAAACCAGTGGCATAACATGAAGGTTAACCTTTACTCCGCAATCCTTAGTTATGCGTCCGTACTTTCAAGAGCGGACTAAGGGCCGGGCGACTGACCGGGGCGCCAGAGAAAGAGGGG
Source organism: Thermobia domestica (assembly GCF_964235325.1). NCBI lineage: Eukaryota > Metazoa > Arthropoda > Insecta > Zygentoma > Lepismatidae > Thermobia > Thermobia domestica. The sequence goes on from NC_137457.1 coordinate 98,402,988, forward strand.
CACCAAAACGAGCCTCAAAAAGTAAATTTTATAAGTAGTTTGTATACCTAACTACTAGCGCACTTCCCCTTTCCACCCCCTGACTACCAAAAATTACAAACCCGCCACTGACCACTGAACTTTAATAAAGAAGGTGAGAGCAAAGTAGATTAGATATTGTACACTGCGCATATGCTTTTATGACATTTAAAATCATAAAAACTTATATCTAAAAACTTACATCTAAAAACTTACAATCTAAAACTATTTCTCTTCTATCTTATAATGCCCCCATGGTAGAGTATCTATCCCATTCTTTAAAACACATCTCTTATCATCCACACAACTTACAGCTAGCTTATTTACTTCTATACTGTACAAATCGTGCTTATAACTTCTAATCAAGTTCATCTTCTTATAATATTCTTTTTGGCTAATCAAACAGTCCTTATATTCGTTAAATGAAAGTTCTTTATACACAACACTCTTCTTAACACCTTTAGCCTTCTTACAACACTTTTCTTTATCGAACTTACCTTTAAAGTCTTTATCTGTTAAATCTGTTGAGGTGCTTTTATACTGTACATCTTACTTCTTAAACCTACAAACTCTTCTATGATTGTACCTTTAATCTCATGCTTCATCTTACCAAGTATTTTCTTATTTATTTGTTATATCTTATATTTGGTATCTTTAGGGTAGTCACTGGTATCGAAGTAATCAATGTAGTTTTTCATGTCCTCGTACACATCTTCTGTTTGAACATGGTATATATAGCTATCAGTATCTGTATAACATACTTCTATTTTGTCTTGGTATTTTGGCTTCATCACATTATAATGGAAGTCGTACATTAAATATTTCGATAGATCTAAGATACTCATTCCAACATATATTGGTTTATTGAAAGTTAATTTTATTTTATTCATTATCATCGCACATAGATTCTCAGTATAAATAATTCTATCTTTAAAATTTGGTTTAGCAATTAGTTTTTCTACTCTTGGATCACATTCTATTTTTATAGGTTTACATCTCTTTCTAATATTTTCCATAGTCTTTCCAGAAACTGAATTGTTCATTAGCTTATAAAAGTCTTTTTCAAAGTCATTTGTTGCTCTATTTCTCATCTGCGTGTTTAAATCAATATATTTCTTTAACCAATCTGATTGTTCGAACTCTATAACTCGGTGTATCTTGTTAAGTTTTAATCCAAGTGAAAGACATTGTTTTAGGTTTCGATAGTGAATTACATATTTTTCTTTGTCATATAGGGTTGTTAAGAGTTTTGATTGTTTTGAACCAGGTGGACACATGTTTTGAGGTGCTAATGGGTATTCTTTGTGATAGTCATGCAATTCTTTAGGATATTCAAGATCAATTTCTAATATATAACCAGTACTAGAATCATCAGGTATATTTGCGAAATCTGTTTCTTTTATCTCGTCTTCACTTAACCATCTAAATTCCTTAAATGGTAAGTATTGATTCATTGCCCACCCATACAAGTTATTAGCATCCAAGTACATTAAGTAAGAATCTTCTTTATTGTTATCGTAATCTTCCATATACTTATTGTTTGCTTTCACATATCTTTTACTACATTGACTAATCCCACCTCTTATACATTTCTCTATCATCAATACCATATCGTAATCAGTTAATAACTCTAGTTTTATATTTGTCATCTTGAACATTGCATCCCAAGCTAAACCTGGTGTTGTCATATACCAAGCTGGATCGAGACCATAAGCTTTAAGACATGTTTCTCTAAAGTTCTCAAACACATCTGCTAATAACAACACATCGGTTTTTAGATATAAGTCATGGTATTGTCCGAGATTCTTAATTTTAAATGTTTTCCACACATTCTTTGCATGCTTCTAATCCTCATCGCTTATGTGTGTGTTGTTAAGCTTGTTGTAGAATGCTTCCTTTGGTGGTAATTTTCTTTCTCTAAACCTATCCCAATTGTTAACATAATCGTACGGGTAAACACCTTTTCTTGTTATAAGGTTAAATTTTTCTACATCAGGATAGAAGTGTTGTGTATGAATCATTTGTTCTCTCGTTAGGTTTGATGATAATTTGTCTAAACTACATGCCATAAATCTAAATGAATCTACGAATTTTAATTTGATAGTTCCAACTTTTTTACTGAATGATATGTAGCGTAGCTCGATATTAAGTATTAATTCTATTTGTTCTTTTTACATCCTAGCTCTTTTATAAACAAGTGACAGTCATATCCAGATAAGTTATGTATAATCACTGGTACGAACTTAGGTATTCTAACTTTCAAATTACAGTTGTTACATAATGCAGCTACAAATTCTCCTGTTATATGATCGTGATGTTTAACTTTGTAGTTCTCTGGTGTATATTTTACTTTACAGTAAGAACAGGATTCGGATTGGTTGAACTTTTTTATATGTTTACGTGTTAATGGTAGTTCATTATTTTGACTATATATGTTTGATATTTGTTTAGCTTCTTTCTTTAACATTCTTATGAACTTTTTTGCCGCATCTTTACCTCTATACACAACAGGATTAGTTTTACTTCCATCACTTTTTACAATATAGTAACAGAACCCAGATGATTTGTGCTGTTGATATTTTTTGGTATATGGCTCGTTATCCGGATAACATTCTTTACAACCCATAACTTTATGTTGCAAACATTCAAAATCAGCGTAAATCACAAATGGCAACTTCATAGTAAATTGATAGTTTTTAAATTCAACGTATGTATTTTTCTTTGGCATTTCTATCTTAACAGCTTCGTGAGTAGAACAATCTTTTTCGTGTTTATCTAATGCAGTTTGTGAGTAAAAATATAACAAGCATCTATCACATAAGTATTTTCGAGCTCTCCATTTAGTTATTTGGCTGCTTACTAATCTACTTAGATCTTTAATCCAACAATAGTGTGTATTAACTTGGCCTTCATTTTGTTCTTTTACATATAATAAATTCACATGAATGTCTTTCTTGTTTTTACTATGATATAAAACGTATACTGTATATTTTCCATCATCACTATATGTATAAACGTTAAATGATATATTGAGCCGTCTTTCAATTTTTGGGATGTCACTTAGTTTTACAGGAAAATGAATATCTTTTAATATTGTTTCTAAGTCTTTAACAACTTGCTTGTACTTTGGTGGTCGTTGAGGATCTTTTTCAACAGGATGCAATGCAGAGGCAATTGAATACAAGAAACATTTTTCATCTTTGTTCTTTACATTGATAACAGCTTTTTTCCTTTTAATTTCATTTGGTAGTTCTATGTATGATGATCCTCTATATGGTGCATATTTATTAAGAGCTAACTCTAAGTAGTTTATATTTCTAAGAGTCCATCCAGAACCTCTAGCTTGGAACTCATCCATTCTTACTCGTAATATTTGTTTAGCATCACTTATGAATTCTTTTAGATTGGTTGATTATAATACCTCTTTGTTATTAATGTTCAAGTAAATGTCTTGAATCTCTTTACCTTTCTTATATTGACAGCTTATTAGGAGATTAGCCTTTAACGATCCATGTTTTTGTAAGCTGATGTTCAATCTATTTATTAAAGCCTTTGATGTTGAATTGATATATTGTTCTAAAGGATCATGTTCTTTATAAGTTGTTATAAATCTCCATGTTTCTAATCTTGATTTGAATGCTGTGCTATTAAGTTTTACATCGATTGGTTGTGGTTCAACTTTGATTCTTGTTTCTTCAAATACTTCTTGTTTAAATGGGAATATATCTCTAATCTGCCTTCTGCTTTGTTCATCGTCATGTTGTTTAAGAAGGTCTATCAATTCTGCTTTTCTTAATCGGGAATATCTTCTGATTCCCCGCTCTTTACATTGTCGTCTTAACTCTACTACAGTAAATTTACTATAATTACTCATCTTATTTATTATATAGAAAATCTTCAATTTTTATCTTCACCGGGTTATTTCAGTTCATTTTCATTTGTCCTAGTACAACGCTTAACATTGTACACCCCTGTCATTGTCTACATATTACGCGTTGTATTAGAACACGGCTTTTATGGGATTAACCCATCACAGTCACATATACACATATTAAAATTAAATCATTTTTGTAAACTTACTCATCATCATAATCATCACTGCCATATTTATATTCATCATCACTATTCAAATCAGATGTTTTTTGTTGCATTATTAATAATTCTTTTTCCTTCAACAGTATTTGCTTCTCTACTAGTGCTGCTAAGAGTTTAAGATCATGAGGAATTAGTTTAAGTCTATCATGTAATAAATCAAAATGTGCTTCCATATTTGTTATATAGAAAACCAACAAAAATGAAATAAATTTAAAAATCTAAGAATAAAAACAAACATGACTAGTGCTAAGGAAATATTATCTTACAAACCTATATTTGATTGTGTATGTAAATATTTAGATATTGGTGGTTATAATGATGAAGACAAAATAAATTTTAGCGTGTCCATAGGTATGTTAGATCATTTGTTCAAGAAAGCCACTAAAGAAAAGAACTCATTTCTTATACAAAACATTCTCTATGCGAACATTATGAACTTGTCTGATGAAATATTAGATTCACTGACTGATGAACAATGACTATCTATAGGTTATGATGATTATGAGGGGGAATATAACTACGATCACATTACAGAAGACTTCATACGCAAATATCTGCAGAAAGTTAATTTGATTGAAATATGTTTATGGAAAAAGTTATCAGAAGAGTTTATAAGAGAATTGGCTGATAAAGTTGATTGGGAGATTATTTCAGGAAGCCAAGACTTATCAGAAGACTTTATAAGAGAATTTGCAGATAGAGTTGATTGGAAAGAAGTATCTTATAACCAAAAGCTATCTGAAGAATTTATTAATGAGTTTATAGATAAAGCTGATTTTGATGCTATATCTTACAAAAACGAACTCTCTGAAGCCTTTATACGAGAACATGCAGATAGAGTTAATTGGTGGTACATATCTGGAACTAAACAATTATCAGAAAACCTTATAAGAGATTACGCTGACAAAGTAGATTGGGAAATGATTTCAATGTCTCAAAATTTAACAGAAGAACTTATTGCAGAGTTCGAAAGCTGAGTTCATTGGACTAACATTTCAACTTATCAAGACCTATCTATAGACTTTATATATACATATAAATATTTTGTGGATTGGAGAGCTATAATAAGAAAATATCATAATAATCCGAATTTAGGTGATATGTTGAATGTAGCATTCTCTGTTGCAGCAGATGGTAATGTATAACACTTAAATTGTACTTTGATGGTTTAAACCATAAAAGCAATAGTATATTTAGTTTCTCGTATTTTTTATACTTAAATGTCTCTTAACTGAATAAACCTGTCAACAAGATCTATATCACTTAAATCTGTGTTCATATGCGAACCGTGCCAAGTTATTCTATCATCATATCTTTCTTTAGCACTGTTGTATAAGTTGACAGAGTTTGGATCGTCGACGTTAAGCAGAATACTCATACTTGGGTATTTAAGTTTGAGTTGTTTAATCCTACTTTCGTAATTGCATGTTTGTACTCTTCCAACCCAATACTTATATCGTTCTATTCTTTCTTTTTGATCTCGTTCTTCTTCGTCATAGTAAAGGAGTATATTTTCAAGTTGTTCTTTAGTAAGGTTTTTCTTGATAATGAATAGCCTATGTATCTTTCCTAGATCTTCTGTATATGGTGCTGCAACTGTTTTAAGATAATCAACTTTGCTTTCTAGTGCTTGATTGTACAATCGTAATTGCTCCATTAGTTGTTCTATCTCGTGTACTCTTGATTGCAACTCTTCTTGACCTTCTTGAATCTGCTTAAAATTAGAAACTAAATAGTCTTCGACAATATCGTAACATTTATCATAGAAGTCCGGTGAAATCCAAAAAGCAATAGCAAGAAATACTTTTTTATAGACATATGTTCCAGATATCAATAGATCTTTCTTGTTTGTGCCTCTTGGTTCTATATAATACGTTGAGTTTTGCTGGCCTATATTAAGACTAGCTAATTTTTTGGAATAATACTCTATTATGTTTTTCGATCCTTTATTTTGATACCAATGTTTATAGTCTTTACCCCCATCTTGACACAACTTAGTAGCATTGAAATATCCTGTACTCTTATCTATAATCAACTTGAAATCATCGAAGATACCATACCAATAGTTATCTTTGATCTGTTCATAGCAAATATCATTTAAACTAAGAGGACTATCCATAGTACCCATATTTATTATATAGAAAATCTTTATTTTTAACTTCATTTTCGTGGGGTCCACCAGCACTGGACCCCTTTCAAACATGCATACGTCGCTTCTTTGAAGTAGTCTATATCTAGACCGCTTATCTCGTTGATGAAGATTGTATGTTGTTGTGGATTAACGTGGGTCCCCGTTTCGAGGACCTGTATTTGTTTGTATGTAACTTTGTCTTGGAGCGACCCCTCGTATAGCGCTGGAAATATATGTTATGGGGTTATCGTTTAGTTACCCCCTTATCTCGTTCAAACTATCCTTTTATGGTATAATAACCATAAAATACAAACATTTATATTTACACTACAACATTACTCTTATCTATCCAACTATTATGTGAAACATCAAAACCTAACCATTTGACATATACTTTATCACCTTTCTTTCTCAACACCTTTTCTACCAAGTATTCATCCTTATGTTTCGTCTTTAATAGTTCTGGTTCGTAAAATCTGCCTTGCACTTCCTCTTCTTCTAAATCTTTAATTCTATATGTAGGCGGATTGGATGGAATAACTTCACTAATAACAAATACTTCTGTTGACCAATTAGGTGTATATCCCTTCTCAAATAACCCTTTCGACTTACTTATACGAACATGATCACCTAACTTGTATTTGGGCTTAACACGCTTATATTCTTTTTGATACACTTTCTCCAATATTGTTCGCTCATTCTTCTTGTTAACTTCTATAGGTTTTTAACAAATTGTTCTATGAATTTGATGATTATACTCTTTAACTAGTGTTGGTAATATCTCTATCCATTTATAATTCCCTTGTGTTGTGAACCTTTTCCACATGTTCTGCTTAAGTGTTCGATTAAATCTCTCAACAACAGAAGCTTTCTTACCACTATAGGCTGAGTAGTGATTAATCTTATTTTCATCCATCAACTTCTTAAACTCTTTATTGAAAAACTCTTTACCTTGATCTGTTTGTAAGTTACTAGGTTTTCTCGTTCTTAATATGGATTCGAATGCTTCTGTAACATTCTTACCACTCTTATCTTTAACAGGAACAGCAAACGCATATTTCGAGAACACATCTATAATCGTTAGCAAATATTTATAACCTTTATTGATTTTGGAAACGCCTTTTAATACTCCGCTATCCATTTCTACAAGATCAGCTTGCCAAAGATCATCGATACCTTTTATAACTACACTTAATCTGCCAAAGTTTTTTCTAGATGGTTTGTGAATTTCTTCTATAATGTCTTTTCTAACACCTTTACCTTCTTCTAGTCAATCAGGCTTTTTAACCCTTGTATGCATATGCAGGGCCTCTCAGGCCCTGTGGAGTTTCATTTTCAAAGTTATTGCAAATCTATTCAATCAAAAAGCCTTGCACATTGTGTATTCTTTTATCATTCCTTTATGCATTCATGAGTATCTTTAGAATATTTTTGCATTATGTGGAAAACAGTAATATTTTATTTAATTTAGTAACTCCTTAAATGCATATGCAGGGCCTGGGAGGCCCTAATGAAATAATAATGGTATGCGAACTATTTGACATACATTTGTAAATAAAATTGGTCCTAAACGAATATTTTACTTAGTTTCATTACTTCTTTTTATTATTATTGTACTTATTTGCAATTAGTCCTATTTATAATTGCTTATTTTGTGCCCAGTAGTTAGCGCTGCAATACATATGCAAGCTTTTATCAATCGTTTGTATATAAGATTGTTTATATAATCTATCAGCCATTTATTAGAGCGTTTTGGTAACTTATTTTCTTTGGTCGAACAATTACAGCAACAGAGTTGATACAATAAAGTTTTTATATATATATATATATATCTTCTACTGTTGCTTTTATATTGTGACTAGGTGCAATTTGTAATGCCCAGTTACATTGATGTGCAATTTGTGTTTGTTTCAAAATGACATCTACGGCTAGTGCAAGGTGAACTACGAAGAGAGTGTGTGAGGATGATTTTGTCCGTTTTGTAAATGAGTGTCTTGATGATAGTGTACAGTCGAACAGTAATAGTGAGGAAACTGAGGATGAAGAATCCAACAATACAGTTCATCAAGGAAGTGTAAGGGTAAGTGTAAGTGGGAATGGAGCTATTAGTGATTCCGATACACATTTTAGTACAAACGACACAATTTATAAAAAGAAAACACCTCCATCACGGACTCCAGCACATAATATAATAAAGTTTTCCACAGTTGTTTCAAAGGGAGTGAAACGAATAAGTCCAAAAGATGCGTTTTACTGTTTCATTTCAAAGGAAATCTTGAATGGAATTTTATACTATAGAAAACGAGGGAAGAAGGGTTGCAACATTGAAACGAAAAGAGTGGAAAAATGATAGTCTGGACTAAATGAATGTTTTTAAGGGAATTTGGTACTAGTAGGAGTAGAAAAAAAAGCTGAGATGTGCCAATCATTGAACTGTTCATCTCTATGAAGTCAAACCAATGTTCAAAGCATTATGTCTGTCAACAGGTTTGAAGACATAAAGAAAGCCTTACGATTGACCATAAACGTACAAGGCAAATTCATTTTGAAAATGATATACTGGCACCTATTCGTTTTGTGTAGGAAATATTTCTATGAAACTGTACAAAAGTGATTGTTCCGTGTGAAGAACTTACTGTAGATCAACAGCTACTGCCACTTCGAAGTAGGTGTGAGTTCATTGACACGTATATTGACACGCCTCGAAAGTCTTGAAGGTACGTAGTAAAAATGTTTTGGTTATGCGATGCTCAATCATCATATGCCGTTGATGGTTTTGTATACACAGAAAGAAAACCAAAAGAAACCAGTTGAAGAGGAATCTGGGAAGAATGTAGTAAAACACCTCTGCAAAACCATTTCTGGAACTTCACGAAATATTTCTATGGATAATGTCTTTGATAGTACTGATCTGGCAGAGTGTATGCTACAACAATGACTTACGGTTATGGAAACACTAAGGCAAAACAAACGCGACATTCCAGTTGAAATGAGAGCCTCATCTCTTTGAGGAGTAGGTTCATCAATGTTTGCATTGAAGCAAAATTTCACTATGGTCAGCTAAATGCCAAAGAAAAAGAAGACAGAGATTTTGATAACCACCATGCATCATGATAAAACAGTTGATGAAAATAGCCTCAAAAGAAAGCCAGTGATTATAAACTATTACAACAAAACTAAATGTGGAGTTGATGTTATGGGTAAGACGTTAGAGACTATACATGCAAAAGACAAACTAGAAGGTGACTCTTTACTCTCTGGTCAAATATGATGGATGTGGCAGATAAATAGTCACATTGTTTTCAGGATGCAGAGTCCAAAATTCTATGAAAACAAAAAAGACAATCGTCCATTATTCTTGCAGGAACTGGCAGAAAATTTAATGAGAAACCAGGTGATTCTAAGATCACAAATACCCAACTTGCCACTAACAACAATTAGTGTTTTGAAGATATCCGGAACTGAAAAAGAATAAGCAGATGAAACAATAAGATAATATGAGTTTTGTTCATACAGTATTCATAGAAAGAGACCGTTGGTATGCTACTAGTGTGGCAAAGCATTTACAAAGAACACATAAAATAATTTGCAATTCATGCATTTTGTAGATACATTTTTTCTCAAAACTGCTAAACAATGATTTCATTTGCGTACAATAATGTCAGAAATTATATAAATATTGCTCTTTTGATGATTATAGTACCATTTCACACAGGTGTGTTTAGAATTTTAAAATAAACTAGAACATTATGAAGTGTATGAGTAAACTGACAAAAGTATATTTGAAGAAAGTATATATTGTTACAGTGTATTTTTTGTATTTTCTACTAATTGTAATAAATATAAAATAATTGTAAACGTTGTTTTAAAACTTGTATATTTATGAAAATGCCCATTGTTAGTCTATTGTGTAATAAATTAAGCTAAAATAGGGCTGCCAGTAGTAATTTGCATCAAATTCCAAATAGAACCCTTTAAATACCATACAGGGCCTCGGAGGACCTGCATATGCATTAGCATATAATTACTGAACCATGCGTACAAGGGTTTTAACGAATTGGGTTTTAGTAACACCACATACAAAACCAATACCTTTCTTTAGATATCTTCCATTCTTTGTTTGCTTAATTCTAATGGTATCTTTCTTCGTATCTGTCGATTTCTTACACTTAACACAATACATCCTGTAATTATTTAGAAAATCAATAACTATCGCTGTTTAATATTATGCTATCAACATTTTCACCATCATCATCACTATCTTCATCTTCTCTTTCTACATGCATAAGAAGCAATAGTAACTTACCATGTTTCAGATCAGAATCTTTAGATGGCCTAACTGCTAATAGATCATTTATATTAAAGTGTAATGGAAAAGTTTCAACTAGAGAACCATTTAAATATATATCTATATAATACGTATTGTAAGATGATTCTATATGCATTATCTTACCTTTATAAAGAAATTTGTATGCGGTAGATTGATTATGTATTAAAAAGAACTGATTTTCAACATTTTCTGATATCAATCGACCTGGAAGCTCTATAACATAACTCCGTTTGATGAAGTTAAGCTCTTCTTTCAACATAGCAATATCTTTTCTCACAACTGTATTATCTAACTCTGATGTCATTTTAACATTACCAAAGATATCCATATTTATTATATAGCAAACGTCTTTAGGAAAGCTCTCTTTCTATGTACATTACATCAAACAATAATTGTCCTTCTTCCATAGCAGAATTTTTATTTGGTTTAATCGTAATTATATCGTTCTTCTTAAAGTCAAAAGGTATCTCTTTAATCAAAGTATCACCCAAATATATATCTAGAAAGTATTATCCAAACTTAAGTCCATGTTCATTATTTTCCCATTATAGAGAAATTTATAACCGTTAGAGAGATTAAATATTCTAAGGATTGGCTCCTTAACGTTTTTAACTCTTAATCGATATAATAGAGGCATGGTTTCTTTCTGCATAATCAATCTAGTAGTATCCATTCTAATCTTTTGAAAGTCTTCTTTCTTTATGTATGTGTCTTGTAAAGTTTCTAATGCATCTTCAAATCGTTTTCTATCGTTCTCTAATTGAGCTTCTATTGACCTAAGTTGACTTACGCTAACAATATCATTTAAATTCTCCAACAATTTTAATTTTTCTTCACTAATATCAACATCACCTTTTCTATCTTTAACATTACCAAATATATCTATACTCATTTATTATACAGAAAATGCCCATCCTAATTTTTCAAAACATTTCTTTAACATCTCTCTTTGTCTAGGCGAGTGTTTAAAATCAATATCAACATGAATATCATGCTTATTCAACAGGTAGTACAATACACATTTTAGGTTAATAAACAATGCTCTTTCCGGATACAGCTCCCTAAAGACCTCGTGTAAGTTTTCGAACTCATTTATAAGTGTTTCCTCCATATGTTGTAATTTTAATGGTTTTTGATCGGTAAGGTGATAGTGTATTAAATAAACATCATCATAATATTTTGTGTATTTGTTTTTCTTTAGTACTTCTAGAACATCTTTTGTTGATATTAAAATGAAATGAAATTTTGAGTTTTACGTCCCACGGTTATGCCGGTTAGGCTAAAGGAGACGGTGATAATGAGTAATGAATGAAATGGTGGAATGATGAAAGTGGGAGGAAACGGGAGAACCCCGAGAAAACCCACGCACACGGTGTTTGTCCACCACAAAGTTCACTTGGTGGGAGCAGGGTTTGAACCCGAGACCCCTAGCACCAGAGGTGAACGCTCTACCACTGAGCCACCGCGGCCCCTCATTTGTTGATATTAAATCTTTTGATATATCTGTAAGTTCATCATTTAACACCTTGAGCACCTCTTCGGGAATAATTCTATCCTATAAAGCTTGCAAACGAGATAACTGTAACTTAAATCTTTTTATAGTATCATACCATGGTTTTCTTACGCAAGCAGCTTTCGTTTCTTCAGAAGTACTGTAAACCCAACCACTCTCTACAGAACAATCGTCACAAATGTATCTACTGATACCTTTTGTTAATGACTTACTACCACAATAACTGCATTGTAATGATCTAGAGCTATAATTCGACAACAAGTCCTTTAAGGTAATATTTGGACGTAACTTTTCCAACTCTTCTTCCGTGTACAAAAATTTTGGTATTAACATTTTCCATAGATCAATAGCATTATATACGTGGTTTCTATCTTTTAAGTCTATATCGCTAACATCCTGAAAATACTGATAAAAAATATATCTATCTAGTGGATCTAGTTCATCCTCATGCTTCTCAAAATAATCTAAAAATCTATTGTGTATAGCTTCCATATTTATCTTAAAGCAAAACTTTTATGGATATCCTTATCTCGTAAAGACGTTGCCAAAATTTTAGAGTATACAAATACAAAACAAGCACTGACTAAACACATAGACGAAGATGATAAAACACAACTGTCACATATAAAGGGGGTTGTACAAGAAACGCTACATGTCAATTCACAGCCTCATACAATCTTCATTAACGAGTCTGGGCTGTACTCTGTGGTTCTACGTTCAAAACTACCCAAAGCCAAAGAGTTTAAGAGATGGATAAAACTTTTATGGATACAAACCATAAAAGCGCTAAATCATTTTAATCATATACATAACTTCACTAAAAGGATACCCTTGATTTAGAAGATTTAAAACCTTAACACAAAGATGACCACATATAACTGAATTAAAGTCTTGTATTCGTTCGTCATTGTAAAGTAGGTTTTCGGTACCAAGATATTGTACCAGTTGTTTAGGAGGAACACCACCATAAGAATCGAACACGTACTTTATGTTGTTATCTTTCCAATAGCATATCCAATGAGTACCAATGTTTTCTGATTTATCAAGGTTAACTACGCCACACTCATGTACATAGGGTTTTTGTGGAAGTTCATCACTCATAAATACACCTCTAAATCGTTTTATCTTTAATTCTTTAGCCAAACTCTCTATATCGAAGTTGGTCAATGGTTTTAGTTTTTTGACTTTTTCGGTTTACCTGCCCCCTGCTTTTCTTTTATAGCCATATTGTGTCTTTTTTGTTCTTCAAGTTCTTGTTTATTCTTCTTAGCATCAAGTACAGTTTTAGTAATCGCTGCTGCACCACCTGCTAATGAGCCAACTGCTAATAAAGCTGCTAAAATGGCCGGAATTGTAAAGATAAAACCACCAATATGCTCTTTCTTAATCTTTTTCATTTGTGCAGTAGTTAAAGTTAAATCCATTCCTTTACCTTCTTTAATTTTCTTAGATTTATCGTTAAGTTGTTTCTTTGTTAATACATGATCAATATTTAAATCCTTTAGTTCGTTATAAGGAACACTAAACATACAACCTTTAATAGAACACTTCTTCCTATTTATTTAAGAGAAAATCTTAGTTTGCAAAAGAACAGTTGTTGTTGTTCCACCAAAATCAATTAAGGAATCATTCTCATCTGTTATCCTTATCTCAAAATTATCAACCTTGTCTTTGGATATAGGGAAAAATAATGGATAAGTAGGCTCGTAAATAATACTATGTTTGAACTCAGCATCTGTTTTAAATGATGCAATAATTCATGTTTCTCTATGTGTGTATTCTGTATCTTTAACAAACATGCCATCTGCTATATTACAGTGAACATTTATAGTATCAAACGGATGAAACTTTGGCAACTTACTTCCAATATGTGTTTTGTTTTCTTTTAAATCTTCATAAAACCTAAATCCAAGAACAGTACCTAAGTTTCCCATCAAGATACCAATATCACCTGTTTCTATTTTTACTCTATTTGTTATATGATCCTCTTTTAACGTTTTGTTTACGGAGCGAGATTTTAAATACTCATTAAGACTGTTTAAGCTGTATTGTCCATCTGGTATATGAACAGTTTCATCTCCATACTTAAACCACGCATTATGTGTAACGTTTGGTGTCAGATATGTACTGTAAAACCCAACTAGTCCTATACTTAAATAGTTGCTCTTGTTGTCTAATTCGTAATGGAGCTTCTTCTTTAAAACAGAAGTATCACTCGTTAGCTTAAATACCTTAGCCATTTATTATATAATAAATGAACGAGTTTGATTTACCTAGAGATATTCCAAGAGAGAAAGTAATCAAGTTAATAGAAGATGTCATTCAAAAGTTAGAATACAGTTTAAAGAAGAAAAAGAGAAAACTACGAATTGTTAAATATGCATACTACACTTTGATCACGTTGTCGGTTATACTTTCTGCAACAACTGGGTTTATTAATATTTTTATACCTGTAACAATTTACTCGATATTAACAACGTCTCTTGCAACCGGAAGTGCTATAATAACAGGTATGTCATCTAAGTTAAACATAAGCAAAAGAAAAGACGAATATAAAACCATTGTCACTTGTATTAACTCATTTAAAGAACAGTTAGAGATGATAATAACATTAAATGGCGAAATGGATAGCGAATATATAAAAGATACGTTGCTTAAGATCAGAGAACAACTTAAAGATTTAAGATCATAAAAGAGATGATTTTAGGCTTTCGCGTTTAAACAAGTTGTGGCTTAATGTGTTGATCGTATCTGATTGGATTGCTAACATGTTCTTGAAACTTGACACTAGCTGAAGCATGTCGTTGGGTTGATCTAGTTTGTATTGTCCTGTTCGTCTGATTGATGGTAGTACTTCGGTTGTTATCAATCTCTTAAACTCTTTAGCTTTGGGTAGTTTTGACCGTAGAACCAGAGAGTAAAGCCCAGACTCATTGATGAAGATTGTATCTGGATGTGTTTTTGGTAAGGGCGGTAAACTGCCGCACATAACTTCTGAAATTTTTTCTTCTCTTCTTTGTCTACATGATCTTGAATAGCATCTCTTGGTCGTGAATACTCTAAAATTGTAGCGACGTCGTTACCTTTGAACCATACATTGCCTTCTACGTCTAATAATGTTAATAACTCTTGATCGTGAAGTTAAATATCGACATCTTTCAGGATGTTTCTATGTGGGGCTTTGTGCTTCATTTTCAGCTTATAAACAGTTCATAGTCAATTGATTATGTGAGTTATTCTTGTCGCTACATTTTTGGACGCGACTCAGCTGATTAGCTGTCCTTGTCGAACTTAAGCATCTCATCATTATATTTGCTGTGGTAATTCTTCTCGTTTCTAACAGCTTGATGACATGACATGTTTATAAAGCCAATTGATGATGTGAGTTATTCTTCATCGCTACGGTCTTGGACACTGTCTTCAACTTGATTAAGCTTGTCGTTGTGAACTTTAAGTATTTCCATCATTAGGTCTGACTCGCTCAACGTTGAACCAAGTGATAAGTGCATTTGTTTTGTTTTTATCTTGTCTTGTAAGCGCTCTTTAACCCTAATGAATAGATTGATTGAGTTGGGGTCTGTTACTTGCATTATGATTTCCATTTGTGGGTAACGTTTGCGTGCTAAGTCGAGTCTTGATTGTAAGTTTTGTTCTTGGACTCTAATGGCGTAGTATTCAAAATCAATGTTGCGTCGGTTTGTCTCGTCGTCTGAATCATCGCCATCCTTGTAGTTCTTCTTGATTAAAACAAACTTATGTAACTTGAGCTCATTGTGAGTGTCTGGTACTATCTTGGGTTCGATGGCTTGGAGCAGGCTTTCGCGTTTGAATAGGCTGCTGCTTAGGGTGTTGATGGTTTCAGACTGGATCGATAGTTGTTTTTGGAATGAGGCTACTAGTTCGAGGATGTCGTTGGGCCGTGTTAGTTCGTACTTACCTGTTTGTCTAATCTTTGGTAACACTTCCTCGAACACCCAATCTTGAAACGGTTCTGCTTTAGGCTTTTTGGATCTTGTTAAGAATGAGTAGTGACCGGGCTCGTTAATGAAAATTGTATGAGGTTGTATGTTTGAAAGGGGGTGAGCGTTTTGCTCACCCTTAAAATCTCATTATACCCGTTGATATTTTGTTTTTACGTGATCTCTGATTGCTTCTTGTGGGTTTTGATATCCAAGAATTTCCCCAACGTCCTTACCTTTGAACCATATTGCTCCGCTAACATCGATCACAGTTAGAAGCTCTTGGTCTTGAAATTTAAACACACTCATATGATAACTGTTTGTCGTATGGTTGTTTAGGCTCAAGTGGTTCATTTTCGTTAGTGTGTTGAAGTTTAATTATAGCTTCCAACACTAAAGAGTACAGACCAGACTCATTGATGAAGATTGTATGAGGATGTACACTTGACAATGTCCTGGAAAACGGGACCTTGATTTGTTTTGACCGTAGAACCAGGGAGTAAAGCCCAGACTCATTGATGAAGATTGTATCTGGATGTGTTTTTGGTAAGGGCGGTGAATTGCTGCCATAACGTCTGAATTTTTTTTCTTATCTTCTTCGTCTACATAATCTTGGATGGTGTTTCTAGGTTGTGAATACTCTAAGACAAATAAGATCATAAAAGGTGACGATTTTCTCTATAATAAATGAGTAAGAAAACTATTAATTGGGATGTAAAAGAGATGATA
Source organism: Thermobia domestica (assembly GCF_964235325.1). Taxonomy (NCBI): domain Eukaryota; kingdom Metazoa; phylum Arthropoda; class Insecta; order Zygentoma; family Lepismatidae; genus Thermobia; species Thermobia domestica. Next base: position 98,419,763 of record NC_137457.1, read on the forward strand.
AAAGAAACAACAGCTAAGAAAAGAAATGGAGAACTTATACCTGATGATATTCGTTGTCTTATCGTAGGTTCGTCGGGGTGTGGTAAAAACGTTTTTGCTATTTAACTTCTTATTACAGCCAGGTTGGTTTAACAATAATTACTTCTACATATATTCTAAAAGCATGAATCAGCCAAAGTATGAGCAGTTAAAAGATCGATTTGAAAAGGCAGAACTAAAGTTTAAGAAGCAAATAGCAACGTTCTTAAGCGGTAATGATTCTATTGTGCCTATTGATGAATGTGAAAAATACTCTGTTGTTGTGTTTGATGATTACATTTTGGAGAATCAAGATACTGTTAGAAATTACTTTACAAGAGGTAGGCATAGACATTTAGACTGTTTCTATCTTGCACAAACATATTCAAAAGTACCTAAACAGCTTATAAGAGATAACGTTAACTTCCTATGCATATTCAGACAAGATGATACTAATCTTAAACATGTGTATAATGAGTTTGTTGGGGGAGATATGTCTAATGATAAATTTAAAGAGATGTGTTCAAAATGTTGGCAAGAAGATTATGGTTTTATAGTAATTGATATGACAAGGAAGGTTAACAATGGTAAGTATAGGAACAAGATAAAACATTACTTAAAAGTTTGATGTTTATTGACGTTTTACGTTTTAACGTTTGACGTTCTTTGACGTTTATTGACGTTTTTCACGTTTATTGACGTTCTTTAACGTTTATTGACGTTTGTTCGTTTGCTATATAATAAATGGATGAGAAAGAAATTAATAAGAATATCAAGTTAAAGGAGTTCTTGATAAAGGGTTTTAAATCTTGGAAGAAAGAAAGAGCAGGTATATATGATAAATTTAAAACACAAGAGCAACCTGTAATTGATGCTATTCAAAACTTAGGAAGTGAGATCAAAGAAGTAGCAGAACAAAATAAAAATCTAATAACTGAACTTGTTCCAGTTGCACATAAGACGGCTTCAATAGATCCTAGTCTACTAGAAACACCTAAAAAGATAACTTATGATAGTTCTCCAAGTAGTAGTGATACGCCTATAACGGGAGAAATAAAACAAATGAGGAAACAAATTAAAGACAAAGTAGAAGGAGTAGAACCTTTAACAACAGCACAGTCATTTGGTAAAATTGCAACGAAATATTATAGTAAAAGAAATGATAGTGTATTTGGAATAAGAACTGCAGAAGAAGATGGAAGAATAATAAATAAGATAGGAAATTTGGAAGTTAAAGTGAATGTTGATGATTTGATAATTAATGGTAAAACTTATAAAGGAACAGAAGGTCTATGGGATTTGTTAAGGATGAATACTAATAAAACCATCGAAGATTATGACGATAACGTTTTTGAATAGTACAAGGAAATAATAATACTCAGATGCTGCCTTCCAAAAATATAATCGAGATAAAAAGGTAGCATCTAGTAGAGGTTCTAAGTACATTAATATTATCAAACCTATTTGGGATAATTATATTAAACCATCTTTACCTCCAACACCGCCAAGAAAGAAAACACCAAAGTCTGGGGAAGGAATAAAAATATACAACGAATTACCTAAAGAATATATATGGATGGATGATGGGAGAAAGTTAATTGATCGGCTAATAGTTATAGATGGAGAAGAAAAGGCTGGAAATCATAACTTTTACAATGAGAAAGTAGGTATAGTGAGTATGATTAATAATAAGCTTTCACAATTTGTTCCTAATGATCCAAAAGGTATAGGTTATTTGATTAAGATCTTAAATACGTTACCACCACGATTCTGGAATGATGAGAAGCTTGGGAAAGGATTAGTAAATGATTTGATTAATAAACTCCCATTTGAATTACATATTCCAGGATTTTCATACTGTGGTCCGGGAACTAAGCTACAAGAAACATTAGAAAGAGGTGATAAAGGTATTAACCCATTAGATGAGGCTTGTAAAGAACACGATATATACTACAGAGACAATAAAGATACAGAATCAAAACATGTTGCAGATAAGGAACTAGAAACTAAAGCATGGAAAAGAGCATTTAGTAGTGATTCATCAATTGGTGAACGATTAGCTGCTTTTGGAGTTGGTACTGCTATGAATGCTAAGGTTAAGTTAGGATGGGGATTTTAAGTTTTTAATTGTTAATATGCCCTTCACATGTGACGGGCCAATGATTCTTTTATGGGCATGGCACTATCCATTCTTTTATGAGCAAAGGAGGAGTTTTAACCCCCTTACAAAACGTTCATCCTCAAACAGTTTCTATCAACGATGTTTCAAGATTTTCTTTGTAATAAATGGATAGTGTTGAGAGTTACGAGTTACAGAGTTTTAAAGCTAACACAAGAACATTTAATAATTTGAATGAAGCTAACAATTATTTTGAGTTCGATTTCAATGTGGGTGATGGGTTCATACATCCACACAAAGCAGATTGTCATATGACTTTTGAAGTTGTTGGTGCATCAGTTGGAGGTACATTTGGTGCAAATGATACTATAAAACTTGTAGATAACTTCTTCTCATTCTTCTTTTCTCAAATTGAGGTTAGAAAGCATGGTGTTGTTATAGATAAGATTGAACTACCAGGAATAACATCTACAGCTGCCGGAACATTAAAGATTTCCAAAACAAAAGTTGAATATCTAAAACAAAGCAGGATTTGAAACAGATGATAAACTTGGTCTAAGAAAGGACTTTAGTGTTTTGTACCCATTAAGATTAATTCCAGGCTTTTTAAGTGATTATAAAGAGGTTATATGGAAAGGTGGATTGAGAATAACATTTACAAAGGCTGACAAAAATAACGATGTTTTGTACAAAGGGGCTGGATCAGGAGCAGATCCTCATGATGGAAAAATAACAATAAAAATTATGGAGATAAGAATGCCAATTGTTGAATACGAATCTAATTGTGAAAACAAGTTAAAGTTGAATATTCTTAAAGAACCTAAAATCATGTTTTCATTCCATACTTATCAATGTGTTCAGAAGACTGTGGTGAGTTCTTTCTTGGAGTTTGATGTTACTACTCAATTTAATTCTAGACAATTTTATATGCCTGATTTCGTAGTTGTAATGTTCCAAACTAATAGAAGTGGCAAACAAACAGCAGACGCAAGTAAGTTTGATCATTGTAAGGTAAAGAATATCTATCTTAAGAATGGGCTGAATGAGGTATTTCCAAAAGAATCAAGAAACTTAGATATTGCCAACAAGGATTATTTTAAGATGTACGAAGATTATACTGCATTTAAAGGAATAACGTGTGGCAATACCGAAATGTACTATGACCCTAAAGAGTTTATAGATAACAGGCCAATGTATGTGATTAATTGTAGTAAGAGGAAAAATGTATCGGTAAATGAGAGAACAAACATAAAGATTGTTGTAGACTTTGCAGAAGCTGTGGCTGCTAATACTATATACTATGCGATTTTAATTGGGCGAAAGAAGTTCGAAATTGATAAATATGATTAAATATTTTTGATGAAGATAAAAAATTGAAGTGTTCATTGATTTTCTATATAATAAATATGATGGCAAAACACGTTGATTTTTTAAACAAGCTTGGAAGTTTTGAACAAAAACAGGTTATTGGATTAAGAGAATTAGAATTAAATACAGAATATAAGATTGTGAAAATGGAAAAGATTAAAACTAAGTAAGAGAATTTTAGTTGAGTGTAAGGAGTTTAAGGTTTTTCTTCCACCTAGATTTACAAAACACTTAACAGATAAAATGATTGATGAGATCGTTAAAGATGGAATAAAAATCAAATACACTGGTTTAAAAGATAATTATCCGACTATTGAGTTCTGTATGTAAATAAAAAAAATTAACAAAAATGAACAAAAATATGTTGTCAGAAGTAAAAAATGGAGTGATTAGAAATGGATCCCCAAAGGAAGTTCATTCTTACTAATAATTTCAATGTAATTGTGAAAAATGTGCAAACCGAAATTCAAGTAGTTTTTGATATTAACGGCTGTCTATTCAGCTTGAATTACGATCAGTGGACAGAGTTTAAGAAATCATTGTTTCCCATAGAGAACGAGGTTAGCAGAAGATTCCATTATCAATATCCGAACTTGTAATTTTAAGTATGTTTTAAGTGTATAAGTGTTTTTATAGTATCAAGACTATAAAAACTAAGACCTTTGGATATACAGAACATAATGTCTTTTAAATTTTACAAACAAATACAGGTCCTGGAAACGGGGACGTCGGTTCGTTGATGAAGGTTGTGTAAGGGTGCACGGCCGATAATAATGTGTCAGTATTTTGGACACTTGTAGTTTCCAGGTCTTCAAATCTACTCTGAAATTTTGGTCTACATAGGAAATTTATTTGCCTATCGATTACCGTTTGAATTTTGAAAAACGGTTAATATTTGATGAAGTTACTGCAAGTTCAAAATTTCGGGAATTTTTTACGGGTTTATTTTTGAGTTTTCTGGAAAATGTTATTCTTTAAAAAAGTCTTAAAATTTTGTGATGATTATGGTAGTATTTTTTATTTGTCGATTTGTTGAAATTTTTTAGAGATATTGAAAAAGGGAGCATATCCTGTGGGTTATGCAACCAGTTGTACATGAAAAATAGTACCTTTAAGTCTCTATCGATTGTCGTTTGAATTTTGAAAATCGGTTAATAAATAAGGATGATAAAGCATTTTTTCGTTTTTGCAACCCGTAATACATATATGGGCTATCCAAAAATGCAATCAGATTGTCAAAATATTCAGTAGGAACCAAGATATAGATAATCTTATTGTTATATATTTTGAATTTACCGCTTCTATACTCATGCTCTCTCTAAAGAATTGTATGTTGGCATTTTAAGAAGTTACTCACTCACTCAGTAGATAGTGCTGTATATCGTGTAGTTTATCACTTTGCTAATAGATGGCGTTGCTTGTAGAAGTATTTGTTCATATATAAGGACCAATTTTCACTTGATTTCTTTGAGTACATGTTAGCCGAGTGTGCTCGCTCATGGTCTAGCCAGCTATGAGTCGTTATCGGCGTGGACGTCGCAGGTTCGAGTCGCCTCCAAGCCAGAAGAAGGATTTTCACTCTCTCATCTATAAGTGAAGCAAATCAGATTGAGTTGACGTGAATGGAGACTAGCGCTAGTCGGGAAAAGAAAACGGAGGCACAATAGAAGCAGCAGCAGAAAGAGAAACGGAGGCACAACAGAAGCAGCAGCAGAAAGAGAAACAAACAGAAAAAGGAGTCTCAGAGGCAGTCAAAAGCAAACCAAACAAACAAATAAGAGAAAGGCGTAAGTCCTCTCAGGTCCACCTGTGCACAGGTTTTGCTGCTTTTTACTTTGAAAATTTATTTATTATTTTAAATATCATAAAAGCCTATGCGACATACTAAATTTTATCTTCTTATAATTCAGCTATTTCTGAACCGATTTCGATCAAACAAAAAGTATTTTTTCAATCACAGACAGACCTATAAGTTATAAGTTTTAGCTATAAGGTTTTATGATTTTAAATGTCATAAAAGCATATGCGCAGTGTACAATATCTAATCTACTTTGCTCTCACCTTCTTTATTAAAGTTCAGTGGTCAGTGGCAGGTTTGTAATTTTTGGTAGTCAGGGGGTGGAAAGGGGAAGTGCGCTAGTAGTTAGGTATACAAACTACTTTTATAATGTGCTTTCTACTGACGTTTTTGGTTTATATTCATGTAAAGTAGTGGCAATTATATGAACTTTTTCTATTTCACTATGGAAGAAGAGAGTTTCATAGTACTAAGGGGGCTGTATCGAAAAATTGAGAGATGGCATGTAGAATAAAGAGTGCCGGGAATTAAGTATTGTCTGTTTGTTTGCTTGAGTTTAGCGTTCCACGGTTATGCCTTAATGGGCAAGGGAGATGTGGATACTAATTATAGTGGAATCCGAACCACTTTTATCGTTCAACAGTAATCCACATGGAATTGGACCCTGTACCACAGAATGCAGGCGTGCTAGCCACTAGACCAGGGGGGGTGGAGTTGGTATACGGGCGGGCTGCGGGCCATATTCTTTGTGAAGTTTTCCTAGGTAATGGATTTCTTTTTGAAAATGGGTTTAAAACAGGGACATCATTTAGGGAGGGCAGGGAGGGGCATTTGACCCCCTGAGTTTGAGATGTATATAGATTTTATCATTAGAATAGTAGTAAATCAGTGAAAAACGCGAAATTTTACTTATATCAAGAGGTCTTGCCCCCCAAAGCAAAATCTGAAATGACGCTCCTGATTTAAACTATTAAAAACACTATGATAAAATGTAAAATATAGGGGAAGGGCGCCAAAAAGTCACTTTGCCCGTGTGAAAATTTGCCCTGCTCCGCCCCTGCGTACTTTCTGTATATTTTTGGCCTTGCAGCTTGTGCGGTCCCCACGCCACATTGTTGCGGGGGCGCTATTTACGCCTACCCTTCGAACGTAATTCAATAACTGTTTAAGAAATTCTACCACCAGCGTGGAAACGGGAATATATTTTTCTAATAGTCCCATAGAACTTTCACTCAGAACGCCAGATGCAATTTTTCAATGTGGGCTCTGGCTAAGTAGAAGGAAGATCTGTTTCCTAAGTAAGTTCCTATCAGAAAGTTTGCTATTTCTTTAACAGTGATGTAAATAAACATACTTATCGTTATTAGCTCGACACCAAACCATCCTGGACAAATCCCTCTAGAACAATGGTCGGCAAAAGTTATTCTGCCTAATTTTAAAAGCGACTCAAGGGTGAAACACTTGTTAACGAAAGCAATGTTGTGTATATACTGCCTTGTTTCTGACAAAATATAAAGTCTTTTGTAATCTTTAGACACTTTTCCTATTCTTTTTGTCACCCTTGGTTGTGTAAGGAAGCCTCGAACAAATAAAGAAGAGGTAATATTACAGTTACAGGGGCGCTATAAATATATTAGGTATTTCTTTTGTTACCTAACCATAACGGCCTAGGGTCGTCTTCAGTAGAATAAGAAATGCTACGTGATATTACATTCACGAAGGAGGAAAGGATGCACTAAATATATTTCTTATTCATTTTGTCTGCCCTGCTTCTCAGAAATTATATACCTTCTGTTGGAGGGTGCTGAAAAGAGAGGAGGGGAAATAAAACGTCGTGCCCCCTCATACATTTTAAATTTTGTGACGTGGTTGCTCATATTATTACTAAAGAAAGCACTTTAAACTAAGATCTCTAAAGTTACAACATTATGTAAGGGTGGCATATTCAGGAATCAACAGTTGTATTTAAAAACCTCCAATCCGCTTGGAACAAATGTCATTTAACGTTTCTATCTGAAGCTATATCGTGTAAGAAATTTACCTTCTCGATGTGTGGATTTACTTTGTTCACAGTAAATAATCAGATAATGTGAATTCTACCTACATTCAAGTTGCCAACACAAAACACCTCTCTCACAAAAAAGAGAGACAGAGAGATAGAGAGAGAGAGAGAGAGAGAGAGAGAGAGAGAGAGAGAGGAAACTCTTACAAGAAACTTAATTTGAAATAAACAAATACTCGCTTTTATAGCATCATGCATGCAGCGATTCTATGTCTCTTAATTCCGCCTAACTTTGTCTACGCTGTTTTTCAGACATGAGATGAGATTTTTTGATAACCTTCACTCACCCTCAAACGCAGTTGACTTCCTCACGCACACAGTTACCTTCATGTTCTAACTAAATAAAGGTAAATATGACTCTCATTCATGTGATTAAAATTTATATATTTTAATATCCAAAGGTATACATTATATCTACGGTATAATATTATTTATATCTCATGTATATGTATATAATGGTGGCCAGTTTGTAGTGGGCTCGCGAAGGCTTGCGCTTGGGCTCAGTTCCCTCTGTTAGGCTCGCGCTCGGTTTCACTTCTCTCAGTTGTGTTTGCGTTCAATCATGCTCTTGCTCAGTTATGTCGTAAAAGGTCGCGCTCACTTCGGCTTAGACTTCCTTCCCGCAGTTGGGCTCGCACTTATCTAAGCTTGCTCGGACTTATTTTATTAGGGCTCGGGCTCGCTCTCAATTATTGACCCCAAGTCCAGTTGAGTGCGAGAGTGACGAGTACGAGAACCTAGCAATTTGGACACATATCTGCTAAACCACATTAAAATAGATTTTAGTGTTTTTTCAGACTTTTATTTGAAGGAATTGTTGGATTTCTTAGGAAACGTTGATTTATAAAAGTTTGGAAAAATGGAGATTAGTTGGCAATAAATTTTCTAAATTTTTTCTTCGTATGATTCGTTGGTATGTTACAGCTGGCAAATTTCGCGTTTTTCTGGGGACAATACAAATGTTATATATATATATATATATATATATATATATATATATATATATATATATATATATATATATATATATATATATATATATCTGTGTGTGTATGTGCAACTTATTAGGGATCCTACGAGCTCTCAATAGTATTCACAATCGTGCCCTGCTTCGTTGAACTCCACGAAAGTCCTTTTTTCTCTTATTTCAGGCAAGAAACTTTAATTATTAACGATGTGATTTTTTTCAGAAGCAGCCTCTAATTTTAATTATGTGTTTGAGAACATATTGTCCTGCTAGAATACATTAAATGTGAACATTTCTTAATTTAATTCGAATATAAGAAGAGAAAATTTGAGATCGTTAGTTGATTACAGCATTATTTTCCTAATCCAACATCTATTAAAGTTAATGAAAGCTCAATAAAATGTTTGTCAACATAAAATGAATGTCATAGCATCACTATGAGTCCAGAAGTTCTGTGTAATAATTTTGGAAATGATGAACTTAGTATTGTTCTAGTTTTCGATTCATCTATACATTTCTTTAAGAATATAAAAGCAGGTTCTTAAGTTGCACAAAATAACGGAAAAATAATGCATGATATAAAATGATGTAATATAAAGGAATCCGTTAAAATTGAAACTGCAATTGCCAATTTAAGAAGCTATGGTGAAATTTAGAATGTTTCATGTTCATTTGGAGCTAAATATTATTTCAGCAGCGGGATTATATGAGACTTATGTTATCCCGAGTTCTAGAACATTCACCACTTATTCGCAAGAAATTAACATCACTATAAAAGCCTGGCAACATTAAACTGTTTCATACGGTATGTTTTTTTTCCTAGCCCGTTTATTTATATGAGGAATTATTTTTCTTTCAATTGAACTGGATTTTGATTGTTTGGTTTTACAAATTTCTCCCTCTGGCCTGTTTGGGTGTCCTTTGTTTTAAAAATATTCTTATATTTGATGCCATATTGCTTTAGCCTTTTATTTAAAAATATAATTACCTAACGCGGTAGGTAAATTTCGTATAGCACACATTTCAAGATCTCAAGAAGTAAAATCAACTTGCTAAAATTCTGGTTTATTTCAAAGAATAAATAGAATGATTCCTGATAAAAAAAATTTATTGGCTGACAAACCATGATCGTGTCGATATTTAACACTCTTAAGTGCTAATCTTTTTTTGTTGGGATTTATAAAACTTACAATTGGAATAATAATATTTCTCTAGACTTTTCTATGAATGCACAGTTTCATTACTTGTTAGTACCTAAACTTCCTAATTTGGAAGTTTAAAATGTTTCCTTAATCTATGATTTTAATATCGATTGATTACGTGCCAATTTATGTACGATTTACATTCGAAATACATGTTTATTATTCAAAATATTTCATTTTTTTACTTTCATACAATTGCTATTGGCAGAGAACAGGCAAAGAGTATAATCACTTTTCCAACAAATATGAATAAATTATTATTTACTTTGAAAGTTCTATCGAGTTATGGGCACCTCCGTTCTACATGCATATACCTTTGATCTTAGAAATATATCAGGTTTAAGAATACGGGCATTATTTCTTGTTTATAAGCACATCTAAAAAGACATAGATTATCTGTCGCCATCATATTTGTTCTAAAATAAACATTGAACAGCTTGAAAACAATAACTCTCGGGTCATAAACGATTTTGAGCAACAAAGTAAAATCGGTAGAAAATGTTGCTACCACTGCCAAAGTTACCGGTAATAACCATAACTTCCAAAAATTTATATTAATCCAAACTGGATTCAAACCATCCTTCATGAATATCGTCAAAGTGGTTGTCAGCCTCCTAGGATGTCTCTACTTCCGTCTTATTGTGGGTTATAGAAGCAAAATATCGTCCAGTTATTTACCAGGAGGTAATGTGCCTAAAATAGATGACACATTCCCGCGCTAGGTAGCGATGCTGATACGTTAGAAAAGGAATGCAGTAAAACCGGGATCACCAGTTTTGATTGCTATTCGATAACCAAGTTCATTAATGAAATTTGATCCTTCGTGACATCAAGATCCACTGGTTTCTATTGCTACTGTTAAAACCAATATTTTTCCATTAGTTTCTAGTATTTTAGTATTTTGTCTGATTCTCTGTGAGCGGCGACGAGACCTGAAGAATGGGGTAAGTTGGAAGGAGCAAACGCATCGGAACATGTGCAATCCCAGACTAGTGCTTTTCCGTTTTTTCGTGGTACCATCAGGCCTTTTACCATCCGAGTGGCAACAACCATTTTGTTCTTTTATTGAAGGAACTCCGCTGATGCAAGGGGTCTGTAAATGATGTTCACAATATGATGTAGAGATTGTGTTCCTGCAGGTTTTTTTACATGAAAGACCATGTAATCCCTTATTATCAACACATGCGTTTCAAGCAGGACAGTAGTGAGTCTCACAAATGTTAGCATCTAACGCAGAGTCGTAGCAATACGAAAGCTCTTATTAGAAAGGTGTAGGCCAAGTGTTTGAGAAGGTAGGACTTGAAGTAATGCTCCGTTTTGAAAGACGAGACAGCTAGCAGCCTGGCTTTGTCATCTTGGTTATTAGTTGATGGTAGGAGTAACCATAAACGAAGCTTGACTATAGGTTTATCCCAAACAGACTGAACATGTCTTTTTTCGTTAGGTTGGATCCATTCCAACCAGACTAGTCCATTTATCGATGCATTCTTGTACATCTCGAATCGAGTCTAAGTCAACCTCGTGTTGAAGAAGAGATCCAATTAGTTCTCGTTAGCCATAGAATGATGGGAGGAAAAAAGGTATGGCCATATCCATGGCTCGACGAACCCCAAGGCCTCCATTCTCAACTGATAAGGAAGCTTGTAACCATGAACTGTCTTTCAAAGAACAGTTTAGAAAGGATTCCAGTCTTGTTCTAAGATCATGATCGAATTTGTCAAGTAATTTATCATCCTGCCAAGAAGGGAAGCAACGGAGGAAATATAATAATCTTGGAAGTGAGAGTGAAGCTCGTAGTAAAAAAAAAGCGAAGTGTTCTGAAAGTTTTGATAATTGAGAAAGGAAGAATTCTAATTTTGACATCTTGTCCATTACAATTTTACTCCTTGATTCGGTAGAGATGGCAGCGCCTAAGAGTTCCACATTGGTAGATGATAAGAGTTTGATACCTGGTGCTACTGCGTTAAACCTTTCATAAAGGTCATGAACTTCATCAAATCTGGCGCTCAGAAGACTCACTTCACATTTGGCAGAGTTAAGAAACAATGCAATAGATGAAGCGTCTAGACGAATTTTATTAAAAGCGCGTAAAAATTTTATTAAATTTTACTACGTCGATATTTCCAGCTATGGTACCATCATCTAAGTACCAGATATTCAAATCTATGTTAATATTCTTAATAATGTGATTGATGGTTAGGGGATAAACAGCGCTGGTCCAAGTGGATCACCTTGCTGTACTCCACGTTTTGAGTAAATTGTGTTATAACTTGTAAAAAGATTGATTGGTAAGAAGTAGCTTTGGTAGATGCATGAACGGCAAGGTATAAAGTTTTTTAACAGATTGTAACATTGACTCGTGGTTGAGTTCATTAAAGGCGTTGGGAAAGTTAATGGGAAAGTTGGGGAATGCTTTCACTTCAGTGTGGGAAGATGAGTAGTACATTCTGGCGGCATGTACGGCTGATTCTGCTCGGAATAGTATACAGAACCCCAGTTGGTTTGGTAATAATATATTAATTAATGAATCTCGTATCCGGAAGCAGATAATTTTTGCTGATAAGCGTCTCCAAACATTGCCAACAGCTATCCGGCGAATTCCACCGCTTTTCTTCTTCAGTACTAAAGTGAAGCAGCAAAAACAAAATGGTCGGCACTTTCCCGGATATGTCTTAAATCATTATACTATATACTCTGTTCATTCTCGTCATTTTATGACTCGAAAGAATATAATCCTTGAGGGTAGTGACTATTCATAAATTCTGCTGTTGTCTTCAATTAAACTTTAATAGTTGATTTCTTGAGCAATGGAGAATTTATATTTTTCGTTCAACCGATGTTCAACATAGTAGGACTTTGCTAGTAGTAGATTGTAATTCTCATATAAGTTCTTTGCATCATTTGGATTTAAAGTGGGAAGTCTAGGGACTGCGTTTCATTCAACTTGGAGTGTTTGTCTACTCAAGTTTTGAGCTTTTACTAGAACCTCTAAATGATTGGGTTTATTTATCTTTACAAGCAATTCGCAAGAGGGAGCTCTAGATCCCAAAACGTTATGTATGCAGAAAACTGCGTTAACCATTCAGTCATTTGTCTCATATGATAAAAAGCATCTTATTAGGCCTTTATATTTAAAATATCAACTTCATTTAATTTCTATACCGTAGTTCACCATGGTACACTTCAAGGCGAGTATAGACTAATTTTAAAGGCCTTACTACATACTATTGAAATATATAATAAAACATCAAAGTAAGTTTTTCCTTATTTGTGTAATTTTCCCGTATACAGTAATATTAATTCCAAATTCAATTTTCGCACCTCTATTTTCCTTTCACCCAAACTATTTTTGGTATTAAATCGCATAGCACTTTAAACTATATGATTCCTTTGATAATCTACTGGTTACATGGCCTCTGAGAAATGAGTCTCATGCTGTACGTGCATATAATTTTTAGATAATATTACTTTTCTTATTAGCAAAATGGGCACAAAAATAACATAAGATTTAAAAAGAAACTAATGTATTAGATATTGTAATGAGAGTCGAAATTGATGAGCGAAGAGAAATGAAACCAATGAAAGAAAGGAACCTATGTCATGTGTTTGAAGTAAGAATGGAAAGCAGGACAAGTAGTTAACGCTGGAGGAACACCACTAATGAATATCAGAAGTGGGAACCAGTGGTAAGTGAGACGATATGCGGTGGTTTACCATCCCGCCTTTGGTTTCTCAGTGATGAAGGCATACCGCGTATGGTCTTTTAGTCATCAAAACATACCGTCACAAGAAAGATGCTAAATATCTAATCAACTAAATAACACTATAGCCTATGGAACCCGGAGATAAACCGTATAAATTATGTAGTTCCTCGTTATGAAGTTTCCGCCATTCCCGTTACTCTTGGATCCGAATATTCGTATCAGGATCGTTCTCAAATACTTTCAGCCTATGTTGTTCCCTCAGTGTAAGCGGCCATGTTTCGAAACCGTACAGAACAACAGGCATGATTATCGATTTATTTTAAGCTTCAGATTCCTCGACAGAATTCGCGACGACAAGAGAATTTGAACCGAATAGTAACACGAATTCCCTGTTTTAGTCGACATTTAATTTCTTCGTGAATACGATTTTCCTCTTTTAATATTGATCCTAGACGTTTGAAACCATCCACTTTATCAAAAGTATTATTTAATATTCTAACGCATCCATATTTTGCAGTAGTACGGTCCCGAAGCACATTCATGTGTTTAATTTTCTTTTCATTTACTTCCAAAGTCATGTCCCTACAAGCGTTTAAGAATATCTCTGCATTTCTTTCTATTGTTCTGCTATCATCCCCTATTAAATTTACATCATTAGCATATGCTATTACCTGGTGAACACCGTTGAACTGTAGGCCCTGATTGCTATCTTTGATTTTACTTATAGCGTATTCCAAAACAAAGTTAAACAATAATGGCGACAAGGCAACTCCTTGTTTCAGGCCATTTTCGACGTGAAAACTCGCGGACAAAAATTTTCCTACCCGAACTTTACTTTGGGATTCATTTAAACATATCTTAATTAATTTAATTAGCTTTCTCAGTATTCCAAGTTCTGTAAGAACGTTGTATAATGTTTCTTTCCTGACCTAGTTGTACTCCTTTCAAAAATTAATAAATAGTCTGTGTACCGGGGATTGTATTCCCACTTTTATCGAGTATTTGGTGGTAAATATTTGGTCGATAGTTGATCGATTTCGTCTAAATCCGCATTGATAAACTCCAATAATTTCATCTGCGTATGGGGTCAATTCTGCTAATAGAATATTTGAAAGGTTTTTATAGGATGTTGTCAAAAGAGAAATGCCTCAGTATTATTAATCAGTTTTGTCGCCTTTCTTGTGAATTGGAACAATGATTGATTCCTTCTACTCTTCTGGCAAATTTTCCTTGTTCCAAATAATGAGGATGAGTTCCTATATCCTGTTCCGCAATTATTCGCCTCCAGCTAAAATCAACTCAGCCGATATTTTATCTACACCCGGAGATTTGTGTTTGTTTAATTTCTCCTTTTCTCCACGCACACTAGTTTTTGGTTGCTCGTTAAGCAAATCGTCAAAAAATTTCGTCATCTATTTAAGATACTATCTGTATCAGTGAGAAATGTACCGTCAGATTTCTTTAATATATAAGCACGAGGTTGATAGGCTTACATATGCCCTGGATGTTTTTATTTTTACCATTATTTTCACATTAATTAATTTTACCTTTCAAAAATTAATTAATTTTACCTTTACCAAAGTTTCCCACCTGGTATCTGCGAAATTTTGTATAGTTATTGCATTCGGATTTTGTAGCCAGCGTAATTTTGCCTTTTCTCTTCTCTGCTAGTTTAATGCATTCCTGGTCTTGCATTCCTGTGTCCCAGTTTTTCTTATGCTGAAATTTTAATGTTATCTCTAATTTCAATCCAGGTATCCTCAACACTAGTGGGCGCCGAATCTTATAAAGCGAAGAATCGATTCGAAACTTCAATCTGGTATTCTTTTCTTCTACTAAAACATGATCAATTTGATTATGTGATTTTGCGTTTGGTGATGTCCAAGTGTATTTATGAACGTCGCGATGTGGGAAATTTGTACACTTCACGATTAGATTTTTGGGTGTTAAAAGTTCACGAGTGTAACACAGCTGTCATTACTTTTCTTATGCAGACTTTCGCTCCACATAATCGGTTTGAAAATATTCTCTCGTCCTATCTTCGCATTGAAATCCCCTAATAGAATTTTCATATGATATCGTGGGAGTTGGTCAAATATCAGTTCCACTTCTTCGTAAAAACGGTCTTTTATATCGTCATCCTTATCTTCAGTTGGGGAATGTAGGGGCATGTACAATAATATCGCACCACCGTCCCTCAAGAGTAATAAAAGAAAGTCTGTCAGTAACAAATTCAAAGCGTTTAATTGTTGGTAATATTCGTTTATGAGCGAAAAACCCTGTACCTAACTGGTGGTTTTAATTCCTTCCGCGTAAAAGAACGTAAAATTTCCAGAATTTACAGCTTCGTTTCCTTCCCATGTAACTTCCTGAACTCCTACAAGTCAATTCTGTACTTCTATAACTTACTCGTTACGGATTTTAACGCGTGTGCCCTATAAAGACTTCTAATATTCCAAGTTCCAATCTTCATATCCATTTTCTTTTACTGAGGTCGTGCCAAGTTTTCACACCTTGTCCTGGGCGTTTGTAAATATTTCTCAACAAGTGCGTTTTTTCACAGGATGAGGTTGTTAGCCTTCCCCCAAACCCCCAAGATGGAGGACCACTCCTAGTTGACTGTCCGCGACTGCTTGTTCAGTATATTCGATCTAACCTCTATATCTAGAGGCCCTCTCCTCGATCCGCAACCTGAGGACGCGACATGCCGTGGTGACGGGAAACCACGTTAGATGCAAAATAGCTTTAAGAAATCCTTTTTACACAATAGGTAAATGACGAACAGCTGAGCACGTGAAAAGATTTTATTTCTTATGAAGTAATTTATAAGTTGACAACACCGAAATTTTTTTATCTCTTTCTTACCTTTTGTTTTTAAAATGAGGTGTTTTCGAATATGTTCATGTAGTTTATATTTTGATGTTCCACATTCTGTCCTTTTTAGGAATTAGATTTCTGGGATGTGGGCATACAAGACCGTTTAGCCCGTCACGCATATAAGAGATGACGTCTCTCCGAGGGTACACTATCAAAAGGAATAAAGCGGCCTGGGAAAATTATATTACATACCATCTCCGCATTTGTCTTGTGTGAATGAGGAAAACCTCAGGGAAACCTAACTCACAGTTCCTGGCCAGAAAAACTTATACTGTTTCGAAATTCCTCACTGGGAACCGAATCCTGGACTGTTCACACCAAAGTAGAGAGCGTTAGCGACTTTGTTTGTATCTTATTCTCATAATTAATATAAATGTCGTGTTTTGAGCATGAGCGGATTTAGGGGTTGTCTGCAGTAGTGGCGATTCTTACTTGAGTTTGGAACACCCGTCAGTCGAAGAAACATTAATACTATTAATATTTACTTAATTCTATATAATAAACTAAACTAACTCATTAACTCCATTGCATATAGAGGTTCACAAAGCTTTCCATTGACTCCTATCCTTAGCTAGCGGGATCCAGTTTCTGCTTTGTATTCCTATTTCTGCGAGATCAATGTTAATATTGTCCTCCCATCTGCGCATAGGTCTTTCTAATGGTCGTTTCCCAATTGTTCTTTTAGTTAAGACTTTGAAAGCGTTTCTACTTTCTTCCATCCTACCTACAGACCTGCCCACCCAAACCTCGTAGACCTGATGACCCAAACCATGTTTGGTAAACCGTATAACTTATCCACTTCCTCGTTGTGAAGTTTCCACAAATCCCCATTCCCGTCCCTCCCGGTTTGCAATATTCGCATCAGAATCTTGTTCTCAAGTGCTTTCAGTCTATGTTTTTCCTCTGAATAAGCGACCATGTTTCGCAACCAAACACAACAACAGGCATGCATAATAACATAAATTTTCTGCTTTGACTTTCGTCTGTTAATATTGATCCTAAATATTTGGAACTACACACTTTATCAAAAGTATTATTTAATATTGTAACGCATCCATAATTTCCCGTATTATTGTCCTGACGCACTACTATGTATTTAGTTTTCTCTGCACTTACTTCTATCCCCAAGTCCCTGACCTTTGTATTTCATTTTATTGTTCCCCTATCATCCCCTACTAAATACACATCATCAGCATACGCCATAAGCTGATGAACAAAGTTCAACTCTTGGCCCTGGTTCCTGGGACATTTTTTACAATATTTTTGCCGAGTGATCAAAGTCTCATCATGTCCCTAAAGTGACTAAAAACAAGCTCTTTAGTTGTTTTCAGTCATTATGTAAATAGAAATGCAATCTTTGAGGCAACACACTTTCACTGTATTTCAATATTTAGATTGCCGTTATGCCGAGTTACAATCGTGATAAAGTGTACCGCCTCTGCTTTTTTTCCACTTCGAACACTGATTTGCCTCCTTCAGAATAAATTCCAAACGGTTTACGTTAAATTAATAAAAATTGGATATGGTTTAGTGTTTGAAGTATATACGTAGAAGAATAAGAGGTTTATTCAAAATATTCGAAATATGTATTTGGAGTGAAATTTATGTGTTTTCACAATCTTCTAGTAGGTTGAATAGTTCTAATTACTTATACAAGTTAACATAAGGTTTTACGGAGATTATTGTTCTATTAGACTGAACTTGAGCTTAAATGTTAATTGGACTCTCACAAATCAGCTTAGCGACTCTTACAAATGTGGATTCGACATAAATATAGGTCATTCTCGATTAAGTTTACCTGTCACCCTTTCTCATTCACTGTTAGGGGCACTGTAGATTTCTTAACATAATCAAACTTGGTTAACAATGCTTCTGGCTTTCCAGAGTTACGCTTGTGCTTCAACTACGTACATAACATACTCTACCGATAATAAAGAGACCGAGATTACTCCCAGCATCGTGTTGTCCTTTCTTGAAATTTCGAGGCAAACCCGAGTTCGAGATAGACTTTAGTAAATCGAGACGAAACCGAGGCTAAACATATCAGAACATAAGCGAGATTCCGGAACAGAATCGTGAATGAGACAGACAGTTGCGTTTCGAAACGTGACGGAACAACACAAAACTCAATCTCAAATGTCTCGGTCTCGTGTGAGTATTAACAAAAAATACTGAAATTGAGTTTTATGCTGAAAATTTCTTACATATTATATGTTAGATGATAGAACGATTGTCCTTTACAAGAGTCTTGCATGGAAGACCAAGACCAAAACCAAGACCGGTTTTGATGCAAGGCCAAGACAAAGACGAAGGAGTTCAAGACCAAGACAAAGACCAAGCAGTGCAAAACCAGGACCAAGACCATACCTGCGAGACCAAGACAAAGTCCGGGACTCTTACGCAAGAGTCTTGCACAAATACCGGTACCACTTGAATTTTCTTTATACCTAAGTAGAATGTAAAAAGCTGAAAAATCATTACATCTTTCATTTGTATTCCTTGGCTTCCGTGAAAAGACATCTGTAGTAAATGTGTTCCCAGTAGTTTACGTAATCAATGTTAGTTGATGTGCTTATGTAACATATTTTCTTCGGTCCTGGCTTCTGGAAAGCGCAAGAAGAATTTTTCATTGCACTCTTTTGAAGGTTTATGGAGTGCTGAACATAACAAGAATATGGACGTTTGCGATTGATGACGTCATAGGGGTAGCTGATGATCCACATAACGGACCTTCGTTCTTAAGTAGTATTAAAAACTGCTTATGAGATACCATATATTTAGTTTATTAAGTTCCCACTTAACACGAAAAATGCATTGTGCTGAATGTAATGAAAACTCAGCCCATGCGAATACAAGTAGGTTTTGTTTATTGCAGAAAAGAACTGTTATTGCAGTAAAATAAAAGTACATCGTAGTTCTCAAACTATAGTTACCTATGGTTATCTATGACCCAAAACATAAGGAGTTGATTTAAAATGAATATTGTGCATACATGATAAAGGATTATCTTTAGTGCAGAAAAACTCTTTTGCATTTGATGTAGGACACTGTATGTTTAGAAATTTCTTTATTTCACGATTATCGAGCGCCTTTACAACTGAAAATTCACAGAGCTAACACAACTTGGAAGAAATACAGATTATTGTTATTGCAACATTGACCAGCAGTAGCGGATTTTTTGGCACGGTATGTTAGGGCTGAACTCTCCAAATTTCCGTTCTTTCCTTAAAAGAACCTAAATATAGTCATGCGTATGATGTTAAACCTCAAGCGTAACATTAAAAATTCCGGAAGTTCTGAAACAAAAGAAGCATTCTTAACCAAAGATCCTTCCCAAAATACTTTTAACACTGTGTGAAATTACACACAACTCAGAAATCGAAGAGGGCAATTAAGACAGAAATCAGATGAGTTAGATTAATTCAACATGTTTAAGCAAAGACATCACATATAAAACAATCTAAATTGAAATATACCACAATATGGAGCCATTAGCAATCTGTGGGTACCTTTCCCGCCTGTTCCAACTTGAATTCCACATAAATATTAGATATAAATCATGCAAAACGGATCAAAATAATAATAATTTAGTACCTGCTGTGCTGTTTTATTCAAAATGAGGAAAATACCCCTGGTGTTGCCCAGACCCCCTAATCCTTCTACTTTGGATATAGGTAATATCGGAAACTGATGGTATAAAAAGGCGCTGACGATGCTTACCGAAAGGATTACATATGTGAAGATCTGATTGACGCGGCTTGTCATAAATCAGAAGAGGATACGTTATCTTAGTGGAATTGCAACACAAAGCGTTCAAACGTTTCCAATAAGTTGTTAGATGTGATGTGTCTGCTAGATGACAGCAGGTCTTAATCCACTGAGCTGTTTATAGCCGGAACGGTAGTTCCGTACAGCACATTGCAGTTGGTGGTGTAAGAGAAGTGCAGCAGGATATTGTGTGCGAAGGTATTCACGATTGCATTGGCGAGAGCGTCGAACTAAAGCAATAATGTGGCAGACATTTGGGATGCTATTGAATGGACGAAGATCATAGTATATAGAGAGGAGATGCGTCCTGGATAGCCGTATTGAGAGTGTCAAATTGTTGAGTAAGATCTTCAGAAATAGCTGGAGCATAGTAGGCTTCTCTGGCAGATGTTATATAGGTACGATAGCTAATCAGACGGAATAGTCATATCACGGTGTAACTCGAGCAGCTGGAAAACGTGTTGAGCATTCAAGCTCTGTGTACTAGGTCGTTTTTTTTAAGAGCATGAGCAATACCGAGCAAAACCAGGACTGTAACGGTGCAATGAGTAGCTGACATATTGGCTGGAATTGCGATGTCTGATGTGGTGTTTGACATTGGTTGAGTATGAGAAGGTAGTTCAAGTTGTATCCCAGCTCTGTGAGTGCTGCGTCGACGCCTTCTATCCACGAAGTCGCCGTGGTACAGGGTTTAAGGATCCACACAATATTATTTAAAAAAAAGTATTCTTAAAGGAATTTAGGTGAGCACTAGACTATTGCGAAAATCATGATGACAATTCAGGTATCAAAAATTTTAATGCAATTGCAAAAAATCTCCATTAATTCCATTAGTACACTGGAAGTGTTAATAATTATTGCTCAAAATTCGTTTGAATACACAGTGTAGTTGTAACACGCAGACAAAAATTGATAACATGACCATGTCGATGAATAAAGGTAATTAATTTTAAATGTTCCTTTTGGATCACACGTTGCCATTTTCATTTTCCACACAATTCCATAATATTAAATGTTCATACTGATTACACCTTTGATATTTAATAAATTTTCATAGTTTCTAGGCTTACCACCTAGTCAAAAGGGGAAAAGAAATTCCAAGATACACTTATTAATTTGCATCAAATTGTGACTCGATATGGCCATTTTCTATTATATGCCCCAAATAAGAAATCTTACCTTGAAAAAGAGTACTACATTTATTGAAAGATTATGTAATGTAATGATTTACGTCAAGTTGGCGACCACACTTGTAGCGACCACACTAATATTAACAAATTTTTTTGTGCTCAATTTGTGCTAATTTATGCTGCAGTTATCAGAATTTGTGCTACAATAGTTATGGAACTAAGTGAAAAAGAAAGTTGGTCGCCAATTTGATGTCAAGATAGCGACCACATTGTGAAAAATAATTCCTACCATAGAGATATAAGCAAATTATTTTGTGCTCAATTTGTGCTGATTTATCCTGCAGTTATTAACATTTTTTTGCTGCAATAATTACAAAATGAAGAAAAAACAAAACAGGTTGGTCGCCAAACTAACGACCAGTTAGCTACCACATCTCGGAAAAAAAATTTCAAACACAATATACCAGCAACATATTTTGTGCTAAATTTGTGCTAATATATCTGAAGATTTTACAATGTGCTCCGCAATAGTTACACAATGAAATAGAAAAAAAGTTGGTCGCCAAATTGACGTCAAATTAGCGACCACATTGTGAAAAGAACCCCTACAATACAGATATTAACAAAAAATTTTGTGCTCAATTTGTGCTGATTTATGCTGCAGTTATTAGAACTTTTTGCTGCAATAATTACAGAATGAAGAGAAAACGAAACCGGTTTGACACCAAGATGACGTCCAGCTAGGAACGGAAATACTAAAATTTCAGCGACCACCCTTTCTACACTTGAAAGAGGAAATTAATGCTTCCGATGGAAGTGTCTCCCGATGCTTGTATTTGTGCAACAAAAAGCAGAATTTGTGCTCACACAGTTAATTAGATACAACGCATTAATAAAAAGAAGAGGGAAATATTAAAATTTCGGCGACCACCCTTTCTACACTTGAAAGAGGAAATTAATGCTTGCGATGGAAGTGTCTCCCGATGCTTGTATTTGTGAAGCACAAAGCTGAATTTGCGATCGCATAGTTAATTAGACACAAGGTATTAGTAAAAAGTATAGGGAAACAGTAAAATTTCAGCGACCACCCTTTCTAGACTTGAAAGAGGAAATTATTGCTTGCGATGGAAGTGTCTCCAGATGCTTGTATTTGTGCAGCACAAAGCAGAATCTGTGCTCTCAAAATTACCTAGATACAGGGCATTAAAAAAAGAAAAGAAAAATATTAAAATTTCAGCGACCACCCTTTCTACACTTGAAAGAGGAAATTAATGCTTGCGATGGAAGTGTCTCCCGATGCTTGTATTTGTGCTGTAAAAGAAGAATTTGTGCTCACACAGTTAACCAGATATACGGCATTAATAAAAAGTAAAGGGAAATATTAAAAATATCAGCGACCTCCCTTTCTACACTTAAAAGAAGAAATTAATGCTTGCGATGGAATTGTCTCTATGCTTGTACTTGTAAAGCAGAAAACAGAATTTGTGCTCGCACAGTTAACTATATATACGGCATTAATAAAAAGTAGACAATTCCATTGCAAGCATTATTTTCTTCTTTCAAGTGTAGAAAGGCTGGTGTCGGAAATTTTAATATTTCCCCCTACTTTATATTAATCCCCTATATCTGGTTAACTATGCGAGCAACAATTCTCCTTTGTGTTGCACAAATACAAGCATCGAAAGACCATTCCATCGCAAGCATTGATTTTCTCTTTCAAGTGTAGAAAGGGTGGTCGCTGAAATTTTCATATTTTCCGCTTCTTTTTTTAATGACTTTTATCTAGGTAACTGTACGAGCACAAATTCTGCTTTGTGCTGCACAAACACAAGCATCGGCAGGCACTTCCGACGCAAGGATTAATTTCACCTTTCAAGTGTATAAAGGATGGTCGCTGAAATTTTAATATTTCCCGCTTCTTTATTTTAATGCTTTGTATCTAGGTAAGTGTGGGAGCACAAATTCTGCTTTGTGCTGCACAAATACAAGCATCAGGAGGCACTTCCATTGTCAGCATTAATTTCCTCTTTCAAGTGTAGAAAGGGTGGTCGCTGAAATTTTAATATTTTTCTATACTTTTTATTAATGCGTTATATCTAATTAACTGTGCGAGCACAAATTCTTCTTTGTGCTGCACAAATACAAGCATCGGTAGACACTTCCATCGCAAGCATTAATTTTCTCTTTCAAGTGTAGAAAGGGTGGTCGCTGAAATTTTCGTTCCTAGCTGGACGTCATCTTGGTGTCAAACCGGTTTAGTTTTCTCTTCATTCTGTAATTATTGCAGCAAAAAGTTCCAATAACTGCAGCATAAATCAGCACAAATTGAGCACAAATTTTTTTGTTAATATCTGTATTGTAGGGGTTGTTTTCACAATGTGGTCGCTAACTTGACGTCAATCTCGCGACCAACTTTTTTTCTATTTTATTGTGTATCTATTGCGGAACACATTCTAAAATCAGTAGATATATTAGCACAAATTGAGCACAAAATAAGTTGTTGGTATAGTGCGTTTTGGATTGTTTTTTCCGCGATGTGGTAGCTAATTGGTCGTTAGTTTGGCGACCAACCTGTTTTGTTTTTTCTTCATTTTGTAATTATTGCAGGATAAATCAGCACAAATTGAGCACAAAATAATTTGTTAATATCTCTATCGTAGGAATTATTTTTCACCGTGTGGTCGCTATCTTGACATCAAATTGGCGATCAACTTTGTTTTTCACTTAGTTCCGTAACTATTGTAGCACAAATTCTGATAACTGCAGCATAAATTAGCACAAATTGAGTACAAAAAAATTTGTTAATATTAGTGTGGTCGCTACAAGTGTGGTCGCCAACTTGACGGAAGTAATGTAATGTTCTTCAAAAATCGAAAAAACTTCACTAAGGAGCTTTTTATGACTTTCAATGTCTGCTGTGTGAATTAATAAATCATCTGCATACCAGGTAACACCTTTATCCTTAAGATGATACAACAATTTAGTAATTAATTTACTTAAAGCGAAGATCCGCTTGCTATACCGAAAGGAACGTACCTATATTGGTATAATCTCCGATGAGTAAGAAATGCGGTATATTTAACTGAGTCCTCGTGTAACTTTATCACGTGTTACGCATGATGTATATCTAATTTAGGAAAAAAAAAACGATTGGATAACTTACTCATGCTATCTTCCATCCTAAGTTTGTATTGAGGATTTAGTAACATTTTTTTATTATCTTTTGATAGTTTACGGTTAATCTATTACTACCATCTTTATTCCCCACTAAGAAACAGGGAGAGGCATATGCGCTGTCATTTTCCCGTATAATATTTTGTTCCAATAAGTTATCCAATATTTTATCTCTCTCTTTTTGTGCGATTCTGCTTATTCTATAAGCTTTTTCTCTTACCGGATGGTCATCATTTAATATTATCTGAAGTCAATAATTAGGCATCTCCCCTATATGTTCTTCAAATATAGTTTCAAATTGACTCACTAACCCGTCTACATAATGTTGTAACCCACTATCCAACTCTAAACCCTCGGGGTCAACTAACTCTTGCGTATTTTTAATAAGTCGCTACCCTTAAGTATCGCTTCCGCACTTGTATTTAAAATAGAATTAGTGGACAAATGGTCAGTTTCGTTTACATGAAATAACCTTTCAAGTGTATCTCCTCCCTCAACTATTCGTAACCTTCGACTCTCTTGATATATTCCTTTTTTATCTTTATTTAATCTTCAATTGGTATTTTTCTCCTACATTTTCATTCCCCTTTTCTTCGAATGGTACTAATAATTTATTATGAAAACAATCAACAGACTCAAAACTCAGTAACGTTTCTTCTTTTCTAATATCTTTGTGTGCATCACACAATCGATCACATAAACTAATGATTCTGTTTTCTTCCAAACTTAAAACTAACCTATTACTTCCAAAATTATTAATAACCTTCATATCCTTTAACTCATTAACCCCTAATATGAATATTCGATTTAAATCTTCCACTAAATAAAATTTTATTCTATATACCCTATTCAGTAACTTCAGGAGCAGAGTAACTGATTCCTTCAATGTGAGTTTTATTATCAATACCCTTACCAATAAATAAATCTTCAATCACTTTGTACTTATTATTTAATTTGTTATTCCATTCTCTAAAAGCCCTAGCATTTATCAGACTGATAGTTGAGCAAGTGTCTACACCGGAGATGTTCACCCTCGCGAGGGTGGCCCTCTCGAGGGCATCCTCACCTTCAAGTTCCCTCGCTCACAGTGACGCAAGGTGAGGAAGCGCGATGGCGAGGACAAGTTTTGGCCGCGAGGACGAGGGTGCGCGAGGGCGAGGTCAAGCATCGATGGCGAGGGTGAGGGTGCGCGAGGGCGAGGAAGAGCTTCGACGAAGAGGATGAGGGTGCGAGAGGGTGAGGAAAAGCTTCGACGAAGCGGGCGAGGATGCGCGAGGGTGAGGACAAGTTTCGACGAAGAGGGCGAGGGTGAACGAGGGTGAGGGCCAAGTGTTACTGCGGGAGCGAGGGTGCACGATGGCTAGAGTCAACTTCCTTCAGGAGAACGAGGGCACGCGAGGGGGGAGGACAAGCTTCCTTAAAAGCAACTGTTTTGAGTTTGCTGTTTGACCTCTTTTGGAGAGAGGCAAAATTTAAAATATCATCTGCCATGTCCTCTAGACGAAAAGTTAGTGTCATAGCAAGGTTATACATTAATCATATTTTTCCTTTCAATTAATTGCAGTAGACAATTTCTCGTGTGTCCTAACATAATTATTAAAAATAAAAATGCAAATAAGAATAATATTTGATTTTTCCCATGAAAGTTTCCGGGTAGAAATATTTGGACGGGAGCACGTTAGCTCAGTGGTAGAGCCAATCTCTGGTTTCAGGTGTCACTCGTTTGATCCCAGGCCAAGTGAGTTCGTGGAGGACGATAGCGTATACTTGGGTTTTCTCGGGATTTTCCCGTTTCCTCCCGTTTTCTCATTCCACCTATTCTTTCATCATCATTCACTTGCAATTCCATCAGTCTCCTTTAGTCATCGCTGGCATAACCGTTGGATGTTAAACTAAAGATTTATTTATTTTATTTTATTTTATTTTATTTATTTTTTTAAAGATTGGTATCTTTGAAAGCGTTTTTAATATAGTGTAAGAATATGCAGCGCACAGTCTTGAAAAGGGAGACTATTTTGAGCATCCAGTAGGCTTCTTTCTGTGATCTGTTACCCCTCATTATCGACGTTTTTACTATTATTTTTTTTTAGCTAAATAGGATATTAAAATAGAATGATTTGGTTCTATGTCGCAAGTTTTAAAGCTCCCTGACAACTGATATTTAGTCAGCAAAGCGTAGGAAAACTTACAAATAAAGAAGCAAAACTACCTGAAGTATTCGGCTATGGTTCATCTAATCATGGGCATCGTAACGAGGGGCTTGAGTGGTCGTGTTCCTCCCAGATTTTTGTCACACGTATGTAAGCAAACTAAGAATATACAAGCATATATTCAGTGGTATAGTCGAGAGTACACGAAGGTGTATTGCTCAATCTTAGTCATTTGCGCATACTTTCTGCTTCAAGGCGTGTAGTACTATATTCAAAACTAGCATATATAACCTGTGAAATTTTTAAGACTAGGGTATACTCTGTGAAAATTTTAAGACTATGGTGTACGCCGTGTGAAATTTTAAGACTTGAGCAGGAAGTTTTTGATAGTCTATTATTGCAACACAGCCCCTGCCCGCTGCAGCCCCTACTTATTCGCCTCTACTTTCTAAACATTCTCTATATATTTTACATCCCTGGATTTGGTGGCCCCGCATCGTGAAGGTTGTGGGGACATTATCTAAGCCTTTGGTCAAGTGACCTTACATTTGGACCTGTCAAGTGACCTTACATTTAAATAGATTACTATTGAGATAAGTGGGTAAAACTGCATTCAGGTTTACACCTATAATTTCATGATTCTTAGTGCTCATCCTTCCGAAGGGGAACTTTCGAAGATGTCCTCATTTCTAAGTATAGATAAACGTTCTCACACAACATAATAAACATAATTTCAAACCGTTCATGATCTATATTTAGAAAAAAATAGCACTCTATTAACGTAATTTGCTGTTTTGGAAAATGTAAGTTTTACTAATGAATATCTGGGAATCAGTCGATCTATCTGTATTCTGACATATTAGAGTTAATGTCCCTTTATAATTCATCACCGATGACGATGCTAAATGGTACGTGAATCAATAGTTTATGGTAGGATCCGAACCACCATAATGCGTTCAAACTTCACTCAAGGGACTCGAACCTGAGGCTTGCTGCAAAGCAGACATGCTTGTTAGACACTATACTAACTGCCTTTGTATATTTCAATATCATTAACTTTCAGTAATCACCGGTAATCGACCTATAACCAGAGTCGAAGTCTAAGAGGGAGTTATTGAAAATGTTGAATTATCCTAATTTTTATATAAATATTTCACTTTAGAATATTAGCGTTTAAATACTCCTCTCCCCCATACAACCATTACACACGTTAATACTATGTAACAAGCAGTAACGACTACATATTATCAGGTGCAACATTTAATCAATCAACATATAACATATAAAGCTTATAAAATTTTAATTAGTCAGCTGGATTACATCTTATGAAAAGACTTGAATAATTTCCACCTTATATGTTAGTTGTTTGACGTAACGTAAGCATGAAGGTAAGCTTAGATCTTTGTTCAAAACTCACATTGAAATGATATTCGCAAAGAATCTTCAGTGGGCTGAATCTCTTTCGTTCCAGGTTGGCTACAAGACTGCGATAATCGTAGGACGTAAAAATGAAGATTTTATTTCCCAATCAGAATTTTTAAACTATCCTATCTCTTCAAGTCAGTAATTGTCTGTTTTGCATTATTACTTTTCAGCCACAGAGCAAAATAATTCAGTCACTCTACTCCTGTTTTAATCATGTATGGCAGCGTGTAACAAATTGTTGCGAGGTCCTGGGCAAGAAAAGTTTGTGATCGCCCTTTCAGTTTTTAAATTGCTAATTATAATAAAATTTCTGGAAATCAATTAATCTACACATTTAATTACTTGTGCTAAAGAAAATAAAGGTTTGTTCTCTTACTTTCCCGTTCCACCATTTCTTTCATCATCATTCACTTGCAATTTCATCCATCTCCTTTAGCAGTTACATAACTCTGGGGCGCTAAACTAAAGATTTCATCTTTTCTTTCATTACTACAATTTTAAAGTTTGCACGACATTATTAATTGTTGAATTGGTGGATTTATAAAAGTCAGTGCTAAATCATTTTAGGCTCGATAATCTTTCCAAGGCCCCTGGAGGCGCTAAGCTCTGAGCGTGCCATTTAGGGAGGAACGGTGGCTCAGCGATAGAGAAATTACCTTTGTTCGAAGGGTCGCATGTTCGATTCCCGTCCAAGTAAGTTCGTGGTGGAGTACATCGTGTTCGTGGGTTTTCTGGGTATTCTGCAGTTTCCTACCACATTCTCATTCAACTATTTCTTTCATCATTCACTTCTGTCTCCTTTAGCATTTAGCTTGCCAACTAAAGATTTCATTTTTCATTTGCCTTTACGTATTTGTAGTGTAAGTAATCTTTGAGACAACGTTTGATAGATATCATTTCATAATTGTGGGAATTACTGAAAATAAACTTTCCAACAATGATACCTGCCAAAAATGAACCAACACCAAAGTGATAAAGTGCACAAATTGGCCCCTAGTTAAGGGTCTTAGGACAAACTTTTATATTTATAGCAATTATTGAAAAAAAAAATTAACATTGTTAAGGTAGGACAAATGTATCTCTATTAGTGGTGAATATTAACAATATTTGAGCATGGAAATTAACCTTACAAGCACATTCACACATTTCAGTTTATATTTTAAAATACCAATTAACTTAGATTGATATTCAAGTCAATGAAGTCATACATGTTATAGGTTAGAGTAGGTATATATTTCCAAATGATAATTCAACAATAGTGTTCTGAAGTATTTTATTTGTTTGCTGACGGAGTTTCAGAATTAAGCTCTTTAGATCTTTCCCTTTGAATTTGTTCAAATTCCTCAGTTACGCTACATACATCAGGGATGGCCAACGTGTTGACTGTCAAATTCTGACAGATAGTCCGCGGCAGTCACTCTACCGCCACTCATCAAACCTTGATTTCACCCTCACCCTCATCAGAGCCGCTCTTGTGTGGCTGAATACTTATGCTTGCATCGTAGTTCAAGGAACATTTTGAAGTAAAGGCATTGGATACTGTTGATAAATGATGTAAACGTCACTATCGACCGAGATCTCCATTGTAACAGGTGTTCCATTTTAGGTGTTCCACAGTAAGTTATACGATGATATGTTTAGCTTCCTTTCTTTAGGACGTATGTTAAGCAAGGGCGGATACAGGACGGACTTCTGGTGGGGGTGGTGGGTTGTAATACTGCTACTTAGAGCTAATTTTAAGAGCTCCAAACTCTAGGATGCGTTTTATTTGTACATATAAAATAAAGAAGTTTCCTCTTCTGGGGGAGGGGAACGCTCGCCCCGATCGCCCTCCCTGGATCCGTCACTGACGATAAGAAAATAATTCAACAATAATTGCTCTGATCCTCACGAAGGAGGCCCTCTCGAGGACTTCTCACCCTCAATGATATGAGGGCGAGGGTGCGCGAGGGCGAGGAAAAGTTTTGAGCACAAAGGCGAGGGCGAGCGAGGATAATGGACAACTCCTATCGCGATAGCGAGGGTGCGCGAGGGCGAGGACAAGCTTCGATGGCGAGGGTGAGGGTGCGCCAGGGCGAGGACAAGCTTCGATTCCGAGGGTGAGGGTACGCGAGGGCGAGGACAAGATTTGGCCGCGAGGGCGAGGACAAGTTTCGACAGCGAGGGTGATGGACAATTCCATTCGAGAGGGCGAGTGAGGTAGAAGTAAAATGAACATCTATGGTACACACCCTTTTAATCCTTTACCCAACACAAATGTCTCTACGTAAGTTGCAACACTGCCTTCCTTAGTAAATTGTTTATTGCTATTCACTCCAACACTCACGGCGCCTTCCACTGTTTTACCTTTTTTTTTATTATCACCTCTACTATTTTCTCCCTTTTTACTTGCCTATATCTTGCATTAACTTTGCTTCCTTCTCCAACATTCCCATTCCTCTTTTCTACTAACTGTAAACTATGCAACTTTCTAGAAAAATTTAAGGCCCTTTTTAAATTACATTTGCCAGCATAATGTGGCCCTCCACATTCAAAACATGAGACAGCCTTTTTCAATCCTTTCCTTTTAACATTTTCCTCACTTTCAGAGAACGTGTTAATTACTTTATAAATATTAACATTCTTTAAATGAGTGACATAAGAAAATAATTCCCTTTCAAGGTCCTGTCAAGTAAATATCTCTTATGAGTCCTGGATCTGCACCACTCAATAAAATTTCTTTCACATGAACCTTATTCAAGTTACCATACAGTATTATATAACTATGTTTTACATTTTCTACAAAGTGAATTAGATCTTGACCTAGGTTTGTATCGTTTCAACGTAATTACGTGATGCAACTCTTCTTTCTAATGAAGAACTTAAATTCCTTAACACTTTATGAGCAAACATCAACCAATTATCACATTGTTACATATGTTCTAAGATCTTGGTACGCAAAATGTCCTTACTTTTGTTCAAAGCAATCATAACTATTGATTCATATGGATAAACATTACCCTTATTCAAACTCTCTACTTCCAATAAAAATTTAAACAACAAATCATCATTTCCGTCACAAGAATTCATTTCTATGCCTAAATTGCAAAAGGAATTATTAGCAACACCTATAGTAATTTTCTCCAAATTAGTGCTAAAATGTCTTAATGTATTACCCACATTTTGATTATGTGAAGAAAATTGTTCATTTATTCTTGGAATATTTAAATTCTCAATACCGTGTAGTTCTTTACTATGCGGTAATTCTTTGTATTCGTCAAAGTATCCAGTTGATTCTCTATCGAAATGTACAGTATTAAACATCTGATATTCACATACATTAAAATCAAGTCTGTTTATATTTGTGCGGAGTAACTGACGTTTCACAACTGTCCATTTGTGTTTCGTGTTGTCTCCGTGATAACAAGCTAGGTTCGTTGAAGCAGACAGCGCTCCTAGGCATAGGAAATGTATCATTTACCTCATAATCCGACCCACGTCCTTGTTTTTCAGAACAGCAGTCGTCTGACTTTCTATCCCCTGTATTCTCATAACGATTGAAGATTCCTATGTCTCCGTTCGAAACATGATTTGACACTAACTGTGGAACACGTTCCACATAATCTTCATTCGATGCCATAATCACTTAACTAATATTACTGGCCACAAACTTTATAATTATCACCATTCTCTTCATCCACTCAAATAAAACAGGAAGTCGCTGCCATACACACACCGAACACTGTCGTAACAACTATGCTCTTCTTCCCACTCCAACTACCAAGACAGGACAAACCAATCGCCAACATTAACTTATCTTCCATGGTGTAGCAAACTCATACTGAAAGCTTTATGCCTAGTATTTTCTTCCTTTTTTTCCAACTAAGAAAACTAATCGCAATTCTTCCACTAAGCACAGATTTAGCACTCACAATTAAATTCCGTTTATAACAAGGGAATTGGAAAATGGAACTTTCTGCCGACGCCTTTTATCTACGAAAACGCTGTGGTGCAGATTTCAGGACCTTCACAAAATTAGTAAAAAACGTCTTCATAAAAATGAATTTAGGTGAGCACTAGACTATTACGAAAACCATGATACAATGCAGGTATCAAAAAATTTAATGAAATTACAAAAAAAGCTCTACTAATTCCACTAGCACACTGTATGTTTTCATACTTATTGCTCAAAATATGTTTGAATACACAGTATAGTTGTAACACTCACACAAAAATTGATAACATGATCATTTCGATTATTAAAGGTAATTAATTTTAAATGTTCCTTTTAGATCACACGCTGCCATTTTAATTTTCCGCACAATTCCATAATATTAAATGTTCATATTGAACACACCTTTGATATTTAATAAAATTTTCACAGTTACTAGGCTTACCCCATAGATAGTCAAAACAGGAAACTAAATTGCAAGACACACTTATTAATTTGCACCAAATAGTTCGTCGAAAACATTCCAATTTGCACGCCCATTCAACTTCAATTGATATCACTAGACAATTTTCAGAAAAAAGCTATAAATACGTATTTAATATGTCATGTATTATACAATTTCACCAAGTTAAGAAATTTGAAGACAACGTCCTAGCTTGCTCTTAAGATTGCACCATTTCGACTCTTAACAAGAGCATGTGCTCTCCGTCTGAATTCAATTTTCCAATGGTCATAAGGGCTTCAGTTAACTAACTTCAGACAATACTAGTTCCATCTCTTACCACACATTCGAAGTGGCGCTAGTATTAAATGATTGGCGCTAGTAGACTAGTATAATCAATATTTTTCCAATATATTTCAAAATATGCTATAGTGCTGACGAAATAAAAAAATACTGTGTGCGTTCTTGGGCTGATCGGCTGTAAAAGTTTATATCTGCAAGGATAATTAAATGTTCGCAATTGTCTGATATATGTGAGAAGAAGGCTGTTGGTATGGGATTGCCAGGTCGCACGTAGATTGTAGCGAAGATAATTGCAATGAACTTGAAATATATGGTGATGATAACATATTCAGGTAATTGTAGGTGCGGGCAAGAATGCTGTTGGTATGGTAATTTATTTGGAATCCCGATAGCATCTCATCCATTAGCTCGTATGGCAGGTAGTGTACTGTCATGGCGAATCAATTCAAAGCATCGAATTCGGCACAAGATGGACTTTTGAAGGATGACAATGGTTCGTTTAGAATAAAGACAGTGGTGTGCTCATCTAATAGTACTGCGTGGATTTTTTTTTTTTTTTTTTTTTTTTTTTTGAGGAAGGGAACTGATATTGAGGAATAAAAAGTTTTGATCCATTATGCGTATGAAGTTAGACTGTTGTTTCATATGGAGCCATATGAAAATGAATGTAATTATTGGAGTAAGTGGCATAAAGGGAAACGTTGAAAGTTTATTTTGCTGCTAGGGTGAGTAGTTGGAGAACGTACTGTGTATAAAAAGGGAGGATATTCTGAAGAGTGAGTTTGAGGAATTCCAACAATTTGCCTACTGTCACAAGATCATCGAGATGCTGATCTGTGTTTGTCGAGGTTGATTCGTCAGGAAGATGTTACTTTTGCACGTGTCGCTATATGAAGGATACTGGTTTTTACAGTTGGAACATTGACGAGGGAGTTGTATATTCGGGCAATGACGTGTTTGGTGTGGTCCGGAACAATAACCCCAGATTGCAGGGCTTATGCATTGAGCCGTTGAATGGCTGTTGTACGCGTGACATTCCTCACACCTTAGTGACATAGGTGCAGGTGTCCGAGAAGGTTCTACTCTATGTTAGCGTTTA